>NW_005435085.1:956736-1007062 GCF_000147415.1 Chlorella variabilis | reverse complement strand
CCCGCTCTGTAATTTTCCCCCGACGGGGGGGGTACCCCCCCCCCCCCCCCTGCATCCATTGCCCTGATTGCTCAACACTTGTTTTGAGGGCTCAGCCGTTGCTGTCCTCGCCGCGCTGCTCTCCCTCTGCCCTGTACTGATCCTGCCTGAATGCAACTGAATTTACAAGGATGTAACTGTTCAAGATCCTTGGAGATTGCAACAGAGGCCCAACCCCTACACACCTGTGCAACAGAAAAATAGCAGCACACACTCTACCCACAAAGAAAGCTTCAAGAGAACCTGGGGAAAGCACATTCAAAGGGCAAGCAGCAAAGGAGGCGCCTGCCAGGAAGCCGGGGCACAGGAAGGCGAGCAGACAGGGCACAAGGCAGGACGCCACCTTCGCGGTCGAGTGGGTTTCGGTTAAACGAGCGGTGCAGATAGCTTCCAGGGCTCAAAAGGCGGGTGGCTCGGGCCACAAGCGGTCGCTGCTCGACCGGTAACCAAAGTCAAATGCGAGGGAGGGCTTGCGCTGCATCGCTCCCACCACCGCGCGGAAGGATGCCTCGCTGCAGTGGGCACCCGCGGTGCTCATGGCCAGGCGGCTCACTGAGGGGTGCTCCGCCACCCAGCGCAATATGGCAGTCTGCGTTAAGACAGACGCACCAAACAGACTGCGGACATCCACTCGTTCCAGAGCCACGGCACCAGACAGGACTCCCAAGTTGGCCGCCAACACTTGTGGCGGCAGCGCCACCTCGCGCAGGCTGTTCAGCCAGGCACCACGAGGCAGCACCTGGCTCTCATTCTCCGTCCCCTCCACCCCAAAGCGCTGCAGCCGGCTGAGGGCCCCCAGTGCAGCAGGGGCCACACCAGGCATGCCCTTGAGTACCAGCTGAGTGAGGTGCTGCAGCGGTGGCAATGCTGCCTCCAGCGCGGCAGTCTTCTCCTCATCGGTGCCGTGTGGTGTTCTGTCCAAAACTAGAGTGTCCAGCTGGGTCAGCTCTGAGAGGGATGGCGGCAGCTGCACACACAGGAGCAGCCAGGTGTGCATGACCAGGCCGGTGGCGCATATGTGGGACACACTGGGCTTAACTCAAATGCATTGGGGAACGTTGGGGCGAGGCTGTCTCACCTGCCTACATCTCTCCATCTCCAAGCGCTGCAGCGCCGTCAGTCCAGCCATACTGGGAAACACATAGATGCCATATATCTTCAGGTGCAGGCTTTTTAGATGGGTTAACCTGCCCAGCTGCACGGGACGTGGCATGGGATGCGCTCCGTGAGCTAGTGAGTCAGCGCCAATAGCACAAGGCAGGTGCATTCTTGAGCTGGCTAACCTGTTGGCTCAGGCAGTCAATGCTGCCCTGGAGGAACAGGCGGGTCAGGCGTGGCGGGAGGCGGCACATGGGCTGCATCTTCAGCGCAGGTGCATCCAGCCGCAGGTCCTGCAGGCTGAGCATCCCCTGCATCCCAGCACCCATCATGATATAGCCGCCCAGGTCGCAGTTGATGTGCAGGCGCCTCACGCTGCTCAGCATGACGCCCCAGAGTTGGTGGGGCGGCAGGAAGGTTGGGACAGGAACATTGAGGTCGAAGGCCAGGTCCAGCAGCTGGGCATTGGTGTTGAGGGCTGGCAGGGCAAGAAGTAGCTCCTCCAGGGCTGTGTCGTGGGAGGAGTTGTATTCGCCCAATCCCTGCATGTCAAATCCTGTGACGACGCGCAGGCGCTCCACGCGGCCCACGGCATGCTTCGTCAGCCATGCCACTATGGAGCGGGCACGCTTCACCATATCGTGACCTGGCAGCTGGAACTCCAGCGTGCTCAGCAGCCGCTCGTGGCGGCTCAGCCTCAGCCAGTGCTTGCTCACCAGCGCCACCGAGCGGTGCCTGCACCCGGAGACTCGCCAGGTAGGCATGGGGGCAAGCATGCAAAGGTGTGGGAGGGCCGGGAGCTGAAGTGCCCGGCTGGGCCAGGGAGCAGCCTCACCGGTCCTCGAGCGGCACGCCTTCCAGCAACTTAAGGAGCAGCCCCTCTTGAAGGTCTCCCAAGGAGGCGGCGCTGCGGGAGGCAAAGCCCTCCATGGTGCAGGCGCCTGCATGAAAAGGATGGGCAGTGTGCGAGGGGTGCCGACCAACCCAGCCGCGGAGGCGAGCAGACGCGTCGCGGGCCGCCTGCCGCTGGCAGTGTCCCGGGCCGCTGGCATGTCTGCTGGCATGGCCCTAGCCGGCTGAGTCCACTGGCTCACCTGTGGTGCGAGGGCACGCGAGACGCCAAGGACCAAAGGAGGAGAGTGTCGGGGCGTCCGAGGGCAGGCAAACCGGGGCGCAGTGGCAGGAGGTGGCTTGATCTCGAGGATCGGCCAAGGGCAATGTGCACTGTGATAAGGGCCGCCATGGAGCTCAGTCGTGGTGCCCAAGGTTGCTGACTGGTTGCTGACTGGACTCCTTATCCAATCTCACGTTCTCGCATGCTGAATGCTTGATCGTCTTTTGCACAATGCAGTGCTCCATGGCTGTCGCCTCAGGGACCGGCCTGACTCCCGCATTGCTGCCCCGATCTATGCAGCGACGCAATGGCAGCAGGAAACATGAGGTCAGCACTCGATCTCAGCATCTGCAGACCAGCAGGCCCTCAGCAATACCCCCGCCACAACCCGCCCACCGCCGCCTTGCACCCCACCAAGAGCGGCGGCAGCACCGCCACCAGCGGCATGGTCCCCAGACACAGGCCGCTCCATCCCTCGCCAGCTGCGGCCCCCTGCTTCAGGAGGGCTGGCCACTGTGGACGGCCTTCGCCGCCTGCGCAGCTCTGGGCCAGGTGGTGGAACGACGCACGCCGCTTGGAGCGGTGCTCAGTGCGCCTCTGGTGTCTATGCTGCTGGCGCTGGCCGCGGCCGCGACTGGGCTCCTGCCCACTGCCAGCAGTGCGGCGGATGCTATATGGACCTACTTAATGCCGCTCTCAGCTTCTCTCATTCTTCTGGAGGGCGACCTCTCACAGTAAGCGCATGGCGTGCCACAGAGGGAATGTGGTGCCCCACACCCGCCCTGGCTCCAACAGCAGCCCTGCCACAGCTCCCGTCGGGCGGCCTCTTGTCAGCACCGGCTTGGTCCCTGATTCTCCTGTGCATCAAGCCGCCCTGGCCTTCTACCGCCTGCCCTCACCCCGCAGGCTGCTGAGCAGCGCGGGGCCCACCCTGGTGGCGTTTGTGATTGGTGCCATCGGAACCGTGGTGGGAACCACGGTGGCCTTTTGGCTGGTGGGCCCACGCCTCGGCCCAGACGGCTACAAGGTGGCGGCATCGCTGTGCGCTTCCTACATAGGCGGCTCAGTGAATTTCGCCGCCGTGAGCCAGGCGGTGGGCCTCGCCCCGGGGCCGGTGCTGGCTGGGGCAATGACGGCCGACAATTGCGTCATGGCGGTGAGACGGAGGGATGAAGGGTGCTGCGTAATGGCTGTGCGGCGTGTGTGGTTGGAATGGGCGCTGGGGCACGTGGCAGCAGGGAGATCGGTGATGGACATGCACCATGCCACAAATGGACCGGCTGCCCCTAACTGCCCCATGCTCGGCTGCCCATGCACTCGCCCTGCATCCGTGCAGCTGTACATCGCCACAATCATGTCCATCCCAGCCGAGGGCAAGAAGCCAGCAGCTGCGCAGCACGGCAGCGCGTCAGGCCCCGGCGGCAGTATCCCGACACCAGTGACTGGCGAGAGCCTGGCACTGTCGATGGCCGCAGCAGCGCTGGCCTGCACCCTGGGCAACCACCTTGCGGCAGCAGCCGGAGTGGCGAGCAGCGGGCTCGCTGTGATGGCGGTGCTCTCCTCGGGCCTCGCCATGCTAGGATCCAGACTTGCAGCACAGTTCAGCCGGACCAAGCCGCAGGCAGACAGCGCAGCAGCGGCAGCAGCGGCGCAGTCGCCGCCTATCCATAGCAGCGAGCAGCCACCACAGCAGGGTGCAGCACCGTTTGCCGGGGCTGATGCATTGGGCGGCGCCCTCATGATGCTCTTCTTTGCCACAATCGGGGCAGCTGCGGGAAGTTTGCAGGCATTGCGCGGCTCAGGCTGGCTGGTTGTTTTCATCCTGCTACAGCTCAGGTGCAGACAGCTCGTGTACCTTGCTGTGTTTCCAAGTCCTGCTTAGACTGATGGTTCACGTGGCACGTTGATCACCTCCCCCTGCCTGCAGCATCCACCTGGGAATCTGCCTTGCTGGCGGCAGGCTGCTACGGCTGCCCATGAAAGCCGTGCTCATCGCATCCAACGCCAACGTGGGTGGCCCCGCCACGGCAGCTGCCATGGCTACCTCCAAGGGCTGGCAGGACATGATCCAGCCAGCCATGCTGACGGGCAGCTTGGGGTATGCGATCGCCAACGGGATCGGGCTCGCCATGGGGCAGTGGATGCACAGCTGGCATGTTTTTGTGTGAGGCACGAACAGAACACTGAAATTGAGCATCCACACCCAGAATGCGGTGCATCTGCAGAAACACGCGCATGAACACACATCCGCATTCCTCACTCCTCCGCCGCTGCCTTGGCAGCAGACGGCCGCTCGCCATATGCCGCATGCTGGTGCTTGGCCGACTCGTTTGGCAGCGCCACGCTTGGCGCAGCAGCCGGCACGCCCCCCATCTCGTGCATGACCTTCCTGAAGGCCACTTCGAATGCCTTCACGCTCTCAGCTCCCACCAGCTGCACCACCTTGCTGGCACCACAGCTGATCAGAAACGTGGGCACCGAGTGGATGTGTCGCCTGCAGTGCGGAGCAGCGGTGGGCACAGAGCATCAGCAGCAGGAGGGAATGGAATGCTGGGTGGGCATGCACGCTTGTTGGGACAGCAGCAGCCACCTGCCGTGCCACCATCATCCAAGCATCCCCGGAGAGAGCAGCATGGCCACAGCTGCCCAATGCTTCAAGCAGTGCCTGCCTGGACTTGACCTCCTGATCATCGCTGCGAACAGCCGCTGCCGCCTCAGGGCTGCCCAGCCAGGCCTCTACCTCCTCGGCGGGCAGGCCCAGCTCACGCGCCGCGCTGAGTAGCCCCTCTCGGCACAGGTTTTTGCCCTCCTCATAGCTGACACAACAGGCGAAGCGTGGCAGTTTGAGCTGCTTGTTATCATACCCACATGCATGGCAAATGCAGCAGTAGGCGCCACTTGGCACACCGGCTGCAGTGTGCTCACTTCTTGCGGAAGAGCAGGCCGCTGGCGGCGTGGCTGGCGCCGCGGCGATCCGCCAGCGCAATCAGCTCGTGGGCTCCGGCTGTGTTGGACCGCCAGCGCCAGTCGGCAAAAAATGCGCCATCCCACTTGCCTGTAACTCATTCGGGCGGATGTGTGCAGCAGGTACCGAGCCAGGCAACCCCATCAGGAAAATCACTTGCCTGAGTCGTGCAGGCGCTGGCGCAGGGCGTGTGCCGCTGAGCCATAGCGCCGCTGGTAGAAGCTCTGGATGTCCTCCCCTGCTCATCAGGTACTGTAGAGCAAGGTTTAGGCCACCACCGGCGGCTGGCGCTGAGCGGTGGCGCCACCTGATGCCCGCGGCGCGCTCACGCACCTCCCTCTGCAAACTGTGGGTCCAGCAAGAAGGCGTGCCAGCGGACATCGAAAGTCGCTGCCTCGCTCAAGTGTTCCATGGCTTGGGTGAGGCGGTTCCAGCCCACCCAGCACCAGGGGCAGGCCACATCGCTGTACACGTGCACCCTGACCTGGGGGCGCTCAGCAGTGGCCATGCTGCTCAAAAGGACAGCTGGGCGTGGGAGGGAAGGGCAGGAGGCAGCCAACCTTGGAGTCCAATGGCATCTAGTCAGCATGCCATCAGAGTTAGCAGTCAGGGTTCTCTCCTCTATGTTATAAACCAAACCCAAAGGCCAGCATGCTGTCGTTGCTGCAATCATCAGCTTCGCGGCTGCCAGCCCTCCTGCCCACCAACAGCTTTGGAAGGGCACCCCCTGCAGCTGCCGCTGCGGTGTCCTCCGGGCTGCAGGCCTGCTGGTATCGTGGGAGCCAGGGCACAGAGACGGTTCACGCGGGGGTGTGCGCCGCCACGGCGGCAGGCGCCACCACGTCTGGCAGCGCGGGGCAGGAGGAGGAACTGGGAGACCTCAGGCCTGACATGACTCTCACAGAGGAGGAAGATGACGAGGCAGAGCACTACAGGTGCGGAGAGAAGGCGCAGGGGCAGACAGCTCTCAATGCGCAAGCTGTTTGCTGAAGGTGCCAGACCAAAGCCTACCCCACCTGATGCGCCGTCTGCAGCATGCGCGCTCACGTGCACCGACGGCGGCTGCGCCTGCACCCGGAGCCACGCCTGGATGAGGAGGACACGCCGCCAGAGGAGGCGCCCGGTGGGTGGGCAGGTGCCAGCGGGACAAATGCCTGTGGATGCAGGAGGCCCGCCATCAGCCACAGCTTGATGTACCATCCTGCATGGCGGCAGCCGAGTGTGCCATGAATGCGCCACGGCAGCATAAGGCTGCGTCCCCGCCCTTGCAGGCGAGGAGGCGTACAAGGAGGCGGGCCCGCTGCTGCCGCCAGAGAGCGAGGAGGAGGATGTGGTGACGGATGAGGAGGAGGAGGCCAGGAAGTGAGCTGGCGCCTGTGGCCGACCAGGGCCACCCTTCGTGGGACGACAAGAGCAGGGAGCATTGCCAAACGATACTGCACCATGTGCAAGGGTCCATGCAAGGGGCTGCAGGTTCCACACTGCTTTACAGGCTCAATTGTGCACCGGCCACAACACCATGTAGGCAACGGCAGGCCGGCCACACGCCCTCTGCGCCCGGCCAGGCGCTCAGCGCCAGCCGCCAAACAGGCGGGACAAGGCCCCCGTCGCCGCGGGCTGCTGCTGCTTGGCGGGCAGGCGGTGTGTCAGGTCTGGCGCCTGGATGTAGTTGAGCGCGGTGTCCAGGAAGATGGGGCGGAAGGGCACGGTGCGCAGGGCGGGCGGCATCCTGCGGGCCGGGCCGGGGGAGGAGGGGGTTGGAGGGATTGAGGCCAACGGGTGCTGGGAGGGAGGCCGCGCCGGTGGGCACGTGTAGTGGCGCCCGAACACAGGGAAGCGCCTGTGCCGCACCTGCAGATGCGCGCCTGGCCCTTGCCGGGCCCCACGAAAGACTCCCAGGCATCCAGATCCTCCGCCAGGTACGCATCCTCCCGCCCACGCTTCCTGCCTGCAACACACAAGCGGGGGGAGGCTGGGCATGTGCAGTGTAGCACTCCACCGCATGGCTGCCTGGCCTGCAATCCCTGGCCCAGACAAATGATCCCAGGCAGCTGGGCGCCAGCCCCACCTGCTGCCGCCTCGCCCCCCAGGCTCATGCCCTCCAGCCCATCCTGCGCCGCCTCCTTCTCCCGCAGCTCCCCCGCCCGCAGCTCCGCCGCCGCCGCGGCGCCCCAGGCCGCCGCCTGCTGCGCCAGTGCCTCCAGCTGCTCCCCGGCAGCCACATCTGGCTTGCTGCAGTCCTCGTACTTGCTGCAGGCAGGAGGCCCACAAGAGTTGAGACACAGCCAAGCACTTGGGATAGCGATGGCGAGAGGAAAGCGGAGCTCCCAAGAGACACCTGTTGCCCGGTTGATCAGCGCTGCCTCACTGCCACGCCGCACCAGCAGGCGCACCCACCTGGCGGCCTGCTTGCAGCGGTCGGCGGCGCGGCCAAACAGGCCCGCCGCCTCCCGATACTTCTCCGCCGCCAGCATGCTGTGCGCCAGGTACAGGCAGCGGGCGGCCTGGTAGTGCGCTTGCTGCAGGCACGCGGGGGCAGGAGGGGCGTGGAACCAATGCCGTTTCCCCCCACACGTTTCCCCAACCCCTGCTGCTGGGGTGCTGCTCCACCCACGCATTCCCAACACGAGCGTGCGTCCAGTCCAGTGCGCGGAGCAAGGAAGACAAAACTCCCCACCTTGGCTGCGCAGTCGTCCATCAGCATCTCTCCCGCCGCCCCTCCCACGTGCGCTGCCAGCTCATTCAGCTCAGATGTGTTGGCCACCAGCAGCTCATACAGGCGCACCACATCCTCGGCGCGCGCGGGCCGCTCGCGCTCGCCTCGCTGGCGCTGCCCGCTGAGCTGGCGCCGCTGCGTGCGCGCAAACCGCGCCTCCGCGTCGCCGGCCAGGAACAGGTTGCGCTGCGAGGGGAGGGGCAGGTGCGGGGAGGCAGCGGGATAACGCAGGTCGGCCAGCCAGACACCGAGCGGCTAACGGGACAGGAGAGGTGTGAGGGCCGCAAAGCCCTGGTGCACAGCAAGCCCAGCAAGCCCCCCAACACACACCCACACACCTGTATCGTGCGCTCCAGCACCAGCCCCTGCACCGCGCGGTCCAGTGCCATCAGCTCCCCCCGCAGCTGCGCGCTGTCCGCGCCGCCTGCACGGGCAAGGCGCCAAGCAGCGCACAAGGCTATCAGCAGGCCGGCCCTGGCACTGCATGGGTGCCTGTGATCCTGCCACCGTGAACAGACCTGCCGCTGCACATGGGACGCCTCGATGTGGCCCTTTGCGCGTCCCGCCCCAGCCGAGCCTCCTGGCTCCAGCCGGCTGCTCAGCGCATCCCTCCACCGCCCTCCCTTCTCACCCTGGCCCAGCGCCAGCACCGACTTGATGGCCTGCCGCGCCTCGCCATAAGCGTTGATCATCCGATCATACAGAGACACACGCGCATCCACCTCGCCGCCGCCCTCCACCTCCATCGCTCCATCCAGCTCGCTCTGCAGCTCCTGCAGGCGCCAGGGCGCAGCGAGGAGGCAGAGGGAGAACAGTGATGGGTGAGGTGGTGGCAGCCATCCACACGGACAACGGAACACCATCTGCCAAGGCAAGCAGGCGGCGCCTTGCCTGCGCGGCATGCAGCGGGATGCGGATCTTTTCTTCCCGCACGGCATACGTCTCCCCCGCCCAGCTCAGCGACGATGTGGCAGCCGCCTTCTCCGCCTGTGCCTCTGCCGCCAGCGATGCAATCTTGGACTGCAGGCAACAAGGTGCAGGCAAGCGGATGTTCACGTATGTGCCGGACGGAGTGTTGTGGAGAAGACAGCAACATCTCAGTCCTATGCGAGAGCCATGAATGGCAGCCCAGGCCTCCACGCTGCTTGCGCAGCCAGCAGCCCCCGCTCACCTGCAGCTGATCCGTGCCGCTGCCGCCGATGAGCTCAAGCAGCTCGGCGGGGCTGGGCGCGGCGCCGCCCTTGCGGCTGATCTGGTACTGGCAGTACCTGCACGGCACAGCAGCCCACCAGGGCAAGTCGTGAGGCATTGCACTCAGCTAACAAGCCCTCTGGCCCCCTCCCTGCTGCCATCGACACCTGCCACCACGTCCCTCTGGCTGCCAGCCCGGCCCACTTCCCCACCTGACTGTGGGGTCCACTTGGTCCAAAAAGTGCTTGCACACGCCCTGCTGCTCAAAGCTGCCCACTTTAGCCAGCTCCTCAAACAGCTGCCTGCAGGCAGGCAGGCGATGCACGGTGTGGTCAGCACTGGGGCAGACCGACGGGGCCCGGATACGATGCCCATGTGCATGCGGCATGCCGCTGCCTGGACAGCCGACCAGACCAGGCCCAGCCACCCATCTGGCGCCGCACCTGGCCCGCAGGAAGCGCGCCAGTGCCCCCTCCCAGTCGCTCTCCTTCTCCAGCAGCACGCTGCCCGCCATCCACAGCGAGTAGGCCTCCGCCTCCAGCTGCGGGCGGGGCACGGCAGGCGGTGTGGACATGCTCCGACGGAGGGCAGATGAGCAACCGCCGCAGGTCTGGCAACCACTGTCGGCGCGAGGCCAGACCGCTCAGCGTCAGCCTGCCTCGCAGCAGGTAGGCCGCCCCCTGTCGCACCTGCGTGCGCGCGTCGCAGCGCTGCGCGGCGAGGGCCACCAGGTCGGCGGCGTGGCGCGCCGCCTTGGCCAGGCGGCGGATGAGGTGCTGGCGCTTCTGGGGCACCATGTCCTGCTCCAGCTGGCTCTTCAAATCCATGGCATACGCCCAGGCCCGCTCCGCCTGCACCAGCGGGATGTGCAGGTGCCTGCAGGCGGCGCAAGAGGAGAGGAGCGGAGAAGGTGAGCGGCAGCGGCAGCGGCGGGCGAGCGCGCCGGCCCAGCCCCTCCCTCCCAATCGGCATGCCTGCCATGGCTACTGCAGCGTCCCATACGGCACCTGACATCCTTGATTGCTTCCGGCTCGAGCTTCTTCTTCTGATAGCGGCCCCTGCCGTGCAGAAACTTGACGCCTTTGTACACCCGCCTCAGTCTTCTGCTGCAGTATTGCCTGCGGCACATGGGGCGGCGCTGGAGGTGAGCGCACGTCGCTGGAGTGATGGTGCCGGGAGGGCGTGCATCGATGGCAGCTTGCCTGTAGCGTTGGTAGTCGGAGTGCTTCAGGCCGTGCAGCCCCTGGCCATCCTTGACGATTTGCAACACCGGCAGGGACAGCACCGGCAGCTCTGGCACCTCTGGCTGCGAGGTGGAGGCCTGGTCGACCTCCATGGCGATGGTTGGCTTCTGGGTGAGGGCGATCCAATCCTGGGGGTCGTCGGGGCAGAGCCGGGTGTGGCGGTACTTGGGGCGGTACAATTTGTGAGAATTTGCACGAGTTAGATCATCCCGCCACTGCAACACTCTCCCCATTTCCTCTACATGCTGCTGAGGGCTGCCGTTGCCGGTAGACCTTCTTTCGGGGGTTCGCGAGCTCTGGCAAACATGTCGCGGGCCTCAGTGAACGGTGGGTGCGCATGGGTCGTTGGCAGGGCAATGCTATTTGCATTGAGATCACGACGGGCAGGAAGGGTGTGGCCATTGCGCTGCACTGGAACAGGGGCTGGCGGCGGAAAAAGGTCCTGCCCGCCTTGACCGCTCCCTGCAGTGACCGTGTACAGCGATCTGGCGTGCCCGTGGTGCTATGTGGGTCTTCGGCGGCTTGACAAAGCGCTGGCGGGGATGCCCGAGGTGTCGGCAACAAAGGAGTGGCATGCGTTTCTGCTGGATTGGAATGCCCCTGCTGGCGGTGAGTGCTGCTCGCAGGCGTGCTTTCCTATGCTCCCTCTGGGTGAGGCATCACCTGGCTCATGTTGCTGGTGCGTGAATGCGTCGCAGGCCAGCCCATCGAGGAGGCGCTCCGCAAGAAGTTTGGGCCGCAAGCGGAGGCCATCTTGCAACGAGTCGCCACGTCGGGGCGGGCAGACGGCGCGACATTTGCGAATTGGAAATGGCGGGCCAACACGGTCAAGGGTGCGCTGTTGCGCTGCCAGTCATCATCACCAGCTTCACTGGCATGCACGCTGTTCCCCTGACAGGCGCTTGAATCGCCGCCTGCTGCAGGGCACATGCTGGTGGCGCTGGCCAGGAAGCATGGCAGGAGCCACGAGGCCAACGAGCTGCTGTTCCAGAAAAGGTGGGTGTGGCGATTGGCATGGGCACGTAGGTAGCCTGTGGAGCAGCAGCCACCAACCGCGCGCCACTGTGCAGCTGGCAGGACATGGGCAGGAACTGGCACCATGACCTGCTGCTCGCTATGCCCTGTTTCTTCTCACGACTGCATGCAGCTACGAGACCGGTGACAACATCTCCGACGCCGCCACGCTGCTGGATGTGGGGCGCCAGCTGGGGCTGCCAGAGGAAGAGCTGCAGGCGGCGTTTGGGTGAGCGCTGACAGGCAAAGACCCTGGGCAAGCTGCACAGCGACACCCATGCACGGTGGTTGCTGAGCAACATCTGAGCTGCAGGGCACATGTTCTGGCATGCTGACCAAGCAGTCCTGACCAAGCTGTGGTGCTGGCCAAGCTGTCCTGTGCAGGGGAGACGAGATGGATGGGGAGCTGCTTAGGGAGGTGCAGAGGGACGACAGCGTGGCCAAGGGGCAGCTGCGCGTCACTGGCGTGCCCTTCTTCCTCATTTCTAGCGGCGACAGCAAGACCTATGCGCTGTCAGGTGCCTGGCATCATGTGGCGTCAGCCCCTCGCTCCCTCACTGCTTGTACAACTTCCCTTGGCCATGGTGCTTAGTGGATTGGCGACTCACGTGCTTGCACGCACGCCGTCATGCTGCAGGGGCGCAGCCGCCCGAGGCGTTCCAGGAGGCGGTGCAGATGGCACTCAAGGAAGCGGGCAGCAGTGCTGGTGGCGGCAGCAGCGGTGAGGGTGGCGCATGCACAGGCGAAGGCTGCACCTGAGCACTGAAACCCACTGTTGCTACCTCCACAGCATACTATACTTGCAGTTGTTCCCCTGCTGCTTCTCTCCTTGTAACGATGGCATGCGATTGCTCCATCACATGTATCTGTACACAAGTGCAAGCATCTGTATAGAATGGGCTAGCAGCACATTGTTGTCTGGCCTTGGAATCAGATGCATCCCATTGCAGATGCCTGGTCAACCATGCTTTTCTTGCGGCTTCTTCTTCTCGCGACTGGTGTCTGGCTTTGGGGCTTCTCCTGCGATGCACCAGCTGCTACTGCTGGCGCTGGCTGCCCCGAGCTGTCAGGCCCTTGCAAGCGCGGCCGCTTCTGCTGCTCGGCTGCGTCCCTGCCATTCCGCTGAGCTGCCCTGGGAGCTAAAGTGCTACTTGGCGCAGTGCCTCTGTGACCGGACGGCTGTGCTCCTTGCTGCGCTTCCTGCTGCGCTTCCTGCTGCGCAGCCTCCTGCTGCGCTTCCTGCTGTGCTTCCTGCTGCGCTTGCGGCTGCGCCCGCTCGCTCGCTGCCTGCTGCGGTGCGCTGCTTGCTGTGGGCCCCGGTTCGGCGGGTAACAGGCCGGCGCTGGCGCCCTTGCCACCCCCAGCATCTTTGCTGGCGCCGGCGTTGGCAGGCTTGGTGTCCCCCACCAGTGCCGACAGCTTGATGATGGTACGGGCGTGGCTGCCCACATTGCGGACGTTGATGGTGCTGCTGTAGGGCAGGAAGGCAGACAGCTGCACCAGGCGCTGCCGCGTCTGGGCCAGCTTGCGCTCCAGCGTGCTGCGGCACAGCGGCAGGCTGGCGCTGACGTGGTCCAGGCTCAGCGAGACCTGCGGGGGGTATTGGTGGGTTGGGGTGGGTTGGGAGAGGTGGGTTGGGTGAGATGCGAGGTGAGGCCTTCAACTTGCAACCTGCTGCTTGCATGGGCCCCACTCTCGCCGCCCAGTCCAGTGCGCGGCCCCTCCACCACCTCCATCACGACGCCCTGCACACCAAAGCACACAAAACACGTGCCCAAACACACTCGGCCACACGCACCGTGTTCATCTCTGCCGCCAGCACCAGTGCGGCGCCAACGCATCCCAGCGGGAACTGGCGCTGGTTGAGCTGGCGGTGCATCCAGTCCAGCAGCATGCCCGCATCCCGCTGCACCGCTGCCACCGTGCCCGCAGCCAGCGCGCCCCGAGCCACCGCCTCTGCCGTCACGCGGTCCACCGAGCGCGGCAGCAGGTCGGCTGGCAGCAGCAGCGGCGGCTGGAGGTCCAGCAGGCGGCACAGGGCGCAGTAGTAGTGGCCCAGGGTGTGCACATCGATCTGGACGGACCCTGACAGGTCGGCCAGCGTCAGCGGCAGCTTGTTGAGCCTGCACGGATGCGGCAGAGTGAGGTGAATGCAGCCTGCAAAACAACGCCACGCCACCCGCAGGCATCCTCCAGCCAACACAAAGCACACCTGCAGGCCGCGTAGGTGGCTGCCGCTGCCAAGTGATCCCGCCGCCAGTTGCCCAGGCAGTGCGGCACAGCCCGCCCCGCCACGTGCAGCGCTTGGTCCACCACCGGCGGCTGCAGGCGCAGGAGTGCCGCAAACTCCCGCACCCGAGCCTTGAGCCTGGCCTGCGGGTGTGGAGGTACGGGGCAGAGCAGGTCAAGGGAGGGCAGAGTAGTGGGCACATGACGGAGAGCGGGTGCAGCATTTGGGCATCGTCCGGATGAAACCTCCCTGAAAGCAGCAGAGGAGTGGGCCGCTCACCTCCCCGACGCCGCGCTTGCTGCGCTGGATGGACAGCCCCGGGCCGCTGGCCTGCAGCGCATGCGCTGCGGCTCGCTCGCCTGCAGGCAACCAGCAGGAAAGATTGGAAGCGCCTGAGTGGGGACCCCCGCAAGCGTGCCGGCACCGAGTGCAGCACCCCCTGCCGCAATCTGCCCGAGCTTGCCATGAGCATGCAAAGGCCCCAAGAGCGCCTGAGAGCCTCACCCGTGTCCTCTGCTCCCACAAACACGCCCTGGGGCGCGCCTCGGTTGTCCCAGGCGGTGGCATGCACCAGCTGCTCGTCTGCCACCACCCAGCCGCACGCCGCGCAGGCAGACACGCCTTCCACCTCCTCAAACTCCACAGCACCCTCCCCACACTTGGGGCACGCCCCGTCCATGGCGCCAGCCGCCGCACCCCAGGGACGAGGTGCTTAGGCTTGTTGACAACAGGTGGGCGACGAGCGCTAAAGCAAATGGGCGGGCAGCGGTGGTGGTGGCGCCGGCTGGCAACGCGGCGGTGGCGCCGGCCCTAGGAAGACGGTTTTCTTTTTCCCGCTTGTACACAGGCTGGGTACGAGGGAGGTGCGGGCAAGCGAGGCGATAGAGGCGGCCCGATCGCCCAGGCAGGTTGGTGCCGCCTCTCCCCTGCAAGAATGACCCGCTAGCAAGCTGTGGAAACTGGCTGCAGCACGCCGCGGCTCCCTTTGACAGAGCTGAGTGCTGTGCTGTCCCGCCCGCCAGGGCGCCGACTTGGCCTGTGTGCTTCTCCGTGCTTTTAGCAGCAATAAGGACGTGGCCTTAAAAGAGATTGCGGTGCCTGTCACAAAACCTATTCCTGCTCTTCATCCGCTGCTGGCTCTTCGTCCTCCCAGCCCTCCTCCTCGTCGCTGCCGCCGCCGTCGCCGCGCCACTCGTCGCCCCCTTCATTAGGCGCCTCCCCCTCCTGCTCCCGCTGCAGCTGTGCCGCAAAGGCCCGCATCAGCGAGGCCTGCCACACATCCATCACCATCAGCTCAGACACCTGCGAGGCGGGCGGAGCCACGTCCCAACACACGCCAGAGTAGTCGGTTTGCCGCCCAGAGAAGAATCAGGGCGGCTTGACCGAGAACCGGAAGCGAACAACAGCAAACAAGGCAAGCCGGACAGCAGGCCCCCACCCCGCCCCCACACACCTGGCCGTCGTAGATGCCAGCCTGCACCGCCGCGCCCGCCGCCACCGCCAGGTCTGGATCGACCACAAACTCGGCAGGGTCCAGCCCCGTCATGTTGCGCACAAAGCGGCGGATGGCGGGCATGCGCGTGGCGCCGCCCACCAGCAGCACCTGCGGGGAGGCAGGGGGGGACCAGGGGCAGGCAGGTGGGAACACAGGTGGGGACTGAAGGTGGCAATGGGCTGCGATCAGCTGCTCCAGTCACAACCATTGCCGAAGATGTTAGCGTGCCTAGCTGCCACCCCACTGACCTTGCCAACCGGCATGCGGCGCTTGGGCCGGATCTGCACGCCGCTGGCTGCCAGCTCCACCGCCGCCTCGCCGCGCTTGCTCTGCCGCCGCCCGGCGCCGCCCTTGGTGCCTCCCTTCTTGACAGACTTCACCGCATCCTCATACTCCTTCACCACAGTGCCCAGGTCCACCCCAGCCTGTTGAGAGGGTGCAAAAGGGGAGGGGGGAAACTAAGCTCAGGGTGGGTGCAGGGGAAGCCGCCCTGAGAATGTGGCAGGGAGCCCAGGGAAGGACGCTGCAGCTGCTGCAGCAACGGTAGCAGGCACTGTCAGCACACCCACCTGCCAGCAGGCCTGGTCCAGCGGCAGCCGCGCCCGCCGGAACAGGTCAATGGTGAGGCTCTCAAACATCTGCGGGCAGGCGGGCAGGCAGGCGGGCCAGGTGTCACGACTATCCTCACCCAGGACAGCTCGCTGCAACCCCGGCGGGGCAATCCAATGACGCAGTGGGTTTTCCCTGCCGCAGGTAGACTGGGAGCTGCCAGCTGCCGGCCGTGCACCGCACCTGCCGCGTCAGGACGGCCTCGATGCCGCCGCCCACCGGCATGCGCACCACCACCCGCTCCTCGCTGCTCAGCTTGATCTTGGCTGCCTCAGCAACTGCACGCAGGTTGGCCACCAGGCGAGGGTCCTGCACCGGCGGCAGGCAGAACGACCGCGGCTGTGGATAAGTGTATAGCAGAGCAGGCCTGCCCTGGACAGGCGCCCCTGCCAGACGGCATGCATGTGCCCAGCCTCCAGCACACAGCCCAGCCAGCCGGCCTGGCCCTCACCCTCACGTCCACCCGTGCGGGCTTGAGGTGGGAGTCCACCAGCCACTGCATGATGGCAGCATCCCAGTCGTCGCCCCCCAGGCTGGCATCGCCGCCAGTGGACAGCACCTCAATCACGCCGCCGCCCACCTGCACCGGCGCAATGTCAGTGGGCCGTGTGCTGGTGCAGGCCAAAGCAGCGGAAGTGTCACCTCCGTGCTGCCTCCCCACCACCACCACCACCAAGCGCAGCGAGGCATCCTGCAGCAGCACAAGGCCTTGGCTCACCTCCAGCAGGCTGACGTCAAATGTGCCTCCCCCCAGGTCAAACACCAGCACAGTCTGGTCCTCCTGAGCATCCAGGCCGTACGCCAGCGCCGCCGCCACCGGCTCCCTGCAGCAGCCAGGTAATAGAGCCGTGTGATCAGTGCTTCTTGAGCTGTTCGAGGCGCCACACCAGCCTGGCCAGCACCATGAGGCCAGGGCAATCACCTGATGATGCGCACGGTGTCCAGCCCCGCTATTCTGCCAGCGGTGACGGTGGCCTCCCGCTGCAGGCAGGCAACAGGAAGGGGCAGGGGCACTCGATCAGCTTGCTGGCCCTGGGCGAGCCACAAGACCCAGCAGGAAGCCAGGGCGCCTTGCCAGCCCACCAAGCCAGGGGCCTCCCCAGCACACCTGTGCATCCGTGAAGTATGCTGGCACAGATATGACGGCTTTGCTGACGGGCCGCCCGCTGAACTCTTCCGCCGCAGCCACGAGCTTGGCCAAGACGTAGCCAGACACCTCCTCAGGATACAGCCGCCCGCCTGCGGGAGCCACGCCAGGGATGGGAGGCATGGAGGGCAGCTACCGAATGGAGATTACATGCTGACTGCTCCTGAGCATGCGGTCCTCCCCGGCGCACACCTGCACCGCCGCCGTCATCGCTCGCTGCTGCCGCCGTGCTGCTGCTATCCGCCAGGTTAGGGCACTCCAGCACCACAAAGCCATCCTCGTCTGCGCCGACGCCATATGCCAGCTGCCGCACATCCTGCTCCACATCCTCGTACTCCTTGCCAATCAGCCGCTTCACTGCAGCGGCGGCAGCACGCATGCACGCAGCCAAGTGAGGCAAGGCAGCGCAGGGCTTCCCTGCTGCCTGAGGCATGGTGTGGTTGGTGCACATACATGGGAGCAGGCAGGCCCACGGCCGCTCACAAGGCCACCCCACCTGAGTGGAATGTGTTCTTGGGGTTGAGGGCCGCCTGCCGCTTGGCTGCAGCGCCCACCAGCACGCTGCCGTCGGCGCCAAAGGCCACCACAGATGGCGTCGTCAGGGCGCCCTCCTGGTTTGGGATGGGCACCGGCTCGCCACCTTCCAACAGCTGCAAGGGAGGAGCATGCCAGCATTAGCGAATGTGCTGTGCCATGTACCCTGCACCGGCGTAGAGTACATGGCGACCCGTACCGCTGCTGCTGAGTTGGTGGTGCCCAAGTCGATGCCCAGCACGCAGCCGGGAGCGTCCTCTGCCGTGCCGGCGCCTGCCGCCGCCGCCGCTGCCGCTGCCGCTGTCCGGCGCGTATGTCGGGGCCTCTGCTGGGCATTCCGCAGCCTGCAGTGTGTTCCGGCTTCTCGTCTGCTTTGCGTGCAGGCGCCGCCGCTACCAGTTCCCCTTGCTGCCACACTCCCGCAGTGCATGGCCCTCATCTGGCAGCGGGCCTGGTGTAATTTGCTGATCCCGCTGTGTAGGCCGCAATCAATATGCGATCGAGCCCCAGGTCCGCCTTCGGCTTGGCCAAGCTTGGCCACGCCGACGTGGCTGGAGACAGCACACTGGCCCACCACACAGCTCGCTTATCCCGCCAATCAAGAGAGCTTCTTCTGGCACTGAAATTGTGGGTCTGACAGTCATGGCGCCCAAGCGCAAGAGCACCGACAAAACTGCAGCACCTGAACCGGCTGCAAAGAAGGGCAAAGCGAAGTCAGGGACGCTGGCGGTTGGCGATACTGTGCCATCATCCCTGTTGCTGCGCGAAGACGACACAGAGGTTCAGCTGCTGGTGAGACCGTCGCCACCGCCACCGCGCCGACACGCCTGACCGCCCGCAATGCAGCCGCTGTGTGACCCACCGTGCATTTCATGGCTTGCAGGATCTGGTGAAGGACAAAGGCATCGTCGTCTTTATGTACCCGCGTGCCAACACGGGTAGGTTTGTTGTCTGAACTGCACGCATGCCAATCTGTAGATGCTAGCTGGCAACCGTCTGCTTGGCCCTGCCCTCAACGGCCCATGTACGTGCAGGCGGGTGCACCAAGCAGGCATGCGGGTTCCGGGACAGGGTTGAAGAGTTCACTGCTGCGGGATTTGATGTCTACGGCATGAGTTTCGATAAACCAAAGTCGCAGGTGCCTCCTCGACTCCAGTGCGATGCGCAGCTCCCAGCCAAGCAGTCTGTAGATCCTTTTTGTTGCATGTCTGCATGCAGAGCAACTGGAAGACTAAGTACGAGCTGCCATACCACCTGCTGACGGATGCGGAGGGCGAGGCATGTTGTTTGCATGAGATGTTGTGCCTGGCTTCACAGACCGATAGCTTTGAAAGGTTGAACGGACTTCTGACCAACATGCTCATCACTGGTGCAGCTGCTCAAGGCGTTTGGAGCTCTCAAGGCCGCCAAGTCCATTCTGCGCAGGTGACAGGGGGGTAGAGATTTGGCTTTTTTGCAGTATTGGTGCAGTTGCCTTGTGGGACAACCAGGCGCGGTTTGTGCTGATTGCATGGATTCCCTCCCTCCCTCAGCCATGTGGTCATCGCCAAGGGTGGCAAGCTGCTGGACATCAAGAACGGCATCAGCCCAGGGGACAGCTATGCCGAGGCCGCCGACTTCTGCGCCAAGCACAAGCAGAAGTGAGCAGGGCATTGCGAGACAGCTGACTTGCGGCATTCAGTTTGAGTACTTTCTGCGCCGTTACTGGTACTTTCAGATTCGCCAGCACAATATGATTCGTCAATCATTCTTCCGGCCAGCGTTGACCGCGGCCGACGGTGCCAGACTTACATTAGAAGCTCTAACAAGCGAGCTGCTTTGTTGTTGCGACACATTGCAAAGCAACGGAATCAGATGTATGATAAGCAATCGAAACAGGGGTACTATAGATGCAAATTCATGGATCTAGCTGCCGCTCAAACACTGTGTTTTTCTTGTGTTCCGTGATGCTGCGTCCTGGTGATACAGCTGCAGGCTGGCCCAGGCGCCGCAGCATGCTCAGGTCATGCTGCGGACGGGGCCGCCACGCAAGCCACCAGGTCCTGCCACCGCCGCCTGGGCAGCCCGCCCCGCCACATTGCCCAGCGCCGCGCTGATCTGCTGCGCCGCCGCCTCCTGCCCCGCCGCCTTGAGCGCCGCCGCCGCCAGCAGCAGCCAGTCGCGCCGCTCGGCGGCGTCTGCCTCGTGCGGCGGCGCATTCACGGCAGTGCCCAGCAGAGTGTAGCCGGCCTCGAAGCGCAGCGCCTGCGCCTTTGCCTCCTCCTGGTCCTCGTCCAGCTGCAGGCAGCCGCAGGCAAGCGGGAGGGGATTGAAAAGGTAGGGGGAAGCCACACCTTGCCTACAGACTGTAAGCACCGAGCAGCAGCACCAGAGCGAGCCATAGCCGCCGCTCGTGCGGCTCCACCAGGCGCCGCCGCACCTCGGCCGCCGCCTGCAGCTTGGCCTGCGCCTGGCACGCCTGCGCGCGGCTGCTGTTGCCCGCCTTGCGGAAGCAGGTGGCCGCGGCATCAAAGTTTGCCGTACGCACCATGGTCTGGGCACGCCTGGGGCACAACAGTGTGGCATGCGTGTGGCAGGTGTCAGCAACCGCGTCAGCAGCACAGTTAGAGGGCGCCCACGGTATCCAGCTGGGCAGCACCCATGGTATCTGGCTGGGCTGGCGGGGCCCTTCCAGGTTCTTCACCTGATCCAGTCTGCGGGCGTGCTCTTGCTCTTGGACAGCCCCAGCTGGTGCAGGTCCTTGCCCTCCTGTGGGCAGGCAGGAAAGGGGCAGGGGCAGGCCAGCGGGAGGAGTTGATTGCTATTGCCAGGGGGAAGGCCAACAAATGCACTGGCAGGCACACACACACACAGACCAAAACCACCATCGCTGCCAACGACAACACCAACAACCTCTCCTGCCAACGCCTTCCCACGCTGCCCTCTGCCCCCTCACCTCCAGCTTCAGCTGCCCGGTGACCACTCGGGCCAGACCCAGTCGGGCCAGGTAGTAATAGAATGGGGCATGGGCCTGGGGGCTTGAGTCGAAGAACACCTGGCAGGGAGGAAAGAAGAACGAGTTAGACGAGGGGAGGCCGGTGTGCCGGTGAGTGTGTGGGTGAGGCGGCATCCAACAAGAGCACAGCAGTCACCGAAAAACTCACCACAGCGTTCTTGGCGCGCGTCACCGCTGCATCACCGATAGGAGGAGGGAGACGGGGTGTGAGGCCAGGGCATTGACAGCTTGGTGCCAGCACTCAAGACCCACCCCCCTGCCATCACGCTCCTGCTTGCCCCATCGCCCACCTGTGTACAGGTGCTTCAGCTCCTCGCACAGCAGCTTGTGCTGGGTCTCATCAAAGTTCTGCACCAGGGGGGCACAAAGCTGCCATGGGGCGCAGTGCAGCGACACCACCAGAAACCGGCACGTACCAGCCAGGCTGTGGTCTGGCCACCCACCCGCCAAGCGCACATGAGCTTCTATCATGCGCACCCACGCCTGCCATTTTGCGGGCTGGGAGTGGGGCCTCACCAGCACATCCAGGCGCGCGCCCGAGAACCCCAGCTCCGAGGCCGACACAGGCGCCAGAGGCTTGCCAAAGGGCATCGCCTCGGGGCCCCCTTTCTTCTCCTTCTCCTCGAGTTCAGCAAGGTACTGCAAGGCAGGAAAGTGCAGAGCAAAGGAAGGGCAGCAGGCGTGAAGTGGTGCACGCCGAGGCAGCTGCACAGGTTGAGTGGGCAGGCTGTGGGCGCCCGGCTGCTGCACGCGCCTGCAGCAGGATGCGCCACTCCTCCTTGCAGGGGCTGTCGGCGAAGAAGTTGAGGATGAAGACGTCTGCAGAGGCAGGCGGCCGGAAGCCGAGGGGGCAGGGTGGAATGAGGAGATGAGATCCTCAAGGCAGATGGTAGCCTACTATCTATGCTGACCACGAGGCAGGGCAAACGTCAGGGCCGCCTGAGCCGCCGGCCCCTCCCCAGGGCCCTGGCCCGCACCGTTGAACTCCAGCCCCTTGGCCTGTGGGATGGTCATCACAACGGCGTCGATCTTGGCCAGGAAGTGGGGCACGGGGGAGGCCAGCGTGCGGCGCAGCACCACCTGGTTGGCCCCAAACTCGGTCTGCTCGGTTCCAGGGAGGGGCAGGGAGGGGGCACACACAACAGGCAGCACAGGTGAGGTGAAGGGAGAGTGAGGCGGGTGAGGGCGGGACAGGGAGAGGTTGGGAGGCGAGAGGGGCGCGGGCCGCGGCCCACCAGAGCAGCCTGCATGCTGCCTGAAGCCAAGGCCGACGCTGGCACCGCCTCCCCACCTTCCAGGCCTCGTTTGCGTCGCCGCCCGACAGCAGCATGGCCACGTTGCCAGGCGTGGCTGCGGGCAGCAGCAGCGGCAGGTGGGGAGCCTGCACACCAGGGCAGGACGGAGTTTGGGCATGAATGCCTAGTTGGGGGTGTGAGGCCACCAGCAACCGCTTACATGCCCTACTGAAAACAGCCCAAAGATCTGACCCGTGCTCTACCCCAAGCCCCAACAATCCCAGCTCCTCGCCTCGAGGAAGGCCTGCTCCGGCTTGAGGTCGTCAATCTGCTCTGAGAAGAAGCGGCGCAGCAGCTGCACCACCGAGGCCGCCACATCCAGCACGCCGCTGCAGCAAGGGTGCCCGCGTGGGTGGGCAATGCACGCGGTGTGGTGTTGGTGAGCTTGGGATGCTGGACAGGGGTTGGTGTCATATCACCAGACGAACATCGCAATTCCAATTCCCGCCTCCTCATTACAGCCCCAGGTCCCCTCCCTCATTCAACAGCACACCCACACCCGACCCGCAAATCCCTGCTGTACCCCTCCAGCCAGCGGCCCCACCTGTGTGTGCGGTAGTTGACTTCCAGCGGCACTATGTCCGGCATCTGCACCGCCGCCTCGTCCCACCCCTTGCCCGCCGACGCCGCCAGCTGCGCCTCGCGCTGCGCCTGGTAAAATAGCTGCTTGACGTCGGTGAACCTGCAGCCATGTGTGTGTACGATACCCAACAGGGAGGGACACCGTTGATTGATTGCAGTTTTAAAGGCCAGGGGGCGGCAGGGAATTGTAGGCGTGAGGAGGGAGCATCGGCGTTGCCGCCCAGGGCCGAGCCCCACGTGGCGGCGTGCCGAACCTGAAGCCGATGCCGCGGGCGATGGTCTGGCACGTGTCCCCGAACAGGGCGATCCCGTTTGGATCTGACACCACGCGCAGGCTCAGCAACAGCTCGGCTTGGGTGAAGTCCTGCGGGCGGGGAGAGAGGCGCGGCAGCGCGACGGATGGCGGGTTGCGGGTGGTTTGGTTACACAAGAAAAACGACTGGATGGGATAGTGCGAGGTGCGCAAGGGGCCTGGAGTTGTGTCAGCCTTTAGCTGCCAGACAGCCGCATGTTACCGCTGCCAGGTGGCACATATGGGCAGGCGGGTCAACGTACCTGCACCTCATCGCAGTACAGCTCGTGGATGGGCTCCCCGCGATACCCCTCCTCCCTCAGCCTGCGGTGGATCCAGGCCACCACATCCGCGGCATCGTACAGAAAGTGTGTGACGTGGCCCTCTGTCAGCCCACGCTTCTTCTCCTGTGGACACGCAGAGTGGGAGCGGAGGCAAGGAGGGAGGGGGCTGAGATAAGGCAAGGAGGCCGCAGACTGCACGGAGGTCGGCATGCTGCCCCCGAAAAGACAACCTGTGTTGCTTGCAACCAAGCTGTGCCGCGGCTGCCCCGCCTGCGCCCCCCGTAACCACCTGCTCGTAGGCGGTGGACAGCTGGTAGATGAGGCGGCGGCTCTCCGGGCCAAAGTTGGGCGCCTGCTTGCGCCCAATGTCGCTGAGGTACTCGTCCTCGGTCAGCCTGGGGGGGAGGGAGGGAGGCGGTGTGTGTGTGTGTGTGTGTAGGTGGGGTGGGGTGTGGAGGGGGTTATGGGCTACTGTGGTGTGTTTTGGTGTGGTGTGGGTTTAAGCATGTACCCAACACATGTCTAATGCACGCGTTGCTGGCTGGAGGTCCCCACCTGCCCTGCCCACCCACCCACCTGCCGCTGCCCTCCACCGCCTGTTTGGTGCCCTTGATGTAAGAGACCTGCAGGGCGTGAGGATGTGGAGCGGCTGGGTGAAGGAAGCAAGTGTAGGAACACAGCTCGTCAACTTGGTTTGCTTCCAGCCATAAAACAAATTGGCAGCCCCACCACACATACGCATTCGCTCATGCCACCACATCCAGTGCACACACACACACACACGCCACCGTCCCACCCAGCACTCACAATCTCCTGCCAGGCCAGGCTGGCGTCGAAGTCCACCTTCTGCCCGGGGCGCAGGCGGCGGAACATGGAGCTCTGCGCAGGCGGGCGGGCCGGGAGAGGGGTGCGGCTGGGCGATGGGTCGTGGGCGTGCGGCTGGGGAGCAAAGCCGGGTGAGGAGTCAGGGTTGTTGTTGGTTGCTGCACCGTCTGTGGTTGGCCATCGCAGCACAGCAAGCCACACCATCTCCTGGGCGTGGGGCCAGCTGTGCTGGCAATGGCCATCCACAGACGATCCAGCAACCACAACACAACCGTGTCCGTGAAAAGGCCGGGCCGCTGCTGGAGTGTTTGCTGGGACCGCCATTGGCCATCGCAGCACAACAGGCAACATCTGCTGCCCACCCCGCCCCACCTGGAACAAGGAGAATGTGACCCTGATGCGGGCGCCCTCCTCCACGCCGCCGGCTGGCTCAGCCCCGCTCCCCCCCTCGCCAGCCGCCGCCCCAGCATGCGCCAGGTCCACAAGCACTGACATGCCGTCGTCGTCATCCTGAGCCTCTGCAGGGCGTTGCGAAGAGGGCATCGGAGAGAGGGCACGAGGGCATGATTGTCAAAGGGACAGCAGGCGGGCCGGATGGCTATCGGTAGGGCAACCCGTTGCAGCAGTGTGAAGTGGGACGGGTAGGCAGCAGGGTGCCTAGAACCACACCACACCACACCACAGCCGCACCAGATGCGTAGAAGAAGCTGCCGTCGGCACGGCGCTTGAAGAAGGGCTGGCGCAGTGTGCCTGCAGTGGCAGCAGCGGTGCGGGCACTTCAGTGCGCGCCATCAACAGGCTGTGAGGCAGCCACACGGCAGCCGCCCTACCGTCCAGCATGTGCAGGTACTGCTTGGCGGAGAGGAACAGCGGCCAGGCCTCCTCGGGCAGCCCCTTGAAAGAGTGGTAGGGGCGTGCTGCGGCTGCGGCGTATGCGGCGGCGCGGTCTGGAGTCACCGCCGGCAGCCCGCTCCTCAGCCGCACAAACGCCTTGGCCACCTGTACGGCGGCACCTCAGGAGGGGAAGAAGGTGAGGGGAGCAAGCTGTGCCTGGCAGTCCTGCAGCTATGCCAGAGAAACAGCAGGGCCCCTGAGAAAAAGCAGGGCCTGCTCAAGGGTCGCACAGCAACCCCATCCTGGCTTCCCACTGCTCCCCCACAGCCGCACACCTGCTCCTTGAGCGTGGCCGACACTGTGACAAAGACCTGGTGCAGCGGCTGGCCGTCCTCAAAGCTGCGCCGCCAGCGGTCAAACATGCGGAACAGCGCCACCGTGGTCTTGCCTGCACGATTGTGTCACAACACTCGGCATGCACGCACTGGCTGTTGACAGGCCGGTGCAGAGCGCGCAGCAGGGCATGCAAACAAAAGCAATCGAAAGCAACTGCCCCTGCCACACCACCCACCCGTGCCGCTGCGGCCCAGCAGGATCAGCGACTGAGGCGGGTACGGCATGCGCTCCACCACGTCCTGCGCAGCGCAGGGGGCACGCCGGTGCCAAGCAGCTGGGACAGGGGCGCCTAATTGTGCGGCAGCTATGGTGCTGCGACACGCGGGCGGCAGATTGCAATGCGGCGGCCGCGCAGGGTGCATGCACGTAGCGCTGCTGCCACCGCCCCTCACCGCCTCTGCGGGGGACAGCCGGAAGCGAAAGTCCACATCTGTCTGGCCCTCATTTGTCATTACTGCAGGGGGGGCCAGGGGCAGGGGCAGAGGCAGGTGGGGCGTGTGGGAAGGAAGCAAAGAAGGCACGCAGGCAGGGCCAGGCAGGTGGGCCCAGCGGTTGAGGCTGCTCCTGCCTGTCCTGGGCCACCCGAGCCGGGTGCGGTGGAAGCTTGCTGGCTCCGTGCCCTAGCACCCGTCCTTCCTCGGCCCCCAGCTAGCCTGCTCACCAGAGTGAAGCATGGCATCCTCCAGCGGGTGGAACTTCAGCACGGTGTAGCTGTCGGCTTCTGTGGAGGCGGGAGGGAAGTAGCGGCGGCGCAGCACCCCCTTGCCGCCCCCCGCCGCTGCCTCGGCAGCAATGGCGGCTGCCGCCGTGGCCGCCGCGGCTCGATCCACCTCCCGGCTGCGGTAGTCGGCCGGTAGCCGAACCTCCTGCAACGGCAACGAAAGAAGGCTTGATAGCAAGTCCATCAGTACATGGCAGCTAACAGTACAGGGGTGCACGAGGGAACTCTGCTGGCCTTTTTCCCAATGCCAGCCAGGCACCTGCACCCCGTTGCCGCCGCCGTTGCCGCTGCCGCCGCCGCCTCGGTGCGCCTCCAGCAGCAGCTGCCGCCGCGCCGACTGGCCCTTGCGGTAGGAGGCGGCGATGAGGTCCAGCGCCTCGCTTGCCCGCCCCTCATCCAGAGACACAAACTGCACGCGCCGGTTGTGTGTGGTGGCGGTGGTGGGATGGGGGCGAGGTAGTTAGCTGTGTGTGTGCGCGCGCGCGCGCACATGGGTGTGCGGGTCACCTCAACCTGGCTGAAGCTGGCCGAGTCCCAAGCGCACTCCCCATCCTTCCCGGCACCAGGCACCCACCCCAGGCACCCACCCAGATGCGGATGACATCGTGGTACTGCATGTGCCGCTGGCCGTGGGCGTCCACCATGCTGCGCCGCACATCCACCTCGGGAGCCACCTCAAAGATGAGGCTGGCGGAGCGGGGCAGCTGCGCCAGGTAGACCTGCGGCAGGGGAGATTGGCAGGTGGTGTGTTGGTGTGTGAGTACAGGCAGGTGGTGTGTTGGCGAGGAGTACTGGCCGTGTGTGTGTGTAGGGGAAGGGGAGCGGGCATGTGGGGGTGGGGCAAGCACGCCCCAGGAACCATCTGTGGCAGGAGGAGCAAGGCACGGCGAGTGCACGCCCCGCCTGCAGGGCAGCAGCGGCGGGTGGCAGGCGGCAGCCCCTGCCTCTATGTTGCCAAAGTCGCCCGCGGCGCTGCCGCTCATCTTGCGGATGGTCTTGGAAGGGTCTGGGTCGAAGCGCCCCTCTCCTATGCGCAGCAGCAGCTGAAGCACGAGCCGCCTGTGGGCCAAGCAAAAGGGGAGAAGCAAAGAAGCGGATGGGAGGTCCCGAGACCAACCAATGCAGCCAACCCAACACACCAGCCCGGCTGCCTCTCGAACCAAACAACCATACCCACACGCAAGGCACTCACCTGTGCCGTGCCTCCATACCCATCCACTCTGCCCAGGCGTCGCGGTGGATGTCCATCTCCCAGGGCAGCTCACTGCGGTGTGTGTGGGGGGGGGCCATAGCGTGGGGTGGGACGAGGCAGGGGAAACGGGCACGAAACGCAGGCAGGAGCAACATCAGGATCACGGCGTGCGTGTGGCACGACAGAAGCAGCCAAACGCTACGGCCTCATCGATGAACGAGGCGGCCTGCTTGCCTGAGGGAGCTGATGGGGGCGGCGCCCTCGGGTGTGGCCCGCCTCAGGATCTGCGCCACTGCCGCCGCGGGGTCGGCCCGCGCTGCCGCGGCGGCCGCCTCCAAGCTCTCCGGCCACACCGGCAGGCGCACCACAGCAGGCATCTCGTCAGCCAGGTCAGCCCAGCTGCGCTTGTGGGGCCGCTGGCGGTAGATGGATGTCGGGGTGGTGGGTGGGGTGGGCTCGGCGCTGGCTGCTATGGCACGGCGCTCAGGCGGGATGGTGGTGGCGCCAGCCGAGTCGGGACGCTGCAGCCCGGCCGCAGCGCCCAGCTTCTCCTGCCGCTGGATGTTCTGCAGGCAGGGGCCAGACGCAGGGCCGATGAACAACGCCGCAGCTCGTCCCGCACGCAAGCCTGCATGTGCAATGGAGCCGTCCCAGCCACCCTGCCCTGTGTCTGCACGTTCCCACCTGCACCGTGGGCGCTAGCTTGGACGACAGCATGGCATCAATCCTCTGCCGCTTGAGCTCCGCATCCTCGGTGGGGGGGCCCAGCTGTGTCCAGTCCTTGGCTGCCTGCAAGAAAGCAACCGCAGGCAGGTGGGAGGCACGAGGCACCACCAGCAGCACTCAGCAATACACTGGATCAGCAGGAGTCCACGCAACTGCCAGCACATGCCATCCCATGGCGACTGCCTGCCTCCCAGGCTCACCCGCGCCCAGCGCTCAGCCTCCTCTGCCACCTTGCCCGCATCCAGCTGGCGCTTGGTCAGCGCCTCCAGCTGGGCCTCCACAGCGCTGTCCGCCGGCGCCGAGTCGCTGGGTAGGAAGAAGGCTTCGTTGCGCTGCGTCAGCAGCTGCAGGGCGACATGGGACCAGCGGGCAGGAGGATGCGCTGGGTTGAAGGTGCATGAGCACAGGCGTGCAGGAGAGCTTGGAGCATACTCGACTCGAAACATGCAGCCATGTGGCCAACATCTGCTCCCCTCATCACTTCACTCCAGGAGCGCACCTGGGGGGCGAGATCCACCAGCCTGGCCACCACTCCAGCATACACCACTCCCGCCTTTGCCTTCTGTCGGGCCACAGCATGCAAGCAGTTGTTGCCCTGGTCATCCAACGGTGCCACGTTTGCGCCCCCAAGCCAGAAGCCCTCCAGGGCAACCAAGTTGTTTTTCTTCGGCGGCCTGCAGGGGGGGTGGGGGTGGGTTGGGATGGTGGTTGCGGGTGGGGGGGGCGTTGAAGAAGGGGGGGGAGCATCTTCGGAGCACAGGCGCAGTGAAACGGGCAATTAAATGTTTCGCAAGGGCTGCTGAAGTGTTCAGGGTGAAGGGACGTACGCCAGCGGGTGCCGAGTGAGTGTGAGGCGGCGCAGCGGCGGCGGCTCGCCTTGTGCAGAAAAGGAGTGCCCTGCGGCGGCTGCCGCTCGTGCATGCTGGCGCCGGCATCCAGCAAGCGCTGCATGAGGTCCAGCTGGGTGCCCTTCAGCCGGTCCACAAGGCGGTGCAGGTACAGCCCTGCGGTACAGTATTACACAGCGGCACCATACGGAGCATGAGGCAAGGCGTGCAAGCAACATAGCGCTGGGGGAAACGTCATCTGCCGTGCCGGCTTTGGCGATAAGCGCGAGCGCATCGACAGAACATGGCACATCGGCAATGGGGCAGCTATCAGCCTACCCTGCGCCGAGAAGCCAGGCTCATCCAGCAGCAGCTCCAGCAGCAGCCGGTTGCGGTCGTCGACCGCCGCCTGGCCCACCGCCTGGCGCTGCTTGGCATCCGACAGGATCGGGTCCAGGGTGACGCCACGCCGTTGCAGCAGCCAGTCGTGGAGCAGCGCAGAGTCGGCCGGGCGCTGGCTGGGATGCAGCGCCTTGGTCGTATCCTCGGCCCGCCAGTGCGCCAGAAAGGCGCCCTCCATCTGCCGAAGCGCATCCTGCTCCTGGTCCTCCTGCTCGGCAGCTGCCGCGGCCTCCTCCTCCCTCGGCGCGTCGCCGCCTGCCCCATCCCCGATGCCCACTTGTTGCAGCTTGAGCAGCAGGCGCAGCAGCGGCGAGCGGCTCTCGCTGCGAGAGGTGGGACGTGCGCCCTGCGGCAGAGGATGAAGTTGTGGCAGTGTTGGCAGATAAGAGGTGTATCTGTCCCTATCACAATGTCGGAACAGGAGGCGCTCGTGACGCAGGCGGCGCTGCCCGCGGCTCGCTCACCATGCCAAGCAGTAGCTCCGCCAGCGGCACCGCGCCCCGCGCCACCGCCCAGTGCAGCAACGTGTTGTCTGCCTGGTCTACCAGGGTGTTCAGAACCGCGGGGCGCCGCTCCTCAAGGATGGCTGCCAGCATCTGCTCCAGAAGCGGCTGCAGCTGACTGCAGCAGCCGCACCAGGGCAGGGACACACCGAGCGAGCGTGAATGAACCAGTGCAGCTGCTTGCTCCGTCTGATCACCCCTTGCCAACCCACCCTCCCACCCAGGCCAACCAGGCAGAAAGCTCACTCCTGTGCCGCCGCCAGGTGCAGCGCAGACGTGGCCCGGCCGCTCTCCCTGGTGCGGATGGTTGGGTCGGCGCCCGCCTCCACCAGTAGGCGCGCCATGTCGTGTGCGCCGACCGCCACAGCTCTGCAGGAACGGGAGGGGCAGCAGCAGAAGCTGGATCAGCACGTTCCCTGCAGGGGATGCACAACCTGACAAATTGTTCAAAAGGCCTCCCGGCTGGCAGTGCCCACCTGTGCAGAGCGGTGGCGCCCTCGCACACCTCATCCACATACTCGGCCAGCTCTGGCGGCAAGCAGGAGGGGCAGAGCGCAGCGCAGCATGAGGCAAGCACAGCGTGAGCACAGCGTGAGGGCAGCACGAGCAGCGCTGTGCGACAGCGCGGTGCCACCTAGGGGCATCCCGCAGCGTGAAACCCGCCAGCCCGCCCTACCTGCTGCCTCAGGCTTGCCCTTCTTGGCATGTGCCAGCAGCAGCGGCACCATGCCGGCGTGCCCCTGCGCCAGCGCATAGCACAGCGGCGTCCAGGGCTTGCCCTTCACCGCCATGGACCAGCGGGAAGAAAGCTTCAGGATCTGCAGGGACAGGCGCAGGGGAGGGCCAGTGTGGCCGGTCAGCTGGCTGGCCGCCAGATGCCACATCCTGTGCAAATGCCACAACGCGGAAAGCCTAGAGAGGCTGTCACAGCCGGGGCCTCCTGCTTGCCTGGCCTAACACGTCGGTGCGGTTGTTTTCAATGGCGAGAGCCACCGCCGTGGCGCCATCTGTGGGGGATGCCTCGTCCACTCCTCGCGGGCGGTGGTTGTCGCAGGGCTTGAGCAGCAGGGTGATCACCTTCTTGTTGTGCCCAGCTCGCAGCGCAGTCACCAGGGGTGGCCTGTGCAGAAGAGCAGATTGGAGCCACAGTAGATATCAGGCACGGCAGGCACGTAGCTTGCTGAGCTACCTATTTGCCCACACTGCAAACTCAAGCCTCCCGCTGTTGTAAACCTCGGCGCCCAGGTACATGGAGGCATCCCGCCCAGGCTCACTCTCTCGGCGCTGTGATGCACTGGGGCAGGAGGTTGATTGCCTTGCTGAGCACATCCAGGTATCCTGCAGCGCCAGGCGCTGCAGATGTGGGTTGCCTCGGTGGTGTGTGGGCAGAGGTATGCATCTATTGCGCAGCAAAGGATGAGGCACGAAAGAACGAGGCCGACCCCACCCACCCTTCTCAATCCATTCGTGGATCAGATCCCTCTTGGCCTGGAACATCTCACGGTCGATGCGTGCGCCCGCCCCCAGCGACACCCGCATCGATTCCTCATCCTTGGCTGCATCCGCCACCAGCTGCGAGAAGTCCAGAGCATCCCTCCTCCTGTCATCCTGCGTGTACTCCCTGCCGGCAGAGGGGTGGTGGCAATTGTGCGCCAAACGGCGTGCTGTTAGAGGGATGGCTTGCCACAGCTCTCGAGCGCCTGTGAATGCATCGGCAGCAGCAGCAGCATCGGCAGCAGCAGCAGCATCGGCAGCTGCGCTGGCAAGTGCCACTGCAGCGGTCAGCCGTCCTGCTATCGCCCAGCGTGGGCTCACCAGTTCATCCTCTCGATTTCGTTGGCCAGATCTATTCCGCCGGTGGCTCGGATGGCCAGCACGTAGCAGGCCTGGAAGAACTCTGCATCCATGGGGCAAGCATGCCATGCAGGGAGGGATGAAATTGGAGCAGGCAAGCAGCCACCCCAATTGCTGGTGATGTGAAAGGAAGGGTGCTCCGGTGGAATGCCTCCTCTACCTTTCATCCACTTGAAGACCCTCTGCTTAGACAGCAGAGTGCCCACCTGGCAGCGACTTGGGCTTCCAGGGCAGGTCACGGGGCGGGGGCAGGCCGATCTTGCTGACAATGACCTGCAGGCGGCGCATGGTGGGGCCGGTGCGGAGGCCCAGGCACGGGTGGACGAGCGCGGCAGCCCAACCAAGCAGGCAGGGTGCGAGCGGGGCATGCGCAGCGCTCCTGGGCGGCGGCAGGGGCGCTCGGGTGGCGCCAGGCAGCTGGCCCAGGCATGGCGGGCGTTTCACACCTGGTTTGCCTTGCTGAACAGGTTGGAGTGCAGCAGGTGCACCTCCCCCAGGTTGCCGGTGCGGCACGCATCCGCAAAGCGGTTGAGCACCTCGGCAAACGCCTCCACCTTGTCGGAGCTGGTCATGGCCCTGCAGCATGGAGTGCGGTGCAGCGCAGCATCAGCGCCATTTGAGCCCCGCCCACGCCGGCAGCGCGAGAGGCACCCAGCACGGTGCAGCCGCCACCACCAAACTTGTCTTGGCTGCAGGCAAGACGAGGGGAGCGTGTGTGTGGGAGGAGCGGATTGCAGGCGGCCAAGCGGAGCAGTTGCCTGATCGCTGCTTCCTCCTGCTCCGCTTCTCTCTTCGCCTTGGCTTGCTCCTCCCTTGCCAACGCCTTTGCCTCTTGCTTCTTGCTGGCACGCGCCGCATCCCTGGGACACAGGTGTGCGGGCCAGCGGGTGGGGGACCACATGTGACAGCACTGGCCTATACTGAGCTGTCTACTGAATGCATGTACGCCCATGGACACGGGCAGCAGCAAAGCTCGGCCCCAAGCGCCTTTCCACCCACACTGACCAATTCGCTCAGCCGCTCACCAGGCAGCCCACCCACCTGGCGGTCTGCACCTTCTGCTTCTTGCCAAGGCCGGCAAAACGGGCATCTCTACTTCTTGCACGATCCTGTGCGCCCACGCCGGTCGCCTTGCCCACCGTCACATGCTTGCCCACAACATCCTGTATCTTCCCCGTCCCTTCCGCCATTGCAGACCCTGCCGCCGCAGCCGCAGCCTGCAGCCGGCCCAGCAGCGAGCTGAGCACGGTGCTGCCGCCGCCCTCGCCGCTGCCAGAAGCGTCCTCCATGCCAACCGCAGCCGACTCCCACTCGCCGGCGCCGCTGCCCACGCCCAGCGCCGCCACGGCAGCATCAATGGCCGCCTCTTCCTCCTCATCCTCCAGCTCGTCGAGGACTTCGATGGCGTGCGGCTGCGGGCCAGCCGCTGCAGAGCGGCTGGTGCTGGGGCCCTGTGCCGCCTCCCCACCATCCTCCTCCACCTCGTCCTCCCCCACATCCTCAAACACGTCGTCGCTGTCATCATCCATCTGAACACCCTGCACAGTCTCCAGCTGCTGGGGGGCATGCTGGGAGGGTCCTTCCATGCCGCTGCCGCTGCCGCCGGGCGCCACCACCACGCCGCCGCCTTGGTCTCCGTCTGCAAGCAGGCAGGCAGGCGGCAGGCGAGAATAGGTCAATCCTCTCGACATCTTGGGTTCGGCAAGCCTTGGATGAGTGCGTGTGCTGCACACCTGCGGCTTCCAGCGCAGCAGCCACTGCCTGTTTGGCGATGGCGGCAGCCAACAGAGCCTCCTCGCCGCCGTCGCCGCCGCCGTCCGCTCCCTCGGCGCCCTCCGCCGCTGCTGCGCTGTGCATGGATGAAACAAACTCATTGCGCAGCGCCTCCGTGCGGCTGTCTAGGTCTGCTTTGCTCTCGGCATCCTCTCCATGCGGCAGGGTTCCCGAGACTGCCGCCTCGGCGTTCTCAGGCTGCATCAACCCATCCGGGATGCCTCCAACGTCCGCCATCGCCCCACTGGTCCCGGCGATCACAAAGATGTGTGAGAGTCCCTTTAGCAGTGGCCCTCTGGATGAACCATTGTTCCAGAGGCCTCAGCAAGATGCAGATGGCGTGCAATTGCGACCAGAAGACGCATGGGAGGCTGTGACTTGGGCTGTCCGAGGCAGCACGACACCCGTCGCAGCACGACACTGGCGATGGCATGTTTGTCGCATGATTTGTCGCAGTGTCGTGCGGGATGAGAGACCGCAGCTGGCATGGTGGGCGAGTAGGAGCTTAACAGCACAATGGCGGACCTCGTCGGCCCCGCCCTGCTCGAGCCCGAGGGCGAGGAGGCGTCCCAGCTGGTGGAGCAGCTTCAGGGAGGCGATGGCGCTGCTGATTTGCTGCACACCATCGCCACCGAGCTGTTTCTGCATGGCTGCGAGGCCGACGCGGCAGCCGCGGCGGCGCTGCTCGAGAGGTGCGTGCTGCTGCTTGCCTTTTTTACAGCAGTCGCATTACAGCAGGCCAAATGGCCGCTATGATCGCCTTGGAACTACACAGGAAGTGCCATGTGTTGCAGAATGCAGTCACAGCAGAACCCTCCTTCCCACGCAGGCTGCTCCAAGACCTGCCGCCCGAGCAAGGCCGTGTGCTGCGCCGCCAGCTGCTGACGACAGCCAGCTCGCAATTTGAAGCAGGTTGGGGACCGGCCAGCGTGCATGCGGCCCTCCTCCTGCACTGATCTCTCAGTGTGCACCTCACTTGAACTCCTTGCGGCCCTCCTGCCTCTTTGAACACCTCGGCGGCCGCCGGCGCTTGCAGGCATGGGCAGCCGGCCCGCCATCTGCGCCCTGCTGTGCGAGCTGTACCTTTCGGATGCCATCCCCGAGACGGTGGTGCACGACTGCCTTTGCGCCCTGCTGTGGAACGTACGCGCGGCACAGCCAGCCATGCGCGCCCTGCCACCTCGATGCATGCCTGGCGCCGCATGCCCACCCGTCTGCTCCCTGGCCACACGCTTGTGCTGCCACATCCTCTGCTCCCGCACCCCACACACCCTGGCCCTGCAGATCCAGGACCCGCACCCAGGCGACATTGAGTGCGCCTGCACCATCCTGCAGAGTGTGGGGCCCCTGCTGGATGCCAGCAGCTTGGGTGAGCCCGGGGTTTGCAGTGGTGGTGGTGGTGGTGGTGTGTGCGTGGCTTGAGCATACACAGGCGGGAGCAGCACCTCACCCCGCAGCTTCTGCCTTGCACATCCTGCGTACCACCGCCTTCCATCCTGCTTTCCATCCTGCCCACCCGCAGATGCTGCTGACGAGCTCATGGCTGAGCTGTTTGACCGCCTGCAGCAGCTGGCGGCTGCCAGGGTGCTGCCCGCCGACCAGCAGCAGCTGGTGCGCTCTGTGCTGCGCCAGCGAGCCGCGGGCTGGCCCGACGCCGAGGCGCCGGAGCAGGCGGCGGGCATGGTGCTGCTGCAGGTGGGCGCTGCTGGGGCCGGCGGCGAGGGCGAGGAGGAGGAGGACTGGAGGGCGGTGCTGGACAGCAAGGCGCCCGCCAGCGCCGAGGTTCAGGACAGCGCCAATGCCAGCCCTGCGAGGGAGGGGCCAGCAAAGATGGAGGGTGGTGTCCCCGGCGGCGCCGCCGACCAGGCGCAGCAGGCGGATGTGGCGCAGCAGAAGCAGCAGGCGGTGCAGCAGCTGGTGGCGGCTGCGCCCGCCGCCGCTGCCTGGGATGTGCCGGCTCTGGTGCAGCAGGTGCGCGAGCAGGGGGTGCTTGACCTGGCTGCAGCCGAGGACGCCGAGCAGCTGCTGGCGGCTCTGCTGGACCACGCCGCCGCGTCGGCGGTGGCAGCCGGCGCCGGTGCCGAGGGCAGCCAGCTACTGGGCGAGCTGTCGGCGGCGGTGGATGGGTGCGCGGCCCTGGTTGCTGAGCTGGCGGCGCGGTGGCCCGCCGCGGGAGTGGCGGCGGTGGCCCACCTGGTGGCCGCCGTCAAGCACCGCTCCGAGGCCCGCAGCCCGGCAGCACGCCACCTGCTGGGGCAGCAGATGCTGGTTGCGGGGACGCTAGCGCGGCGGGGGGCGCTGCCGGAGCACCAGCTGCACGCCATGCTGGAGCAGCTGTCGCGCCAGGTGGGCGGGGGGGGGGAGGAGGAAAGCAGGGGGGGGCCTGGCATGGCACGGGCGGTGGCACGGGTGATGGACGAGGGCCCCTGTCTTTTGTATGTATGGATGCCTGGTTGCCTGGATTCGCCCCTTTCCTGCTCCCGTCCAGAGTTGAGCTTGTGTGTGGGCTTCAGCCGCCTTGCTACCTCTCCCACCCCTCTGCGGGCCGCGCTCCCCCCCCCCGCAGGTGATGAAGCCCAGCGCCAGCGATGTGGTGTGCCTTGTGGCGCTGCTGCGGGGCGCCGGCGCCATGACCGAGACCAAGAAGGGGCAGTGGTGGAAGGCGGCCGGCCAGCTGGGCACCAGCCCCAACGTCAGCGCCGACCAGCATCGCGAGCTGCAGCACCTGCTGCTGCTGCGGGAGCACAAGTGGGAAGTGGCGGTGGCAGCCGTGGCAGCACAGGAGCTGGAGGCCAGGAAGAAAGCAGAGGCGGCCGCCGCCGCGCTGGCAGAGGCCAGCCGCCAGCGGCAGGCGCAGGAGGATGTGGCGGCGCGGGCGGCGGCCGAGGCGGGCCAGGCAGAGGAGCGGGTGAAGGCTGCCACCGCCAGGCTAGCAGAGCTGGAGAAGCAGGCGGCGGCGGCTGAGGCGGCGGCGGCGGCGGCGAAGCAGGCGCAGCGCGCGGCGGAGGCCGCGGCAGAGACGGCAGCCAAGCGGCGCGCCGAGGAGGACCGTGCCGCCAGCGCGGCCCGCCGACAGGCGCAGGACGCGCAGGCGGCGGCGCAGCGTGCCAGGCAGGACGCCAGCGAGGCGGCGGCGGCGGCCGCGGGTCCGTCTGCGGGCACATCTGCGGCCGGCGGCGGCGGGGAGGAGCCGGGCAGGCACTGGTACTACTCTCCAAGCGACGGTACCGGCCCCTTCGGGCCCGCCACCGCCGCCGAGCTGGTGGCGGCGCTGTATCAGGACCCCACACTGGCTGGGGAGCTGCAGGCAGGTGGCGGCAAGCTGGGCCCAGGCCGGGATGGGTGGCGCATGTGTGGCGGTGCACGCGTGGTGCTTTTCTTCTGCTGCTCGTGCTCCATGCCAGGCCAGACAGCGCCAGTGGGCTGCTGCAGGCGCGCCCGTGCGAGTTGTTGCCACATGGCCGGCCTCCCCAGCCCACCCTTCTGCTCTGCCCCCAACCTCTGCCCTGCCCTGCCCTGCCCTGCCCTGCCCTGCCGCTCCTGCCCCCTGCAGGTCATCCGCTCTGGCGAGCAGGTGTGGGCGCTGATGGAGCGCAAGCTGCACGAGGTGCTGGCCGACCTGCCCCGCATGCAGCACCTGCAGGTGGGTTGAAAGTCTCGCGGGGCGGGGGGCCATGGGGATGGGGACCGGCTAGTGGGCCTGGGCGTGGGCGCCCTTGAAGCAGGTGCTGGGCACAGCAAGCTGAGGCGTGGCCCCTGCATGAGGGCAGGGTGTCCATATTGTTGCGCCCGCTGCCGGACCAACCACCAATGTCACGCTGCCGTGCAGAGCGCGGCAGCGGCGGGCGGCGGGGCCGGCGGGCGTGGGGGCCGTGGCGGGCGTGGCGGCCGTGGCGCGGCGGCCGGCGGCAGGGGCGGGCGCGGCGGGCGGGGGCCTGGCGGGGCCGGCCGCGCCTACGGCGGGCCGCCGTCCACCGAGTTCCCAGAAGAGTACTCACCTGCCCCAGCAGCAGCTGGGCGTGGCAGGGGTCCCGGCGCCAGGGGGCGGGGCCGCGAGCAGGCCTACAGCCAGCAGGCCTATGGCCAGTCGCCCCCGCGGCAGCAGCACCAGGCGCAGGCGCAGGCGCCGGCGCCGGCGCGCAGGGCGCCCGCGTCGGCGCCGGCGCCGCCACCGCAGCAGCAGGCGCAGCAGCGCGCGGCCTCGCCGCCACGGTACGGCCTGGAAGACATGCTGCCTCATGTGTTTGTGGAGGAGCAGTCGCCTCGGCGGGCTGCCGCTGGCGCCGGTGGCGGCTACAACCCGCTGGCCCAGCCCCAGCAGCAGGCCCAGCAGGCCCAGCAGGCGCAGCCGCAGCAGCGTGCCACCGGCCTCTGCCCCTCCTGCTACACGCGTGAAGCGGCCCACATGTGGCTGCCGTGTGGCCACCCCGGCCACTGCGCAGGTGGGCTGGGGCCCTTACTTAAGCAGAGGCTTCCTGCCGCGCAGGCCTGCGAGCATGTGCTGCCGCAGCGCCAGCGCTTGCCTGGACCACGGGCATCCTGCTGTCCCCCCGCCTGCTCAGCAGCTGCCGCACTGCTCTGCCCGCCCTGCGCTGCAGAGTGCATGCCAGACTTTCTATCCCCGGAGGAGAAGCTCGCAAATGTGCCGTCATGCCTGGTGTGCAACCATAAGGCGACACACTACCTGCGGTGAGGCGTGCGGGCAGCCATTGCCTGCTGCGCACCCAACCAGCACCCCTGCTGGCCGTATGAGCAGCTGGGTGCTGACCCTTTGTGGGTTGCGCTGCCGCCGCACCAACCCGCTGGTTGCAGCGTGTTCGAGTGAGGGACCAGCGCCGCAGATCCCATCAATGCACTCTGGATGCCATGGATTGCCTTGGGCCACTCAACAGCCGCCAGGGCCGCAGCAAAGCAGGACGCTGGCAACTGCTTTCGCGGCGGACGACGCAGCCGCTGCCGCTGGCGGCACACCGCCGGATGGCAATCGCCCGGCCTAGTTTCAGATGCAATGTTTGCACCAATGTTTGTCCTTGCCTGCTGCATAACTTTGTTGCCATGTACAATCCCTGCTAGATCATATGTTTGACAGTAAACGTGGGTGCAGGTGCACTGCCAAACAGCGGCCAGCGGCGCACCAGCGCTCGGCGTCTCTGCCCTCCCTGATGGCTTCCATAATTATAACCCTCACCCAGCAGGCCTTGGTCCAGAGTGTTCCGTCCTCTTCCCAGCAGTCCCACCAGTGCATGGGAGGCTCGCTGAGGAAAGCACCGCCGTGTCCAGTGCTGCCTTGCTCATTTGCTCCACTCCACCCCGCCTAGGCAGCCTCTCCTCACTCTCACCAGACTCTCCTTACTCTCAACATCCCCTGCTGGCACCACCCTCGCCACTGCCTCCACACGAAACGATGGCCTCCGCAAACTACAGCGCCCTGCTCTGCCTGGCTGCGGCCTGCCTCTTGGCTGGCATGCCGCTGGCCAATGGTGGGCTGGGGGTGGGCTGCTGGGGCGTTTGTAGCAAGTGCAGCCGCCTGCACGCCACTCTGCCCGGCGGCGTCTCACCCGCTGCTCTGCACCTGCCCCACTCCTGCTTGCAGGTCGTGGGCTGCATCAGACGGCGAGTGTGGCCTCCACAACCTTCAGCCGCTCAGGTGGGAGGGACAATCGACTGCCCTGCGGTCATACGCTTGGTCAAACATGCGTGCGCAGCTGGCGACAGCTGCGCTTCTACGCCTTCCAGATGTCATTGTTTCCCGCCGGGCTACCTGCAGGCACCTCCTCTGCCTCCTCCTCTGCCTCCTCTACCACCCAGCTGGCGCTCGGCAACGCCGCCACGGTCAACAACGTCCCAGCCACGACGCCCCTCTCCCGCACTGGTTTGCTGCCCACGCCACGTAGCCCTGGCCGCTGCTGCTGCGGTGGCCCCCCAGTTGCTGTCCCTGCTGCTGTCATGCGCTAGCGATTGCATCTGCAGGGGCCTCCTGGCTGCCCAGCTTTTGGAAGAACCCCACCTCGGTGGCACCCACTACCACCCCCATCGCCCCCCAGCAGCCCACCACCTCCACTGCACCTCAGCCCACGACCCCCACCACATCGCCAGTCATGCCCAGCACCAACAGCGGCTCCTGCCCGGTTGAGTCAGTCCGTGGGGAGCTGTTCCCACTGCTGCTGCTACTGCAACCAGCATGCACCCACCACATCACACTGCCTGGTCCCTGCCCGCGCCACTGCAGGACGCCCAGAAGGCGCTGGATGCCATGAACGCCGCACGCACCCGGCGTGGCACCGCGCCACTGTCCTGGACTGCCAGCCTGGCCCAAGGCGCGCAGAGCTGGGCCCAGGGCTGCGTGTTCCAGGTGGGTGCTGGCCATCTTGGAGCATCTTGGAGCACTGCGTTGGATGGCAGCCGCTGCCTTCGTGGCGCGAGTCTGTGCCTCCCCGACTCCCCGGGCGAGCGCGCCAGCCGGCTCCTCAGCTTGCCTTGCGTTTGCCCTCCACGCCTGCAGCACTCCAACTCTGGGCTGGGCGAGAACCTGTACCGCTCCAGTGCTCCTGCCACCTGCTCCGACGCCGTTAACATGTGGCTGGCGGAGGAGAGGTACTGCCCCTGCACCTCCTTCACCCAGGCCACCGGCCACTACACCCAGGCGAGTCCAAGGGACCAGGCCGCTGCCGCCCTGCCAGGCCGCAGCAGGAGCCTCACGAAGAATTGCTGCCTCCTGCCGCTCCGCAGATCGTTTGGAGGGGAAGCACCTCGGTGGGCTGCGGCTGGGCGCGCTGCGGCAGCGGCGTGCAGATCGTGTGCAGGTACTCCCCGGCCGGCAACATGCTGGGCCAGTTTGCGGCCAATGTGTGATCACCCGCCGGCATCTCCTCCGCGCTCGCATGCTGCGTTACAGATCGCCATCGTATTGTGCTGGTGGAAATTATTGTGTGCTAAAGGGATCTTGGCAAGGAATGGGGAAGGGATGCACAAGTGCGAGGAAGGAGGGAGAGAGGTTAAAACAGGCAGCGAAAAGCAGGAAAGAAAATCGCGTTTGGGTGGAGGCGGCACGCAGGCGTCGGCGGCACCGCAGGGTTGGAAGACCCTTTGCAGCAGGGCGACGGTTCCCGCAGACGGCCTCGGCACCAAACTCAGAACGCAGGCAAGCCGGCCCCTGGGAAAGTTGGGCTGGCCGTGGCGTTGGCAGTGCGATGGTTGTGGGGCAAGTCAGGGCAAGGCCAGGCAGGCAACTTGCCTCAAGGGCGGGAAAAAAAGAGAAAGAGGGGGGCAGAGTCGCTTGCAACCAGGCTCAGGGATTTGACGGAAGGCTTGGGGTGAGTGTGTTCTTGATGGCAGCTTCCCTGAACAGCCTGGCAGAGGCAGAGGGGCTCCAGCAATGAAAGCGAAGGATGTCGGGAGGAATTCGCAGGGCAAGAGAGAGAGGGACGAGCACCAGGGGGAGTGTTAGCTGAGCAAAGCGACAAAGAGAAATGAAAGGATGGGAAAGAATTGGCTGGCACGGCCTGCACAGGCCACCCGACGTTGGCTCATGGAGCCTTGGCCGGGGGCGGGTTCTTGCGGGTGTTCTGTGGGCGCCGCACGCTGGCCGCCTTTTTGACGGGCTGCGTCTGCGTGGGCTTGGCGCCCGCGGCCGCCACGTTGCCGCCGCTGTTGGCGGGTGACGGGGGTGGCGGCGAGGTGCGCACGTAGTTGCTGCCGCCATCCACGGCCAGGTTGCCGGGCAGGCCACCGGGCCGAGGCAGGCCGCCGCTGTTGTTGCCTGCACCAGGGAGTGGGTTGGGTGCGTGAGTGCGCCGCAAGGGCACAGAGCACGGCACTGCCGGCAGGTGCGGCAGGTGCAGGTGGAGCCAGGCACGAGCGGCGGCAGCGCCATGGTGCGTCCCCCGCTCACCAGTGCACATGGGCGCGCAGTTGGTGCAGCGCACGGTGGTGCCTGCCGCGATGGCCGCGCAGGGGCTGATGTACAGCTTGCCGTTGGCGCCGCAGGTGGGCACCTCTGGGCAGCTGATCTGGCTGGCGGCGCCGCCGCAGGAGCCGGTGCCTGCAGGAGGCACACATGTCGACGTCAGCGAGCCGACCAATGCTCTGTCGCACACGGCTGCGGGGTAGCGGGCAGGATGGGGAGGAAGGGCAGGAAGGATGCCGACGGGTCCTAGCGCAACGGGCAGCAGGGCCCAGGCCCCAGCAGCACAGGCACTCACTGCAGGTGGGCGCGGTAACGTCGTACACCAGCCCCTGCACGGTCTTGGCGGCGCCGGCGGTGGTGGCGGCCACCAGAAGGCGGCGGCCGGCCTGCTGCGCTCCCGAGCGGACCTCGTGCACGCCGGCGTCGTCAATGACGATGCGCATCAGGTCGGCGGCGTTGGCGCTGGCGCCGGCGGCAGCGGCGGCGGGGGCTGTGACGACGAAGTCCAGGCGCTGGCCGGGCACCAGCGTGGCGGCCAGCACTTGGTAGACCGACACGGCGGTGCCGTTGCCGGCCGTTATGACCAGGGACTTGAGGCTGAGCAGCGCGGCCGAGGCCTCTGCTGGACTGTAGTGAGCGTAGAGCAGGTCCACCACGCCCGCCGTGGAGGCGGTGCCTGCAGGTTGGAAGAGGCGGGGGCGGGGATGCCAGGGCGGAGCCACATGAGGCGAGGGGGCATCCAGGGGAGCAACAAGCATGCGGCTGGCAACGGCTGGAGCGGCCAGGCTTCTGTGCCCAGCCCAGCCCAGCCCACCCCTGCTCCCACTCCCGCACCGATGATGTTGTTGCCGGCCTTGTCCGTCATCACGCCGCTGCTCTGCACCGTCGTCTCCTGGCTCATGCGCACCACGGTGTAGGTCAGCGCCGCGTTGGCCGCCAGCATCAGCAGGCAGAAGACGAGGAGGATGCCCCCCGAGATGAGGCCCCACTTGAGCCGCTGCTTGGCCGACATCTCGCTGTGCATGACTTTCAGGATGTCCTTGCGGCTGATGCGCCCGTCGTTGTCGGCGTCGGCCTCCATCAGCCGCTGCTTCACGCGGGGGTCGCTGGTGAGGTGCAGCAGGTCGTGCACTGCAGGGGGGGTGACACGGGGCAGGCAGGGGCACCAGGCGGGAGCCCTCGGGGTGCTGCGCATATGGACAGCGTCTGTGTCGCAAGTTCCTTTGCGGATATGCAGACTGTAAGCACAAAAAGCAAAAGCAGGGCACATGTGGCGGGGCATGCCAGCGGTGCAGCACCGCGGCGGGCCGCGCACGCACCGATCACACCGCTGACTCCGCGGTCAATGTCTGTCTTGCCGCGGGCGTCGATGGAGCGGCGGAAGTCGACGGAGATGCGGCCGTCCACGGAGCGGCGGATGTCCACCGAGGGGCGGGCGGAGAAGGGGTCCGCCGCCCGCTCCTGAAAGGGGTTGGGCATCTGGGCGCCAAAGGCGTAGAAGCCGCTGCCCCCCGCCCCTCCCAGCTGGACCGAGGTTATGCCGGCTGGCAGGTCGGACAGCACGTCCTGCTTCTCGCCGTAGGTGGGGCTGGCGGGGTCTTCATGCACAGCGGTCGGGTCATGACCGTCCGCTGTCATTGTGCCTGCACGCCGCAGCGAGGAAGTTCACGGATGGTATGGGAGGTGCAGGAGAGCGATGGGCGGGCCTGGGGAGTGTGGGCGAGGCCGTATCAGGTGCTGGCCATGAGGCTGCTGCACAAGTGCCCGCTGAGGCCAGAGCGGGCGGGCGCAGGGCCTCCACAGCCCCGCTCAGGCTGGTTGAGCCACAGGCGAGGGTGCGGGAGGCCTGCGGCGCGCCCATGCGGGTGTGCTCACCTGCGGACGCTGCAAATGTATGGCCGCGATTAGTTTGAAGCACGCCACGGTGCTGAACTGATGATAGGGCGCCGCGACGCGCCCAGATCGTGGGTGAAACGAGGGAACCGGAGGTCTGCCTGCTGATGGCGTTGCTGTGGGGGACACCGTGGCTGAATGAGGGAGGCCCGATTCAGCTCTGGCAACGGGTCTGCATTGCTGAATACACTCACTGTGATGACTGTAAACATATTTAGCCGCTGGACGGGCGTTGGGAGGGAGTTTGGCTGCGGGCCGGCCGTCCCTTGCGCGCGCTGCAGAGGATCAGCTTCTATGTGACTGCCCCCTTGACTCTTGAGATCGCTTGCAGCACCACAAAGTCTGCCACCGGAGAAGTCCATAATCGGTTTCATGGTGGGAGCCCCCTCAACAGCCCCCCTCAACGATCACATCTGGCGGTTCCCGCTTGGCGATGCACAGGCTCTAAGTACCGTTGCCTGCATCATATCCATCCTTATTGATCGGCAGACATGCATGGACATGCATGGACGAACCATGCATGGATTGAGGAACGTGCATGGGTGGAAGAAGACACCCCCCCCATGTCTGCCCAGGCGGCGCCGTGGGCCAAGTGCCGACTTTGCCGCCGCCCTGTGGTGACCAATGACCCAGCCTGTGCAGAAGCCCAGGTGCCTGGGGGCTGACCTCAACAGCACTAAGAAACAGGAATGCTGGCCGGCGCCAAGTTGCGGAGCGGCTCATGCTTTGCTTGCACAACCGGAGACGCCGCACGCGCGGTAACAAACGCTGTCGATGGGGCACTTTCATGTGGCCGCTTGCCGCATCATGGAGTGTACTACATCAGAGCTGACTCATGGTGGCAATTGGCCGCATCTGCCAGATATACATGCCATGGGAATCCCCCGCATCAGCACATGCCATCATCGCTCGACGGGCCGCCCGCCCTACCGCCGCCGCCAGCCGCTTCCCCATCGCCATCCAGCATGCTTTCCGATTCCAGCAGCGTCTGCAGTGTGGCCGTCTTCTCCTCGTTCTGCTGCATTGTCAGGTCTGACAGTCGCTGAAGGAGGCCGCACTTCCACTGCACAGGCAGCCAGGCACAGCAAACGGTTGGCTGTCCATCCCCGCTTTCCTGGCGAGCACAGCTGAGCACCCTCCAAACCAGCTAGTGCAGCAGCAGCATCAGGCCATCACCTGCATGTCTGCGACCGCCTCCCGCAGCTGCTGCGCCTCCGCCTGCGCAGCACGCTCCGCGTCCTCTGCCCGCTGCCGCTCCGCCGTCGCCGCCGCCAGCTGCGCCTCCAGGCTGGCCATGCTGCTGTCGGCGCGCCCAATCACGTCATTGGCGGCGTCCAGGCGCTGCAGCACCTCTGCCATGGCCGCCCGCAGCTCATCCCGCTCCGCTGCAGGCAGGTAGCGCGTGCAGGGGCAAAACCGTGAATGGAGTCACGAGGCGGTTGTAGCACCATGCTGCTAGCCATGCAGCGTGGCAGGGCAAGATGCGCTCGGGCTGAGGCTGTGATTGCTGCAGCGACCTGGCCGGACTTGCCAGTGTCCAGGCTCACCTTGCGCCTGTGCCACCGCCTCCTGCGCCGTGCGCTCCCCGCCCTCTGCCAGCTCATACTCGCGCAGGCGGTCGCGCAGGTCCTGCAGCTCGCAGTCCCTTGACCGCAGTCCCGTCTTGAGGTGCTGCACCTCGCCCACCCGGAACGACAGCTGCTGCTGCACCCGCCTTAGCTCCGCCTCCGCCTTGAGCCGCCGCTTCTTCTCCCCATCTGCCGCCAGCATCAGCTTGCCCTTCTCCTGCACGTCAGCCAGTCAGGGCAAGGGTGGAGCCAGCATTGCACCTGGCAGTGGGGGGTGCTCGTGGCCGTGCCCCACCGCCGACAACCACACCTTGAGCCAGCCGGCCTCTGCATCACGGTAGCGCTGCAGCAGGCCCCCCAGGGGCGCGTCCCTGGCGTAGGCGTTGGCAGAGCGTAGCACAGGTGTGGTGGCAGGGCGCAGAGGGGCTGGAGCTGGCGCCGGCGCAGCGCGGCGGCGGCCAACAGGCCCCGTCCTGCCAGGGGAGCCGGGGCGCTGCGCGTCATCCGGCTGCCTGCTCGACACTGCTGCTGCTTGCCCGCCGCCCAGCAGATCGGCCAGACTGCTCAGCCGGGCGCTCAGGTCGGTCAAAGGGCCTGCACTGTTCGACTCCATCTGGCTCCGCCTGGCAGCGTTTGCAGTAACTAATAACAGTCTGGGATTGCAATTCGATGTCGCGGGGCAGCATCAATGGCGCAAGGTGTTTTCTTCCCCTCATTGCTGCCGCCGCTGCCGGGGCGCCGCGGCCAGCTCCACCACGCAGCGGTTCAGCTCCTGCCCAAATGCGGCCCGCGAGAACTTGCTCTGCACGTGCTGCCGCGCCGCGGCTCCCAGCCGCTCCGCCGCGCCGCCTGCCATCAGCGCCTCCATGGCATCGGCCCAGGGCCCCGGCTGCGGCTCGCACAGGAAGCCGGTGCGCCCGCTCAGCACGCTCTCCTTGGGGCCGCCGCTGTCGCAGGCCACCACGGGGTGCCCCGCCGCCATCGCCTCCAGCGGCACGATGCCAAAGTGCTCGCGCTGGGGCGTATAGAGCACCGCCACGCAGGCCGCCAGCAGCCAGGCGCGCTGGCGGTCTGAGAAGGAGGGCAGGAAGTGCACCTGGCGGCGCACCCCCAGCCGCTCCGCCAGCTCCTCCAGCTCCCGCAGGTGCTCCACATTCTCGGCCAGCCGAGGGTCGTAGCCACCGGCCAGCACCAGGCGGCAGGCGGCGTGCCGCGGGCCCCGCTGCCGCAGCTCGCGCAGCGCCTCGATCGCCAGCCCGATGCCCTGCAGCCCAGTCAGCAGCAGCAGGCGCAGTGGCAGGGCAGCCAGTCAGCAGCAGCGCCAGCAGCAGCACCCGCCCCGCTGCGGACAGGCGCCGCCCCGGCTGCTGATGAGCAGGCCCTTGCATCAGCGCAGCAGCCATGCCTGCTCGCGCCTGCCACCCACCTTTTTGCGCTCAAAGCGGTTGATGGACAAAAAGGTGGGGCCGCCGCCCACAAACAGCGCCAGCTCTGGCGGCAGCCCCTCCCGCCAGCTGGCCTTTGCCTCCTGCAGCTCCTCTGCAGCGGGGATGCTGACAGCCGGGTACAGAATGCCAGGCCGGATGCCACGGGCATGCAGCCGGCGGAACGTCTGCGCAAACACGCCTGCGCAGAGCCAGGAGGGGCAGGAGCCGGGTGGGCGCAGCTGCATGCAGTGCAGTGCAGTACTTCTGCTACACGCAGGCAGCCCGTTAACCCCTGCCAGCGCTCCCAATGGACTGCCACAGCCTGTCCCCGTCCCGCCTCCCATTCTCACCTGTCCCCTGCATAACAGGCACCGTCACACACACACATGCGCGCGCGCACACACACACACACACACATAATGCCCCCACCCACCCTGCGTGAAGGCGCTGTTGACGAGGATGAGGTGCGCCGCGCCCGTGGTGGCCTGCTCCACCCAGTCTAGCGGCGCGCGGTAGGCGGCGTGCAGGGCCGAGCGGCGCGCCGCCAGCAGCAGGTCAGGGAAGTGGCAGTAGAAGAGGATGCGGGCCGCGGTCAGCCACCGCAGCACCCAGTTGACCGCCGACACCTGGTCAACGAAGACCACATCGTACTGCGTACCGCGCCGCCAGCTCAGCCACGCGATGTGCAGCGCCACCAGCGTGCAGCGGATGTAGGCGCACAGCGCGTGGCCTCGGCCCGCCACGTGGCGCGGGAACCAGCCGCCCGCCACGGTGACCGAGAAGGGGCCCGACACCGTCTCCTCGAAGCAGCGGCGCGGGTCGTGGAAGGCGGTGTAGACATCCACCTGCGGCGGCGCAAGGGGACACGGCAATTCGGGGGGATATTCGGGCGGGGCAAGCGGGCAGCCAGGCGCTGGCGGGAGTCGCTCATATGCAGGCCATTATTCATGCCCTCCCCACCAGCAGCCTGGGCTGTGGCAGGGTGCTGTGCTGAATTGTGCTGTCCTCCCTGGGCGCACCGTGTGCCCGTGCCCCGCCAGCTCCACCGCCGCGTCCACGATCAGCCGCTCCGCCCCTGCAGGCCGCCATCGCAGTGCCGGCTCGCATCAGACCCATGCCTCAGCCTGCTGGTCCCTCAAGCAGGGCGGCCAGGCTCCATCGCACCTCCCAGGCCCAAGTCGGGGTGGCAGAAGGCCACTCGCAGCGGGGCGGCATGTGATGATCTCCTGGTGCGCACCATGTGGGAATGAAAGCGGCGATGTGCAACGGGGAGCCAAGTTGGGCCCAACCTTGGTGGTTCTGCATTTCCTTGTTGCCACATTTTGCGCTGCAGGACAACCGTAGTTCCTGTAAGTCTCCATCACACTGCATCTCGTCTATCCAACAGGTCTTTGGGGCTAGTGGCAGCAACTTTCGCGATCGACCGAGCCTCCCGCAACCCTGCGGCCAGCAGCCGGGCAGCATGAGCCTGGCGGGGTTCCTAGACAACCTTCCGTCCAGGTGAGAAGAGGGATGCCTCCGTATACACCGCCATAGCATGGCAACCCCGCCAAAACGCGCTCCACAGGCCTGTCGGCACCTTTCATCCGCCCCAGCAGCATCACCCATGCGCTCTGCCGGCCCGCGCCCGGCCGCAGGGGCACGCTGGTGGCGGTGCAGCCGGGCGCCGCCTTCTCGTCGCCGCCAACCGTGTACATTGCCGACCACGACACGACGCCGCAGCAGGTGGTGCGCAATGACACCACCAACATCCTCATCAAGACGCTGCAGAACAAGCGGGCCAAGGAGGAGGCCAAGCGCAAGCAGGCGCGGGCAGCAGGTGCGGCACGGGGCGGCGGGGAGCCGGCCCACGGCGGTTGGCAGGTTGTTGTGGCTTGCGTTCTTGCAGCAGCTTGCATTCCTGCTGTCGCAGTGCGAGCAGCAGTAGCACCCGCTGAGCTTGCGCTCAGCTTGCTGCCCGCGCAGCGCCCTCACCTCCCGCTGGCTGTCACCAACACCTCCCGACCTTGCTGCTGCCCCCGACCTGCAGACAAGGGCAAGCGCCCTGTGGAGGAGGCAGAGGGCAGCCGGCCCGCCAAGCGCCCCGCCGCGGCCGCCGGCGACGGCGCAGGGCCCAGCGGCGCGGCAGGTGGCGGTAGCAGCGTGCCCGACCCGGCGCAGGCTGGCTTCTCAAAGCTGGGCCTGCAGATGAAGACAATCAAGGACCTGCAGAACGTGCTCAAGGCCTGGAACCTGACTGTGAGCGGCAAGAAGGACGACCTGATCCAGAGGATACTGGACCACCAGCAGCGCGCGCGGGGAGGCTGAGGCCGGGACCTTGCCTGGCGGCGTGGTCGGCACGCTGCACGTCCATCTGCTGAGCTGCGCCGAGCCCAATTCCGCTGTCGTCTTACCATGCCTCCCTGTGACTGTACTTCAATTCCGCCGGGCAATTATGACTTGCCCAGATAGGTGCTCGCTTTCCAGCATTAGTTTGCTGTAGGCTCGCTTTTGTCGCTGCTTCCGTTTCCCGCTCCCTCTGCTTGCTCCAGGCGAATCACCCACAGTTCAGCCACCCTTCTGGATGATTTATAACGACTCATCAATGCAAAATTGAAGAGGGTGACTTGAGAATAAGAAGCTGCTGTGGTGCCATGGCGCGCACAATGGCGGTAGCGGGACGGCTGTACGGGCGGCCGCCATTGAACCAAACCTCCACCACCCTAGGATGGCATTGAGCGATGGGCGATCATCAAACCATGGTGCGGCTGTTGCTGCTTGCAGTGGGCCTCCTGGGCTCCATCGCGTCTGTCGAGTCCGCAGGTAAGCGCAAAGGACAGCGGTTCATGGTTCTGCTGCTAGGGATGCTGTGTGCAATGAGGGTGGGCTGCCGCAGGCACCGGTCAAGGCGCTGCCGCCGCCACCCCCGCCCCCGCCCCTCTCTCCCGTCTGCAGCTGGGAAGGGCAAGAATATGACAGCAGAGGGCGCAGAGGCCGAGGCTCCTACCCAGTGGCTGTATTGCAACACGACAAGCCGGTGCCAGGTGAGCCAAGGAGCCGCGCCGCTGCCTGCTGCCACCTCCGCTGCACCGACACCCGTCTCTGCCCTCTCACCCTCCCTGCTCCGCCTCCCCTCCTCCCGCCCGCCCCGCAGCCCTGCGGCGTGCTACGCCTGAACGAGCACTGCCGCACATCAGGCGGGTACGCCATGGAGCGTGCCTGGTGGCGGCGGCGGATCACGGCGGCGAGTTTGAGTTTAACGAGAGCTGGGCAGCAGCGACGGCGACGGCCGCTCCAAGGGGCAGCTCAAGGAGGGCAGCACCATCACGCAGCACCACGCCTGCACGCCGCACGCCCGCATCTCGGCGACGGCGTTCCTGTCCATGTGTGCTGTCGGAGCGCTGGTGTCCGTTGCGGTGGTGCGGTTGCGAGCGCAGCAGCTGCGCCGCCTAGGGCTGTAGCAGCCCAACTGGCGCCGGCCGCCCTGGCTGCCTTCCGTGCGTTTGGGGTGCGGAGCTTTGCAAAGCTGTAAATTGGTGTGCAAGAATTCAGGGCCTGCTGGGGTGAAGGCTGTGGAGGGGGAAAACCTGCCCCGGGCGGGTGGGTGGGGCAGCAGAGAGAACAGTTCACACACGGGCACAGCAGCAGACACAGGGTGGGGGGGCGGGCAACACGCTAGCCCAGTACAACAGGTGCGGGGTGCAGCAGTTTCTTCAGGCAGCAGTTTCTTCACACACGGGTGCAGTAAGGAAAGGCAGGCCGACACGGGGCGCACATGGCTGGCCGGGGTGGGTACATAGCATCTTCAACTCTCAAAGGCGGCCGCAGCGCGCAGCGCAGCGCCGGCGCCGGGGTGGCCAGTCCAGCAGAGTGCAGGCAGTTGGTGGGTGGGTGGGTGGGTGGGGGCCTGCAAGCCTATGGGCCCGTGGCGCATGCTGGCGGCCGCATCACTTGGCGTGCGACTTGCGGCGGGCGGCCCCGCGCTTGGCCGCATCCGCTACCAGGCTCATGTTCTTCATCTTGGGGGGCTCCTGCAGGGGGCAGGGAGCAGGAGCGGGTGTGCTGGTTGGGTTGGCCATTCCCCGCCCGCCAACCGCAGATGCCCAGCGTGCGGGCAGCTACGGGACGCCGCCCACCCCTCCCCTCCCCTCCCCTCCCCTCGCCAGCCATGCCTGCGCAGGCAGGGCAAGCCCCGGCAGGCGCCAGCTGCCCCCTGGGCCCCTGCAACCTGCCTGCCTCATGCACCCCCCGACAATCCCCAAACTCCCTGCCCGCCCCGCTCGCACCTTGAGGCTGTCGGCGTGCTTGACGATGAACCCTGTGTCCACGTCCCCGGCCTTGAAGGCCTCGTTCTCCAGGATGAGGATGTGGAAGGGTGCGGTGGTGGGCACGCCGCTCACCACCATCTCCTGCAAGCCTCAAGGGGATGGGCGCGCGGTGTATGTGGGAGGTATGCGCGCGTGGGTGGCGTGGCGAGGCGCAGAGCAGCGGGCGGCCCTGTGGACCTCCGCCCTGCGCTGCGCGGGCAGGCAGCCGCGGCGCGCAGCCGCCAGGCCCCCGCAGCAGCAGCAGCCCTCACGTTGAGCGCGCGCTTCATGCGGTTGATGGCGGCGTCGCGGTCCGCGCCCCACACAATCAGCTTGCCCAGCAGAGAGG
>NW_005435085.1:949981-955665 GCF_000147415.1 Chlorella variabilis | reverse complement strand
TGGGCGGGGTGGTCGGGGGGAGAGGGAGAGGGTGAGGGAGGGTAAGGAGGCGGTGCGGGGCGGGGTTGCGGCGAGATGGGAGAGGGGGAGGTGAGGAGGGAGGGGGCAGGGGGCGCGCGTGCGTGCATCACATGCACGCCGGCGCATGCTGCAGCAGCCGCAGCAGCGCCGCCGCCCGGCGGGCCCGCCCCACGCGCCTCTGGGGTGAGCGCGGGCGAGGGCGCCTCCTCCAGCAGCTTCTGGTTGCGGCGCTGGATGGAGCAGTCGCGCTCCCCCAGGTGCACCACGTTGCCAAACTTGTCGGCCAGCACCTGCGGGGCGAGGGACGGAGGGAGGGGCGGGGATGCGCGCGTGAGAGGCACGTCGGGCGGGGGAGCCGGCTGTGTGGCGCCAGCCCGCACCAAAGCACGGCCTGCGGAACCCTTCTGCTTCTCTCTGCCGGCCAGCCAGCACCAGCCCGGCACACGGCCCCCAGCCCCCCAGGCCAGCCCCAGCCCCAGCCCAGCACACGGCTCCCAGCAAACCTGCCGCCACAGCACCCCAAGCACCTGCCCCAGCCCCAGCCTCCCCACCCCCACCACCACCCCCACCCCACACCCCCACCTGGAACTCGATGTGCCGCGGGTTGTTGACGTATCGCTCCAGGTACACGGCGCCGTTGCCAAACGCCGCCTCCGCCTCCTGCTGCGCCTGGCCCAGCAGCGGCAGGAACTCGTCCTCGGTCATGGCCAGCCGCATGCCGCGCCCGCCGCCGCCAGCCGTGGCCTTGATCATGATGGGGAAGCCGACCTGGGCGGCCACCACCACAGCATCCTCAGCGTCCTTGATCAGGCCGTCGGAGCCCGGCACGGTGGGCACGCCCGCGTTCTGCGGGGGCGGCGGGGCGGCAGGCGGTCGTGTGTGTGTGCGTGTGCGCGCGTGTGTGTGTGCAGGCGGCGGTGGCAGCGGTTCGGCCGCCGCGCCGCTGCTGCCACGATGCTGCCCCTGCCTGCTGCCCTCCCTGTCCTTGTCCTGTTCTGCTATTGCTGATTTTAGGAATCCTTGCTCCACCCCCTTGCCCCACAAGGCCCCCACACCTCACCACCACCACCACCACCACACCCCCACCCCCACCCCCACCAACCTTCATCGTGTCGCGCGCCGTCGACTTGTCTCCCATGATGCGGATGGAGTCGGACTTGGGCCCGATGAACTCCAGGCCGTGGTCGGCGCAGATGTCCACAAAGGTGGCGTTCTCAGACAGGAAGCCGTAGCCCTGCGGGGGGCGAGAAGCACAGAGGGAGACAGGAGGTGGAGGAAAGGAGAGCAGGAGGGGGGCGGCGGAGGGTGGGTGGATGGGCGCGTGGATGGGCGTGCCTCGCCCATGGCGTGGGGAAGGAGGAAGGCGGCTGCGCGGGGGGCGGCGGCGCCGGGGAGCGGGGAGGGGAGGCGCGGCGGGCGCGAGCAGACGCGAGCAGGCGGGTGGTCCGGGCGCGGCGGCAGTACAGCGCCGCCTCCCGGCTGGCAGCAGCGGGTCTCACCGGGTGGATGGCGTCTGCGCCGCGGCTGACGGCGGCGGAGATGATGGAAGGGATGGAGAGGTAAGACTCGGAGCTGGGCGCCTCGCCGATACACACAGCCTCGTCAGCCAGCTGCGCACGCGGCAGGCAGGGCAGGCAAGGCGGGCGTGAGACGGGGTGTGGGGTAAGGTTGGGTGGCGGCCAGAATGGGGCCGCGCGGCAGCGGGCGCGGCTGCGGCGTGCTGGGCAGGGCAAGGGCAGCGCAGGGGGGGCGGGCGATCGGCAGCCGGCCGCCAGGTAGGCGCAGGGGCGGGAGGCGGCGGGGGGCCTGGGGCTGACGCAGCGGCGCCGACGGCGGCGGCGGCGGCGGGCTGCCCCGCCTCGCACCTGGACGTGCAGGCAGTCCTTGTCTGCCGTGGAGTAGACTGCCACGGTCTGCAGGCCCAGCTCGCGGCAGGCGCGGATGACGCGCACCGCAATCTCGCCGCGGTTGGCAATCAGCACCTTTTTGATCTCCTTCTGCTCCGCCACCGTCGCCACGCTGGGCGCTGCGGTGCGCCGGCCGGCGTGGCGCGCGGCCGCCGCCGAGGCCTGCTGCCTCAGGGGGGCGCGGCACACGAAGTCGCCGCCCTCGGCCGCCACAAACTCGCTGCGGAGGGAGGCAGCGGCGGCGGCGGCGCGCGGGGCGGCCGCCCGCTGCTGCGCCCTGCTGCCCACCACTGCCCTCGCCACGGCCTGCACAGCGGGACCCGGGGGCCGGCAGGGATCGCCACAATTCAGTCACGAAGCGGCAGGCCCGCTGGCAGCGTCGATTGACAAACTGGCAGCCCGGCACCGACCTGCCCATGGAGCTGGGACTGTGCAAGCGTCGCCTGCATGTTTGGCGCCCTCCAGTCACTCCGGCAGTGCCAATGTGCGAGGGATGACGCACTGCAGCGCTAATTGGAGCCCATCGGCAGTCTCCCACTGCATGAGGGTGGGCTGGCGCGGGCCTGGGACAGCAGGCAGCATGGGGTGGCTGGGGTGCCTGCCCCCTCCATCTCCGCGTCATTGCCGCATCGGTGCTCAATTCCAACCCAGCCAGCCGTGCTGCTAGCCCTCCACATGGGCTTGGGCCTCTCCGAAAACTTCTAGTGCTGCTGCGGCTCCTATCGCTCACAGCAGACCGGGGCTAATGTTGCGACAAACCCTGCAGCGCCCTGGGCCGGTGGCGGCCCCCGCCAGGCCCATGGCCCGCTGCCTGCAGCGCCACCAGCGCCCTCAGCAACTGGGCAGCGCCCCTGGGCCTGCCAGGGCGCCCACCAGGTGTAGCCAAGGGCACATGGCGCGGCAGTCGCCCCGAAGGTGCGCGCTGCTGGTGCAAACCTACTGGCAGCGTGGGCGGGAGGTGCCGCCTGCCGCCACAGTCCCTGGGCAGGAGGGCAACAGGGGGCCAAGCGCACCACCTGCTGCCCTGCGCCGCGATGACAAGCATGGCAGCGCCGCCGCTGGTGGGTGCAGGGATGTGGCCTCCACCAGATGCCGCTTCCTGCGCGGCAGCGACGGACCGCTGGGTCGCCCCTGGGTTGCCATCGCGGCCTGCCGCCGCGGCAGGAAGGTCGTCGTCTCCGCCACTCTGGTGAGCTCGCTGCACCCACCAGCAGGGGGGCAGCCAGCAGAAACAGTTGGTGGGCCCAGAGGCAGCCGCCTGCTGTGACCGGGCCCTCAGAACCCTCCCCTGCCGCGCCTCGGCGCGGCGCCCGAGGTTCCGGAGGCGCCTGCCGCTCCGCCCTGCACCTCTCCCTGTGTGGCTGGCCTTGCCTGCCTGCATGCCTGCCTGCATGCATGCCTGCATGCGTGCAGCGCCGCTGCCAGCGTGGCTGGGCATCGACGCCCCGCTGCCTGCCGCTGTGGCGCGCGTGCTGCCGCAGGTGGAGGCGGGCGGCAGCAGCCGAGCGGGCGAGGAGCTGCTGGGCCTGCAGCTGCAGCAGAACGAGGCGCTGCAGCTGGGCGCGCTGGAGAACGGGCTGCGCTACGTCATCCTGCCCAACCGCTCGCCGCCGGCGCGCTTCGAGGCGCACCTGGAGATACACGCGGGGTCGGGTGCGCGCCCGCCGCAGCAGCCGTGGTTCCGCGCGTTGTAGCGGCGTGTGTTGCTGCGGCAGCTTGGGTGTCGCTGCGGCAGCATGGGGCGGTTCGGCAGCAGCAGGGGTGGCCAGCGGAGGCGGCACGCCGCGCCCAGCGCTCGCCGGGACGAGCTGCTGGCTGGCTGCCTGCCTGCCTGCCTGCCGGTGCCGGTGCCGATTCCGGTGCTTACCAGCTGCATGGGCCCCTGCCTCCCGCCGCCGCGGCGTTGCAGTGGACGAGGGTGAGCGGGAGCAGGGCATAGCGCACCTGGTGGAGCATGTCACCTTCCTGGGCAGCAAGAAGCGGGAGGGGCTGCTGGGCACGGGAGCCAGGTGCGGCGGGGCGGGGCGGGGCGGGGCGGGGTGGGCGGGCTGGCACGCGTGGCAGATTATCAATAAGCGTCAGGCCCGCTGCACGCACACTGTGCCGCATGCCTGCCGTTCACAGCGGCCTGCCGTCGGCGCCGCCGCCGCTGCTGCGGTCCTGTGCCTTGCTGCTACGGTCCCACCACCACCACCACCAAAGCTGCCACCGAAGCCACCAGCACTGCTGCCCCACCCTGTCTCCCGAGCAGGTCCAACGCCTATACCGACTTCCACCACACCGTCTTTCACGTCCACGCGCCAGACAGGAACGGCAACACGGGGCAGCCCATGCTGTGGCAGGTGCGGGGAGCGGGGCTGGGCAAGCGCGGGGCGCGGGGCCGCGGGCCGCCGCCCAGCCCCTTCTGCTCCCAGGGCGCGTAGCGCGCGGCGCGGGAGAGCAGGCAGAGAGCTGTGGGGGGGAGGGCCCGGCCTCGGCCTGGCAGCGCCTGGCCGCCGGCTGGGCTGGACGCCGCCGCCTGCTGCGCGCCTCCTGCCCCGCTCTCAACCTCTGCCCGCGGCCCGCCGCCCGCGCGCCCGCCTGCAGGTGCTGGACGCGCTCACGGAGGTGGCCTTTGAGCCCGAGTTCCTGCCCTCGCGCATCGAGAAGGAGCGCAAGGCGGTGGTGGCGGAGGCGCAGATGATGAACACGATTGAGTACCGCGTGGACTGCCAGCTGCTGCAGTACCTGCACTGGGAGAACGCGCTGGGCTGCCGCTTCCCCATCGGCAAGACGGACCAGTTGCGGTGTGTGTGTGTGTGTGGTGTGTATGGGTGTGTGGTGTGCAGGTGTGTGGTGTGTGGTGTGTGTATGCTCTGTGTGTGTGTGTGCGCTTCGCGGACCTGCTGGTGGCGGGCTTGGCGGGCGGGGCGAGGCACGCTGCTGCGGCACGCCGCCGCGGCGGCTGGGCTGCGGCCTGGCGGCGCCATTCCCCCCCGCCGCGCTGCCACATGCCCGCCATGACACGTGCTCACGGCGCGTGTGTGCGTGTGTGCCCCCTGCTGCAGGTGGAGCAGTGGGAGCGGGAGGAGATCATGGGCTTCTGGGCGCGCCACTACTTCCCAGCCAACGCAACGGTGTATGTGGTGGGGGACGTCGATGTGGAGGTGAGCGCTGTGTGAGGGCTGGCTGGCTGGCCTGTGCCTGGCCTGGCCTGTGGCTGGCTGGCTGCTGGCTGCAAAGGGCCGGGGAAGAGGAGAAGGGCGGAAGGCAGTGGGGGAAGGGAGGAGGAGGAGCAGGCCACGACTGGTGGGGGAGCAGCGGGGCTGCAAGCGCTGCGCCAGCCGCGCTGCGGCTGGCCCTGCCGGAGCTGTGCTGCAACAGGCGCCCCCTCGCCTCCTTTCTTTCCCTGGCTCCCGCCTGCAGCACACCAAGGACCTCATCCAGCAGACCTTTGGCCGCATCCCTCCCTCCCTCAACCAGCCCAGCCCCGCCGCCGCCTCGGTCAACGCCGAGCTGCTGGCCGACGCGGCGGCGGCGGCCGCCGCCAGCGCCAACGGCAGCAGCAACGGCAACGGCGCGGCGGCGGCGCAGGCGGCCCCAGAGGCGACGGTGCTCAGCTCAGAGTCGCTTTCGGAAGGGGAGGGGGCGCCCCCGTCTGGCGGCGCCAGCGCCAGCGGCGCGCCCAACGGCGCCATCCTGGGCACCCTGGCGCGGCAGCGGGGCATGGTGCGCCCGCCAGGCCCGCCTGGTGCCGCCCCGCTGCTTCCCTCGGCA
>NW_005435085.1:945909-946875 GCF_000147415.1 Chlorella variabilis | reverse complement strand
CATGCGGCTGGCGGTGATGCGGCAGATCCACGCGGGCAATGTGGAGGTGGGTGCCTCCGGAGGTGGCTGGGCTGCTGGGTGGCTGGGCGGGAGGGGTGGGCGTGCTCCACTCACGTCGCGGCGTGCTCGAGCCGCCGGCGAGAGGTTGGTGGGTGGGTGGGGTGACAGCATGTTTAGGCACTGCCCCCGCGCCTCGGCCGCAGCCGACGCCCTCCCTGCGTCCCCCTCCCTGCCCCGCCGCCCGCCCACCCTCCCCGCAGGTGTCTGTGGTTGGCGACATTGATGGCGCGGAGCTGGAGGCTTGTGTGCTCAAGTACCTGGGCACCGTGTCTGCCGAGCCAAAGGTGGCGCCTGCGGGGGGGCCCGCGCTGGGCGCGCCGCTGCAGATCTGCCAGGGGCTGGAGCTGGCGCAGCGCCACATGACGTGGCACCTCAAGGACTCGGGTGAGGCGGCGGCGCAAGGCGTGGGGACTGGCTGGCGCTTTGGGGGCTGGGGCTGGCAGGCTGGCCTGGGCGCGGCGCGGCAGGGCCAAGCCAGCCAGCAAGAAGTGGCCGCGGTTGGTGGGCCGCGCCGCGGCCAGCGCCACTCGGGGCAAGAGCCGCGGGCCGGCTGCCGGGTCGACCACCCTCACCCTCCCCGCCCGCCAACCCTCGCCGCCGCCTCCCCGCAGACGAGCGTGCGTGCGCCTACATCGCCGGCGCGGCGCCCAACCGCTGGGGCAACTTCACGGCCTCGCAGCAGCAGGGGCGGCGCGTGGCGGCGGGCGAGGTGGTGCCGCCGCCGCTGCTGGAGCCGGGGGCGCCCGCGGCGGAGGTGCAGCGCGCGGCAGAGATCCGCCGTGCGCACCCACTCTACGCCAGCATCGCGCTGGGTGAGCGGCGCCGCGCCGCTCACTGGGCCCGCTCGCTGCGCCTCCCTGCCCAGTCCCAGCCCCCTCCGTTCGTGTCCCCCCCCCCGCTTCGCGC
>NW_005435085.1:935511-945610 GCF_000147415.1 Chlorella variabilis | reverse complement strand
CCATACGACGTCTCCTTCGAGCTCTCCCTCTTCGACCGCCTGCCCTCAGGTGCGCCGCCCGCCCAGGCCTGGCAGGCAGGCAGGCAGGCAGGCAGGCACGCCTGGCGGCAGCCGCGGCCGCAGCAGAAGAACAGAAGGATCGCTGTGCCCGCGCCCGGCACCTCCTGGCCCCGCCCGCTGTACTGCCCATGCCCGTTTGTCTTCCTCGGCGCCCCCCAAGTTCCGCGCACACACCCATGCCTACACCCCTCTTCTGACCCTGCCTCTCTCCCTGCCTCCCTCCCTCCCTCTCCCCCCAGGCTGGTGGCACGTCAACGTGACCAGCACCCCCGCCAAGATCCAGGACGCCATGATGGCCAGCCTCAACGTGCTGCGCAACATCAAGCTGCAGCCCATCACGCAGCGCGAGCTGCTGCGCGCCAAGCGCACGCTCATCACGCGGCACGACAGCGACCTCAAGGTGCGGCCCCGCGGCCGTCGCAGCGCCGGCAGCGGGCTGGGAAGAGGGGCCTGGGGCCCGGGGCAAGGGGCAGGGCTGGGGGCTGGGGGCGGCCTGCTGCGAGCCCTTGGCGAGCCCTCTGGGCGGTCCACACTGTTGATGTTGCTGCCTCAGGCTGCTCCCCTTCCCAGCTGCGCCCGCCTGCTGATCCGCTGCCCTGCCCCCCTCCACCCCTCCCCCTCCCTCCCTGCTGTGTGCTGCAGGACAACCTGTACTGGCTGGGCCTGCTGACGCACCTGCAGGCCGACTGCGTGCCGCTCAAGAGCCTGGACTGCCTGCGCGACCTGCGCAGCATGTACGAGGCTGCCGGGGTGGAGGATGTGTACGATGCATACAACCAGGTGGGGCGCTAGTTGCTTCGGTGGCCCGTCTGGTTTGCTTGCTTTGTGGTACGGGAGGGCCCCCGGCGGCTGTGGGGTGGTGGCGTGGGGTGTGTGGCAGCCGGAGGCGGTCGGCTGGCGGGCGTGGCGACCCCCGCTTTCTCTGTCCCTGCTTTCAACACTTAATGCTCACAACCATCGCTACCCATCCCGGCCCATTGCACTGCGCAGTTCAAGTTTGATGATGACAGCGTGTTCACTTGCATCGGCACCAGCGGCAAGGAGCCTCTGGCCACCCCCTCCCCCATCCTCGCGCGCCGCCAGCAGCAGCAGCCGCTGGCGGCGGCCGCCGCGGGCTGGGCCCCCAGCAACGGCGGCGCACGGCCGCCGACACCGACGCCGCCGACGCCGCCGACCAACGTTGACCCAGACCAGGCGGCGGAGACTTTCATGGCGGCGTTTAAGACCATGCTCAGCAACATGGGCGGCCAGCAGCCGGGCGGGCGGCAGTGAAGGTTGCCAACCAGTGGGCCCTTCCTCTCGTGCGCCTCGTGCCCACGCGCACAACCCCCAGTTTCCCTCCAGACTATGCCGCGCTCCGTCTGTGTATTCCTTTCTGCCGCTGCACAGCCCTCGTTTTGACAGTTTCAGAGTGTTGTTTTCCCCCTGTTCCTCGTGTGTGGGGCATCTGCGCACCTCTGCTGTTGTTGCTGCATCTCTCCCGAGCTTGACCCAATCATGATGCACCAGTGTGCTGCCCTCAGCCTTCAACGCATGATCTGAGTTGTACTCTGGCGCGTGCCCATGTGCCCATGCACCGTGCCTGCCAAAACTCATCCCAAACGATGTAACAACGTGAAACAGTCATCATTTGGAAAGGCCAAGAATAGAAAGCACTGAACATTCAAGCCATCATTCACGAGAGCTGCAGCTAGATAACTTTAGTTCCTGCCCATTTGTCTGTGCAATGAAGTCCCCGACAGTCGTCCTGTGCGGTGTTCTGCTGGGCACCCTGCTGGCGGTCCCTGCTGGTGAGTGCCTGGCCGCCTCCCCTGCTCCAGCTGCGGCATGCCAGGGCCTGCTGGGTCCAGGCAAGGTTGGGTTGGGAGCACCAGGCGCCACCCAGCAGAGCCTGGGGCCAGCCGGCACCCCGCCCTCGACACCCGTCGGCCCGCCCGAAGCTGCTGTGCAGGGCGAGCCCAGAGCGAGGGCGGCTGCGTCGCGATTGGTCAGCAGGTGCTGGGCGCATGCGAGCAAGAGAGGAATGTGATCAATCAGCATGTGCCACTCTCATCCACAGCCCCCACAGCCCAGCAGACGGCGGATGCAATGGCCGCCCTGGAAAGCGCCGAGCCGCCAACGGAAGGGTGAGCAGGGCGGTCAACAGAGGCCATCCCAGCCTCAGCCAACGTGGTTGCTCATGCGTGTGTGACTGACCGCACAGAGTTATGTTCCCCCGCACTGCAGGTGCTGCACCGCTGTGGAGACATTCTCTGCCTCGGACTGCCTGGTCGATGAGACGCTGATTGCCATCCTACCCAGCGTTGGTATCAGCCGCCCTGGCCTGAATGTCACTCTAGCCATCCTGGAGCAAGTCTGTTTCTGACCGGCGGCGCTGACATGGAGCCTGCACATCCCCCCAAGGGGGTGGCGGGCAACTACCCTACGTTGACACGACATCGTTACACAGTCACAAGGGTGTACCCTTGTATCAAGGTGCCTGTCTTGCACATTCATGATGCGTGGAGCGAATTTAAATTTGACCGATGTGGCGCATGCGCCGTGAAAATGAGAAGAACAGGAAGAGCAAGGTACCAGCAGCTTTGCAGGTGGAATCATGCTGCTGCTGAGCTGCAGATTCGTCAGTAGGAGGGCAAGCCCAGCAGCAGCAACCGGGCCATGGACTGGCGGAGGCCAGCGGCCACCTGGACCGCCCGCAGCTGGCATCGCGCTCTCAGCTGCATGGCACTGGAATTCCAGGTCGCGCGCTTGATTGGAAGTGCGGGCATGGCGGTGTGGCTGGATTGCGTGCCCTCGGGCTGGTCAGCGAATGGCGCATGCGGGCGGGGTGGGTCGCTGGTCAGGCCTCGCTCGCTCTGTCGTTGTTCAATTATATAAGTGGTAAATAAGTAGATAACGTAAGACCGCATGCCTTGCGCACGTCGCTGTGCGAAAGGACTTCCAGCTGGCGCCCTGCGCCAGCTCAGGATCTGGAAACCATCATTTCTGTTGTGCCTGCACAGCCACTTTGCACAGCCACTTTGCACAGCCACTTTGCAGCTGGACCTCCAGTCATTGCAGGCTGCGGGTGAGGAAGGTGGGTGATCCAAGAAGCAAACGAGTGACTCGTGCTCAGGCTTTGTGGGAGCAGCACAGTGCCCAGGGGAGAAGCCAGGCTGCTTGGCACAGCCTTGGACGCGCCGCCGCGGCCGCCAGCTGCCCCTCAACAGGCGGCAGCCGTCGGCCGCCGCTGCCCCCTCTGTGTTCAGGCCTGGTCCGCTATCCTCTTCGTCCTCTTCGTCCTCCTCTCCTTCCTGCCATGGGCGCGGGCTGGCGGCGCTGGAGGGAGCGCATCCAGCAGGGGAGCCCCCTGGGGGGCCGGGACTTCCAGCCCACCTCCAACGCGCGGTGCTCCACCATGCTGGAGGAGGCGCGGCAGTTTGTGGTGCAACTGGAGAAGTGCGAGCGCGCCGTGCGGCAGATGGCCGCCGCCAACGCCGAGGCCGTGGGCGCCATCCGGGGCGTGATGGCGGCGCCGCTGCCGCTGCGCTTCCAGGAGACGGCGGCGGGCAGCGGCGGGGCCTCCAGCGGGCCCTCCGCCATCGGCGGCGACGGTTTCAGTGCCCACGCAATGAGCAGGGCGGTGCAGGAGGCGACCCACAAGACAGAGGCGGAGGTTCTGGCGCCGCTGCAGAGGTGGCACGACGTCTACACCCAGCTGGCAGTGAGTGTGCTGCCCCCATCGTGATCAAGGACACAGTAGCTTTCCCATGCCTCCTGCCAGCTCGTGACCGCCTGGCACCCGACGCGCTGGCGCCGTGCCTGGCCCCGCCCGCAGGCACGCTACGGCGAGCTGGAGAGCCAGCGGCTGGAGGTGGACTCACGGCGCAGGACGGTGGCTGAGCTGTCCCACAAGTGAGCGGGGGGCTGAGTGCTGGCGCGCTGGCTGGAGGCATCCCTTGTGAAGGGGGGTGTCCCGCAGTGATGAGCACGGCCCCATGCGCTGGGGCTCTGGCTGGCCCTGTGCCCTTGGCTGGGCTGCCTGCAGGGTGGACAGCCTGCGCGCGCAGCTGAGCAGCCGGGGCAGCGATGCCAAGCAGGAGGCGGCGCTGGAGCAGAGCATGCGCCGGCTGCAGCACAAGGAGAGCAAGCTGCAAGGCGAGCTATACAGCGCTGCCTCCGATGCTGCCGTCATCACGCTTGTTTGGAAAAGCGCCGAGAAGCAAGCTGTGGGGTCCTCCCACAGTGTCTGATGCCGTCCCTCGTCTGCCCTCCTGCTGCTCGCGCGCCTGCTGCAGTGGCGGCGCAGAGCTTTGCGGACCTGGAGCAGCTGCTGCACCGAGACCTGGCCACGCTCATCACGGATGCGCGCTGGCTCAGGCACTATGCCGCGGCGGCGCTGCGCCTGCAGGGCAATGCGCTGCTGGGCGCGGCCGAGGCGTTTGGCCCGCTGCCGGCCCAGTCGCCGCCAGCCCGCAAGCTGGCAGAGCCCCCCAGCCCGCCACCTGGCATTACAGGCGGGCTGGGCGCCAGCGCCGTCGGTGGCACGGCGCCCGCTTTTGCGGCGGGCCAGCTGGGCGAGGGCCCGCCGCCACACACACCGGATGCGCAGCTGGCGCCGCTGGCACGCTTTCCAGTGACCGCCGAGAAGGCAGGCGCTGGCGGGGGACCCCACTCTGCGACCGTGTGATGATGGAGTTGCATGGTTGGAGTTTGGATATGGGGCAGGCTGTTGGCAGTCGGCTTAGACGGCGGCTCGGCGGCTGGCGGCGGCTTCCGCGGTGGCGGGATGTCTGGGCGCCTCTCGGCGCCTTTGCTGGGACATGAGCAGGGTCGGCTGCAAGTGCAACAACTGCTTTGTAATTGCTAGGGTCTCTGAGGCAGGAGGACCAAGAGGAGGCGGGGTTTCCGTGCTGCCAGCGGCGCTGGCAGTGCCACGGGGCAGGCGGCCCGGTCCCCCAGGGCTTAGGTCGAGTAGATGCCGCGCCTCCTGGACAATTTAGAGGGTCTTTGACAAATTGCATCACCCTGTAGGTCTGCCCGCACCCATTCACAGCCCCCGATCGCCCTGCAACTACTGCGGCTGCAAAAATGGGGGCCGGATGGAGACGACTCAAGGAGAGGGTCCGGGAGTCTATGCCCGGCGCTCACGACCTCACCAGCAACGCAAGGTCTGGGCCGCGTCGCCTGCTGGTCTGCTGGCAGCCAGGCTCGCACGCCCTGCTGGCGGTGCAGGAGGCAAGCCAGGGCCGGCAACGCCGCCAGCTGCCCGCCGCACTGGCGCGCGCGGCAGGCGGGGCGGCGCCTCTCGTCGGCACCTTCCGCTGCCAGGGGAGGCGCCACGTGCTCCCAACGCCCACCTGCCCCTCCCCGCAGGAACAAGGTGATGATGAAGACGGCCACCGACTTCAGCTTGCAGGTGCGCAAGTGCGAGAAGGCGATCCGCGCCGCCCACGCCGCCAACGCGGAGCTGCTGTCGGCCACCAAGACGACGATGACGCTGCCGCTGCCGCAAACGTACGAGGACACCAACGGCGGCGCCGGCTCCGCCACCTCCTCCCTCAACCTGGTGGGCGGGCCCACCTTCAAGGCGGACACAGTGAGCCGCGTGACAAACGAGTCGGGGCACAAGCTGGAAACGGAGGTGCTGGCGCCGCTGACGCGGTGGCAAGAGGTGCACCTGCAGCTCGCGGTGAGTGGCCCGCTGCCGCCGGGGCCTGCCGCAGCCGGCGGTCAGCGCCCCCCAGCCAGGCTGCCGCCGCGGCTGCTCCACTTCTCCTCGCCGATCGGCCGACCGGCTGCTGCGTCGCTGTGCTGCCGCCCGGTGGCGACGCCGTGCGTGGCCGCGGCAGCACTCCATACCTGCCTGCCCACCCTGCTTCGTGCCGTGCTTGTGTGCTGAATGGCAGGCTCGGTACAAGGACCTGGAGAACACGCGGCTGGAGCTGGACTCGCGCCGCCGCACGGTCACGGAGCTGTCCACCAAGTGAGAGGCGGCTGGGCTGGGTGGCGGCAGTTGTGGCAGGCCATCCAGCAGAGGGCGCGTGCGTGCGGCTGGTGGGCTGCGCAGCGGACGAGCAACACAAGTGGCTGGAAGACGCGGCAGGGAGCAACAGCAGTGGCGGGTGGAGCGGCGCTGGGCTTGCCTGCCTGCGATGCTGCGGGGTGCATGGTTTGCCAGAGCGGCCGCGGTGTTATCACCTGGCCTGTGCGCCCGCGCGACTGCAGGGTGAGCGCGATGCGCGCGCGGCTGGGCGCGGGCGGCGGCGGCGCCAAGCCCGAGCAGAAACTGGATGCCACCATCCGCCTGCTGTCGCACAAGGAGGCCAAGCTCAAAGGTGGGGCGTGGGGCAGAGCCCGCCTGGGGGCTCCAGCCGGTGGGGGAGCGAGCCTGGGGGAAACACCCAGTGGGGGAGCGAGCCTGGGGGCTCAACCCAGCCCTGGTCAAGCGAGGGGCGATGCAAGCGCGCGGCCGCTCCCTGGCACAGCTCATGTTGCCCCTCGGCTGAAGGGTCGCCGCGCTTTGGCGCCGCCTCACCCGCCGACCCTGCCGCCCTTCTGCTCCCCGCCCCTCTGCGCCAACCGCAGTCACCACCCAGAATTTTGACCAGCAGGAGGCGCTGCTGGCTCGCGACCTGGCGGCGCTGATAGCCGACGGGCAGTACCTGAAGCACTACGGTGAGGGGCGCTGCACACGCGCGTTCGCATGTGTGTGCCTGTGGCTGCCTGCTGTGCTAGAGGGAGAGCGTGCTAGAGGGAGAGCGTGGAGGCAGGGTGCTGTTGTGGCAAGCTGATGGGGAGTGCATGGCACGAGGTTGGGGCGAGGTTATCGAGTGCATCCGGCCTCAGTTAAGACGCCCTTGCCAAGAGCAGTCTGGAGCACTGCCCTACCAGCCCACTGGCATTGACAGGCTGCATGCCCGCCGTCCCGCTGCGCTTGCAGTTGCGGCGGCGCTGCGGCTGCAGGGCGGCGCGCTGCTGGGCGCGGCGGACGCGTTTGGCGAGCTGACCAGCGCGCCGGCGCCGCCGGCTGCGGCGCCCTCGCCCGTCGGCACGCCCACCGGCGCCCTGGCGGCCGCGGGCACCGGAGCGGCAGGCTTTGGCATGTTCACGCAAGGCCCGCCGCCTGCGGTGGGCATGGCGGGGCCGCCGGCGGGCCCCGCGCCAGAGGCCTCCAACCCCTACCACTCGGCGGGCAGCCTGGGCTCTGGCGGCCCCGTCACCGGCAGCCTGGCGGCAGACCGCCCCGCGGGCTATAGCAGCGGCGGCGGCAGCGGCGGCGGCTCGCTGGGCAGCACCAAGCGCTTCTCGGAGCCAGAGGCGGGGGACAAGGCGGCGGCGCCGCTGGGCAAGGGCGCAGAGGGCGGCGTGCCGGCGGCGCGCTACCCTGTGACCGAGCAGCCCGCGCCTTCGGACAACCCCTACAGCGTGCGCAACTACAGCTATGCATGAGGTGATGGGGGGGGTGACAGCCCGGCTGGTCACCAGCCCGGGCCCAGACGTGCGCCCTCCGCTGCCCAGGTGGCAGAGGCGCTTTCCAGCACTCGTTGACCCACTCACACTCGTTCGTTGCTCCCGTGCTGTCCACATTGGTTGGCCCGCCCAGCCCCTGCGCCTGTGTTGCGTGGCCAGCCCTTGCCTGCTGCGAGCGCCACACCCTGTCGCAGTATACTCACTTGCCTCACACCGCACACAACATCCCAGTCAACCCTCCTGTTTTCATGCCTTCCCAGTCTGTTATATGTATTGTCGCTCCAACTCGATGATTCGTCATTATGGCACCCTTCTGTTTCCCCCCTGGTATTGCGTGTAAGATGCTGCAGTGCTTTCCCTTGGATTCGCAGCATCTGCCCTGGAGAAGTGCTCATTACAGGTTAGGGACTGAGAAATCAGGCTTCTGAAAGCAAGTTGGCATCTGCGATGTGTTGCCCACGGTGCTGCTGGAAATAAAAAACGCTGTTGCTGGAAACTGAACTCAGGAAGATAAAGTCATGAAGCAATAGGTTAGGAAGGTATTGCAAAGCAGTAGGTGATTATCTGATGGCAGCGTTGTGAAATGGTGCCATCTGGCGCAACAAGGCGATGCCGGCATGAAGGCCAGCGAGAATACAGCAGTGCAGAGAGAGCGGTCGGAAGGGTAAGGCAAGAGAGAATGTCCGGTACCAAGCCATGCAGCAGGTACAGCCAGCTGTTGGGAAATGACGATGGGGGGTGATCACTCTCATGAGAGCGCATCATGTAAGGCAGTGTTCAGTACGTGGCGGCCAAGACTATGATGCGCAGTGGCAGGTCATTCTTTTTAGAGTGTTTGATATTTGGAAGGCAAAAGGGCGGCAAGAGTGATCGAGATGTGGGTTATCTTTCAGAGGCAGGGGAACCAAGGCTTGCATCAGTAGGGGACACATGGGCACGCGGCAGCCCAGGCTGCAGCGGCAGGCAAGGGCTTATTGGTTGGCATGTGGCGCTGCTGCTCAGCCGTGTCACATGATGGTGCAGCAGCCGGCCTGGGAGCCTTTAGGCCCGTGCGCCTGCTCCGCTGCCTGCAGCTCCCCAGACCGCTCCACCTCCTCCATCCGCCTCACCACCTCCTCCATGCTGCAGCAGGCAGGGCAGGGGCAGTGGTGCGATGTCATGCACCGGGGACGGCACGGCGGGCACAGCCGCCGAAGCCAGGGAGACACCCGCGCTGCCGGCAGCGCCGCTCGACGCGGCCTGCCTGCTGCTGCTGCCCCTCACCTGGGCCTCAGCTCCGGTGTGCCCGACTGGCACTCCTTGACCAGCTGGCGCAGGCCCTGGGGCAGCGCCTCGCTGATGGGCGGGCGGTAGCCGGCGGCCACCTTGTGTGCGTGCGCCTGGGCGTCGTCGGCGCCCCCAAGGTACATGATGTCCGCCAGCAGCATCTTGCGGTGCAGCAGCTCGTACAGGATGACGCCAAACCTGCGCGCACAGGGGGAGTGGAGGCGGCAGGGAGCACTCGGCGCTGGTGAGAAACAGCGCGCCACCGCGTTGAAGGGCAGAGGGCAAGCAGGGGCAACGGCAGGGGCTGGCAAGGCAAGCAGCACGGGCGAAGCAGGGCGGCTGGATGCCGAGTGTGTCACCCACCCGAAGCAGTCCACCTTCTCGTTGTACGGCTTGCCCTGCAGCACCTCGGGCGCCATGTAGATGTAGGCGCCCGTCTGCCCCGTCAGGTGGTACTTGGCCTGCCTGGCGTCGGCGATGCCCTGCCGCTGCGCCTCGGCGTCGGCGGCGGTGGGGCTGCGCGCGGCGTCGGCGGCAAGGGCCAGGCCGTGGTGGCACTCCTCCTCCCTGAAGGTCAGGGGCAGGCGGGGGCAGGCAGGGGCACATGAGCGCGGGCAGCTAGCAGCGTGCACATGCTGCCTGCCAGCAGCGCAGCGAGCTCCGCCATGCAGCGCCACCACCACCTCCGCCCAGAGGGATCCTGGCTCACTTGATGTCTTCGATGGCGGGCAGCGCCGCCGCGGGCCGCTTGACCAGCGTGTGCAGCCCAAAGTCTGCCAGCTTGGCATCCATGCGCCCGCCCTGGCCGCTGACCAGCAGCACCTGCAGCCATGCATGGCGCGCGGCGGCCCAGATGCATCAGCACAAGCAGCGGCAGCGAGCAGTAGCGCTTGCAGCAGCAGCAAGCAGGCTGGAGCATGGCTCCAGCTGAGCTTCACGCGCTTCTTGTTGCTCACGCGGCCTATCAACGCGGGTGACTGTAGCATGACATATGCTTACGTTTTCTGTCTTGAGGTCTCTGTGGATGACCATGGGGCTGCAGCCGTGCAGGTAGGCCAGCCCCTGCGCCATCTGCTTGCCCCAGCGCACCGCATCCGCCAGCGAGTACAGCTTGCGGCCGGGGGTAATCATCTGGTTGAGGACCACCTTCTTCAGCGTGCCGTGCTCCGCAAACTGTGGAAGGGGCGGGGGGGCGGGGGGGGGGGCGGGGGGGGGGGCAAGGGGGTGGGATTCAGGGAATTACCGGGGGGGGCAAGGAAGAGGGCGCGAGGGAGGAACCCGGGCTCCCTCCCCCGGGCCTCCCTCCCTGGTGCCCCCCACC
>NW_005435085.1:918939-935405 GCF_000147415.1 Chlorella variabilis | reverse complement strand
CTCCTCGCCGCCATGCAGCAGGCCGTGGCACCCCGCCGCAGTGTTGCAACACCCCCCCAGCCCGCAGGCCCCCACCCACCTCCTGCACCAGGTACATGGTACGCCACTGGGCCTCTGGGATGGAGGCGTCTGCGCAGCCGATGCCGATGTACTGGATGATGGAGGGGTGGCGCAGCGCCAGCAGCAGGCGCGCCTCGGCCACGAAGCTGAACACGTCGTCCTCGCACTCGAGCACGTTGGGCTTGAGGCGCTTGACGGCCACGCAGGCGCCCGCCGCCACGGGGGCGCCAGCCTCGGGCGGCGTCACCAGCTTGGCCACCTCGACCTCTGCGGGCGCATGGGGCAGAGGGGGCCGGGGTGGGCGGGAGCGGGGGTTGAGAGCCACAGAGCTCAGCGTGGGGCATGAGTTGCAGGGCGGGCAGCTGGGCTCGGGAGTGACACACAGCTGGGGTCACATGTGCAGTGCGGGGACAGGTGCAGGGGGCGCCCCGGGGCAGCGCGCACCTGCAAAGGCGCCCTCCCCCAGCGCCTTGACCTTCTTCAGGCTGTCCTGGGGTATGTAGCTGGTGCCGCACAGGTCTGCCAGGCTGGTCAAGCCCAGCGCGGAGGCCACCTTGTCGCTTACCGCCGTCGACGTGCGCCACAGCTGCGACGGCGCCTTCTTGCTGCCGGCGGCGCTGGGGGCACTGGACTGTCGGGACAGCTGCGTCTGCAGCGCCCTCTGCGGGTCCGGAGTGGACAAGGAGCGGAGCACAGGGAGCGGTGGGCGGCCGTGCAAGCGGTCGCCCATGCTTGCAGCACGTGATGGCGGGCAAGGCAGGTCCGACTCTTCGCTGGGGGGCGTGGATGGGCCAAACTCGCTCGAGGATTGCGCGAAGGGACTGAAGGGGCTGCTAAAGGGGCTGGGCGCCCTGGGGACGGGTGCGTCGTTCATGTTGACAGGCGCAGGAGCACAATGGTGCTTGTGTGGGCTTAAAGTCTGGTAAAGCAAGAACTAGCTTGCAACATAGACTCCCCGCCGAAACGGGACGGGAACCGGGCGAAAGCAGAGAAAGCAATAAAACAGGGGTGGAGCAAGGCGACATGCAACGCAAGCAGCTGACAGGGCACGCATCGAAACGTGTGTATGACTGGCAAAGTGGCATGGCGCATTGGGGAGAAACGCAACGGTACGGGAGCATGGGCTGGCCAAACGGCAGTGCGGAACGCTAGGTCACTAGAAAAGCAGGGAAAGGCGCACTATGTATGCAATGAGGGCAGCCCCGGCTCGGGGCCGTTGAGAAAGCAGTGGGCGGGAGGGGGGAGGCCCCGGTGTGGGCGGGCCCCATCGAGGGGGGATGGGGCGCGCAAGCGGCCAGATGGGGCGGGGCGCGGGCGGCAGTGGAGTCCTGCGGCTGGGTGGGATATAGGGCAATGAGCGTTGAGCAGTGTGCGATGAGCAATGAGCAATGAGCAGTGAGCAGCCCCTCCCTAAACAAAGTGAAGCGCAGGACGGGGTCCGGTGGATGGGAGGCAAGGAAACGCGGGGGGTTGCCACGTGCGCTACCGCCGCCGCCGCAGGCAGCACCCCTGCGGCGGCGGCAGCGGCAGCAAGCCGTGGACCCAAACGCCGTGCCGCCGCCGCCGCAGGCAGCACCCCTGCGACGGCGGCGGCAGCAAGCCGTGGACCGAAACTCCGTGCCGCCGAGTCCCGTGGCTGTGGCCGTGGGCTTCTGGCAGGAAACTACGGCCGCAGCTCGGCAGCACGGGGGCGTCGCAGCGTGCCGCCGCCGCCGCCGCGCTGCCCCCCCGGGCACGGCGGCGGCGGCAGCAAGCTTGGGCCCAAACGCCGTGCCGCCGAGTCCCGTGGCTGCGACCGTAGACCGTGGGCCGGAAACTGCGGCCGCAGCTCGGCGGCACGTGGTTCTGGTCAAATCGCCAAGCGTGCAGCAGCGCCGAACCACGCTTCCCGGCCTCGGCGCATGCCTTCAGGGGCCCCCTATCGCTGGGCACACCCCTCCAACACCGAACATGCGCCCGGGGGGGAGGGCGGCCCGGGCTGCCCAGGCCAAAGTGGGCCGCCCTCGAGCAAGAGGCGGCCGGGCTGTGTGCTGAATGAATGAATGAATGCAACAATGGTGCAGTCTCTGCCTCCTATGCGTGCCCACAACTGAGCGGGTGGGGGATGAAGAGCAGCAGTGGAAGATAAATGCAGGAAATGTGGGGGATGCGGCTGAAGAGGTCCTCAATTCATGCGCCACATGTTCGTATTTTTCCCCAAAGGAAAGACCGGGGTGGGGGGACGTGGCCACATGTTGGGGGACACCCACGCGGGGACGTGCCCCGCGTCCCCCCACCCGTATTTCTTGCATCAGTTTTTCTTGGGGCACCGGGGCACCCGGCAGCGCGCCCCCAGGGGCCTTCCTGGCACACTTACACACCACAACTGCCCGTCTGTTGCCCTGCGCGGCCTCCCGCGGCGCCAGACCTGGGCCTAGCATCAGCAAGGGAGCACCGCGGCGCCCTGGGCGCGCCCCACACGGCCAGGTGCACTGCCGGCTGTCAACAACGGCTGCCCCTGGCCGGCTGCGCCCATGCAGCCTGTTGCCCATGCAGCCTGTTGCCTGTGCTCCTGGCGCCACCCCACGCTCCCCGCTCCCTCTCCCCCCTTGCCTCCCGCCTGCAGCCATGGGCTTAGAGGCGTTTCCGCGGCCCCAGCGCGCCCGCACCCAGCCCAGAAAGATGGTCGAGGCAGCGGACGACTCGGAGATCGATGCCGCAACACACTGGATCCACCAGTCCACTAGCCTGCAGCAGTCGGCGCTGCCGCCCGGTGCCCGCCCGCCGCTCGGCAGCCGCCCTCCGCCCCTCCCCCGCCCCAAGGCGCGGCGCAGCAAGGCCACCCGCGGGCCCAGCAGCTGCAGAAGCAGCCCCTGCAGCAGCCCCAGCCAGCAGCAGGACGACAGCGACTATGAGGACGCCGTCAGCGATGCAGACGCGGAATGGGCAGCGGCTGCGGCAGCGCTGGGCAGGGCACCGCCAGAGGCAGGCGCCGACAGCGGCAGCCACCAGGCTGATTCGCCCGATGCCCCAGCGTACAAGCGCCGGCGGGGCAGCAGCGGCAAGGCCGTCAAGCTGCGCAACCCCGAGTGCGTGCTTGCTTGCCTCCCTGCCGGCCGGACCTGCCGGATCTGCCTGCAGGCATTCACTTCCTCGCCTGCTGGCTGCCCCCGTTGCTGCAGGTACACCGAGGAGGAGCGCGCAGAGCTGGCCCGCAAGTCCCGCAAGCACCTGCAGGACAAAACGCTGAAGTCGTATGACAGCCACCTGCGCAAGCTGGAGGTGACCTTGCTTGCCACAGGCAGCTCGGCGCCGCCAGCGCACCAGCCAACCAACCCAGCTATGCCCCGCCCCGCCAGGTAGCACCAGCCTGCTGGCCTGCCTGGGCCCGCCCCCCGACCCCCCTTCCCCCTGTGCACATGTAGGCCTTCTGCAACATTCAAGGCTTCACCCTGGCAGCAGCGCAGGACGCGATGCAGGTGGTCACGATCATGGCAAAGTTCATGGCAGAGTGTAATATCAATGAATCCATCGCAACAAGAAGACCGCCAGCTCGCCCCCGTCGCACTCAGCAGGCCCAGAAAATGCATGGGCTGGCCTGGGCAGCAATGCTGTGGTTTTGTCAGGCACAGCAGAACACGCTGACGGCAGGGCAGACCCAGGAGGTGGTGCAGGGCACTGCTGCCAATGCTGATTTGCATGCCATCCCGGTTTGGGGACCCTGACACCCTACTGAATGAGGCCCTGGGAGGGCAGGCCCAGAAAATGCATGGGCTGGCCTGGGCAGCAATGTTGTGGTTTTGTCAGGCACAGCAGAACACGCTGACGGCAGGGCAGACCCAGGAGGTGGTGTAGGGCACTGCTGCCAATGCTGATTTGCATGCCATCCCGGTTTGGGGACCCTGACACCCTACTGAATGAGGCCCTGGGAGGGCAGGCCCAGAAAATGCATGGGCTGGCCTGGGCAGCAATGCTGTGGTTTTGTCAGGCACAGCAGAACACGCTGACGGCAGGGCAGACCCAGGAGGTGGTGCAGGGCACTGCTGCCAATGCTGATTTGCATGCCATCCCGGTTTGGGGACCCTGATACCCTACTGAATGAGGCCCTGGGAGGGCAGGCCCAGAAAATGCATGGGCTGGCCTGGGCAGCAATGCTGTGGTTTTGTCAGGCACAGAACATGCTGACGGCAGGGCAGACCCAGGAGGTGGTGCAGGGCACTGCTGCCAATGCTGATTTGCATGCCATCCCGGTTTGGGGACTCTGACACCCTACTGAATGAGGCCCTGGGAGGGCAGGCCCAGAAAATGCATGGGCTGGCCTGGGCAGCAATGCTGTGGTTTTGTCAGGCACAGAACACGCTGACGGCAGGGCAGACCCAGGAGGTGGTGCAGGGCACTGCTGCCAATGCTGATTTGCATGCCATCCCGGTTTGGGGACCCTGACACCCTACTGAATGAGGCCCTGGGAGGGCAGGCCCAGAAAATGCATGGGCTGGCCTGGGCAACAAAATGCAAATGTTGCTTTCTGCATTGCACGTGGGTGGCAGGTGGCAATCAAGGTGCTCAGGGCTTGCACTGCTGCAATTTCCCCGCTTTGGTACACGCTTCATGAGTTCCTCTCTAGCTTTTGTCGCTGCAGGCGAACGTTAATGGCTCCGTTTTCGGTAATTCAATGCCCAAGGTGCAGCTGCGGTTGGCCGCCTACTCCAGTCTGCCCTGAAATCTCTTCGCATGCGTCATGATTCGCATCTGAGCTTGACGAATGGGGGGAGGATTGCGGCCGGGAGGGTGTGTCAGTTGCGCGCCAGGCTGGACGGTTGCCGCGCGCACAGAGGCCCCCCGGGCCGTTCCAGTAGGCCCCCCACGCCATCAACGAAGCGCACAAGTCGCGCGGGCAGGCGGGGACGCTGCAGCGGGGGGGGCGGGGGATGGCGCGGCGCGATGGGCGCCCGGGCGCTCGGGGAACGCCGCCCAAAGGCCCCTGAGTGCGCGCAGGAGGGGAGTCGGCGCGGCGCGGCGCCGGGAACGGGGCGGGGAACGCGGGCCCCGGGGGCGTCCCCCCACCGTGTTTTCCCGTCTCAACGAACCGGAGTTTTCGTCGTACCCCAGTGTTTACGTTCCCCATGCTCGTCCCCCAGGCCGAACAGGGTTGGGAAACCAGTGGGTCTAGGCTTTGGGCATTCAAGAACAGCGTGGCCAGGCTGAACCCTGAGGCCAGCGCTGCTGCCGTGGACCCTCCTATGCGACGGCGCCTTGCGCCCAATTGGGTCCCGCGCCATATGACCTGTCTGCCAGGCAGTGCCCCCTGCCAGACCAGCTGGATCGCTCTCTTGCCCCAATCAAGATCCTGGCGGCACGGGAAACACACGAGACATTGGATTCGCCCTGCACTCATCTGCCACAGTGTCTGCACCAGCTGCCGGGGATGCCGGGAGCTGTCTGGCCCCAGGGGCCTGTAAGTTTTCACCCCTCACTTGCAACCCCCTAACTCACATTCCCCCGGAGGAGGAATCTCCCTGCCGTTCAAGTCTCATGCTCACGTCCTGCCGGCAACAATTGCCGGGTGGGGTCAGCCTTGCCAGGTGGGTGCATGCAAAATGGGGACGGGTTCGGCCGCGTATTGGGTCAGTCCCATGTCCCCTCTGTGTGTGCCCAACTCAAGTGGCGATACCCTTACGTAGCTGGTGCATCTGACTCCCCCAATCAGCTGCCAGCACTGCCTGTTGCATATCACTGGTGCAGCCAGCCACCCCGCCCCTCCCATCCCCAGGCGCTCGCAGTGCGCCCTGGGCCCGCCATCCAACCTCCTCGCGTCTCCACGCAGCACACCAACAGTCAGCCCACATTTACATGGGCATGTAACAGCAAGGCAGTCACAAGCATCCAAGGCAAGCCGCCGCAGCCGCCAACTGAGGCTGCTGTTGGGCTAGCGGTCGCGCGCCCGCCATGGCATGCTTGCTTGGACTGGGCCAGCTGGCTACTTCTCAATCTGCTCACGCAGACGGCGGATGGTGGACCGCACGGTCACGGAGGCCGCAGTGCTGCAGGCGGGCGGGAGGGCAGGCGGGGCGGGCGAGTGAACATGCGTCGCGTCGCACAGGAAGCAGCACGTGTCGGCGGCAGCAGGTGGGGGCACAATCACTCCCAGCCAGCTGCTCAGGTCTGTTAAGGTGGTAAGCTGCAGCGTGGCAGCTGCCGCCGGCGCCGTGGCTGCATGCTGCTGAGCCGAGAGAGCTGCATCCATCCTGAGCCGTGATCGCCACCTCGAACAAGAGACGCACGCTGCCCACTGCGGCTGGCATGGTGGCCACGGCCAAGGCTGTGCCGGTTGGCTGCCCTCCCGCCAGTAAGGCAGCAAGCAGCACAACAGGCAATCAGGCGGCGGCGGCGGCTCACTTGAGCACATAAGCGCCGCCAGCCTGGGTCTTGTTGCAGGCCTTGCACTTCCAGATGCCAACCACCTGGCGCTTCATGGCGAACTGGGGGCAGCAGGCGTGGGGGCAGGGCAGGGCGGACCAGGGCAGGGCGAGCAGTCAGCAGGCAGGCTCGCAGTGTTTCCATGCACGTTGCCAGCACTGACGGCTCTGCCCACAAGCATGCCCGAACACGGCAGCAGCACAGAGGCCGCGTGCGCAATAAAGAGGCTGCTTATGCCGGGCAGCACAACCGCTATCAGCCGAGTGCTGCGCGCTGCGGTTGTGCATGCCCGGCCCGAGGCCTCAGCTGCATGCACAGATGGCCCCAAAGGCAGCAATACGGACCCAAGAGCAGCGGCAGCGCAAGCAGGGCTGTCCACACATGGGCGCACCTTGCCGCAGAAGCTGCAGAAGTACTTGGAGTGTTGGCTAACCTCAATCTTCTTGATCTGCTTCCTCAGCGAAGCACCATAGCGGGTGCCGTACTTGCCGACAATCCCGACCTTTTTTGTGCGCTTCGACTGCAGGGGGTATTCGGCAGCAACAGCGCGGGAGCCGTCGGCGGCGGTCGGGCGGGCGGGAGAGGTGGCGGGCGGTGCAGCGCCCCACACAGGCAGCGGGGCGCTGCCTCCCGCGCTGCACCCAGCCCGCTGCTGGACCAATCCTGCGCCCAGCGCCTGCGACAGGCTGCACGCGAGTCTGCATCGGCGAAGGAGGCTGGGCTGCTGCCGCGCTCCTCCGGCTGGATGTCTCCCGCTGGATGTCTCCACGTGCTGTTCAGGTCGCTGCCAGTCCTCCGAACCCCATGCGCTGCCCCCGCACGCATGGCGCCCCACTGCTGCATGGCGCCGATGCCCTCCCCAGCGCCTCACCATTTTGCCACGTGCTGCCCTCCGCCAGCCAGCACCTGAGAGGGGGAGGCGGGCGCTGCCAGCCCTCTTGAGGCAGGGTCCTCATGTGCATGACCCAGGCTGCCAGCCCGTAGGCCGGCCCTGGCATGCCATCCCACGCCGCCTGTATTCGCGGGTTGCAATCGGTGGAGTCAGGACTTGAACCAGCGGGAGGCCAGGCAGCATGAGCGCGGTGTGCGGGGCACAGAGCAGGTGCGTGGGGCGCAGGCACCACAACACAGGCCCGGGAGGGCTCTGGGCTGGCGCATTTGACAATTCCCACATAAAATTGCACGCAGGTGCCTCCCGGCCGGCGCCAGCAACATGAACGCCAAGGCAGCAGTGGCACAGCGGGCAGCCTTCCTGCCCGCGCAGCGGGCCGTGCAGCAGCGTCGTGGCAGCCTTCAGGTGCGTCGCGGCGCGCCCCACTGGGCAGCCGCCCTCCGCCACTGCTCCGCCCGCCTGGCCGCCCTTGCGCCCGAGCGCTGCTGTGTGACGCGTGCCCCTGCCCTACACCCTGCAACCCCTGCCCCTGCACACGCTGCCATTCCTGCGGCACCCATCGGCACCGCCGCCGCCCTGGCCACCCTGCTTGCCGCGCCTGCAGATACAGGCAGCGATCAGCCGGCAACGCAAGGAGGAGACTGTGGAGCAGCTGGAGGGCCTGCTGCAGGGCAGCGCGGTGGTGGTGGGCCTGCGGTACCAGGGCCTGACCGTGAAGCAGCTGCAGGACTTCCGCCGCTCGCTGCCCGCATCCAGCAAGATGCTGGTGTGCAAGAACACGCTGATGCGGGTGGCCTGCGACAAGGTGGAGGGCTGGTCCGAGCTCAAGCCGGCCACCACGGGCGACAACGCGTGGCTGTTTGTGAACGAGGAGGTGCGGCCTGGGGCGGGGCTGGCAGGGCGGCGAGGGAGGAGGCGGAGGGGGCGCCTGCCGGGCCAGAGCGAGCGAGCGCAGTGGGGCGTGGCGCGGCGGCCTGCGCTGCACCGGCTGCATCCCCATGCCGGCGTGGTGCTGCTGCGGTTGGCAGCCCCTGCAGCCGGGCCCCGCGTGTTTGCACCATTCCGCACCGTACCCACACACATACGTGCGCACACACACCCCGCTCGCACCCCCGGCCCCGCCGCCCAGGTGATTGCGGAGAGCATCAAGGCGTATGTGGCGTTTGAGAAGAAGCTGGTGGAGGGGTTGCCCAAGGAGGAGCGCGCCACCGCACGCCCCATCGACATTAGGTTCGCGCGCGGGGCCTGGACCGCCCACCCGCTGGCGCTGACGGTGCCTGGAGGCTCTGGCGCAGGCGCCGCCGCCCGGCGTGCGCTGCTCCGCGCTGCCCTTGGCCTGGCTAGGGACCCCATGCCCCGTCTCCTCACCTGCCCCCTCCCTTCTCCGGCCCCCTGCCCGCCCCCCCTGCAGCGGCGGGTGCATGGACGGCACCCTGATGGACTATGTGGCTGTGAAGAAGCTGGAGTCGATGCCCACCAAGCTGGAGCTGATTGCCACCATTGCGCGCCTGATCAACCAGGTGCCCACCAAGGTGGCCCGCGGCATCAACCAGGTCCCCACCAAGCTGGCCTATGGCGTCAAGGCGCTGGCCGACGGCGACGACAACAAGGAGCTGGTGGTGGGGGACCTCTTCCCCAAGCCGGAGTCGGCATGAGGCCACGCCCGGTACAGCGCGCCACGCGGGCGGCGGCGACTGCGATTGCACGCCGCCCCCATGCTGCGCAAGGGCCCCCCACTCACTCTTCTAGCTACCACCACTCTCCTCAGTTTTCTCCGCTGCTCAGCTGCGTGCCACCCGAGAGCCCTTTGCATGGCGGCATCAGCGCATGTAACCAACTCGAATCATCGGACCCAGGGGGCTCGGCTGGGCACGACGCGGCGTCAACATATCGAAGCAAAGGAGGTGACTGAAAGTCGGCAGCATGCAGCCAGTGCCAGGCTCCTCACTCATCGATGCACTGCAGCCCCTCCAGGTCGCCGTAGTGCAGCAGCGACTGCTCCGAGGGCCGCGTCGCCACAGGCGCCGCTGGCCCTGCGCGAGCCTCTCCGGGATGCAGCAGGCTGCCGCGCCTGCTGTGGCCGCGGGAGCCGGGGTGGCTGCTGCCCTCCCTGCCATCCCCTGCTGCCGCCGCTGCCGCACCACAGTCGGTTTGCTCTGTGAAGCTGGCGCAGCGGGAGAGGCGAGACGGCGCCCTCTTCAGCTGGCTGAAGCTTCCGCCGGCCGTGAAGCTGCCGCACGCTGCCTCTGCTGCCGCGCCTGCCGCCTCGCCTGCCCACTCCCCTGGCGAGGCAGCAAACACGGGGTTGGCATGAACCTCTCCATTCTGGTGGGCCAGAGAGGGCCGCCGAGAGTGGGAAGAGCCCTCAATCGTGCGCCTGGAGTGGACAGATGCCTGGGTGCTGGGGCGGCGCGAGCCCGCGGCGCTGCCGGGGGTGATGCCCATCTGGCTCCAAGTGAAGGCGCGCGGCCCCGCTGCCTGCTGCCCGCTCAGCTCCTGCTCCCTGGGCCAGCCAGCATCCTGCGACTCAAAATCCGCCTCCGCGGCATCTGCACGGTGCGCTGCCCAGCCTCTGCACGCCGCCGAGGCGGCGGCAGCAAAGGCGCCGCCGCTGCCCGCGTGTTCGGCCTCGTGGCTGCCGCCGTAGCTGCTCCAGGCCCCCACCATCTCCTGCACGCTGGGCCAGCGGCTGTGGGGCGAGCCACGCAGGTGGTCGGCTGGCTGCCCCGCCAGGCTGCCGGCCGATAGCTGGACGGGGCTGAGCGGCCTGCTCCCAATCGGCTGCGCCTGCGCCAGGGGGCTGGTGCGGCTCCAGGGGGAGGCTGCTGCTACGGTGCCGAGTGGACTGGCGGCGGAAGGGCCCCGTGGCGTTCCTGCGCCCTCGGCTGCCGCCTGATGCGGAGGAGAAGCGAGGGGGGGCCATGGGCCGGCAGCCAAGCTCCAGCTGCGCCATGTGGATTGAAAGGAGGGTGATCAGGGCGCTATGCACGCATTCTGGTGCTGTGCCTGTTTACCTCGTTGGTGTCCAGTGGCATGACCGAGGTGCATCCTGCTCACCCAACCAGCCACCCCCTTGCCTGGAGTCGAGACCGCCAGCCTGGTAGAGCAGCGCCGCACAGGCAAGCACCGCTTGGCGCTCCTGTATGGCTGCGTCCTGCCCGTCGCAGCACCCCCAGACAAATCGTCGGCGCATCTTCCACGCCACAAAAAGTACAAACAGCACCGTGCCAACCACTGCAAAAGGGGGAGAGACGCGAGTTGGCAGCGACCGGCAGTGGGTGGTTGGCGGCGTCAGCGGCGTCAACAGTTTTGGCGTTGTTGGCCAGCGGAAATCGAGAGACGCGCACCGATGCATGCGAGGGCTATGGTTCGCGTTGACAAGGGCGCCGTGGTTGCGCCCGCATTCCCCATGTCCCACATATGGTGACCCGAAACGGCCCTCCCACGGCCGTTGTCAATCCTGGGAACTGAATTGATGAGCGACATGCGAATTTGGGAAACGCTCTCCTCTAAAAGGACCGTCTTGGCCCAGCCTCAGCAGGCCCAGCACGGGCGCCGGCGCTTCCTACTACAAAATCGTGGTGACACTGGCTCAATGCTATTTGAATTTCTTACACCACGCACTTGCCATTCTTGTTCACGTAGCCGTAGCGGCAACCAAAGGTGCGGCACGTGCCGTCATTGCGGCACTCCTCGCAGCCCTTGACGGCGCACTTCTGGCATCGCCCAGCCTTGTCCATATACACAGGCACACTACCCGGGCTGTTGTCAGCAGCAGTGTAGAACTTGCACAACTTGCACGTCTTGCCGGTGGCATTGCACTCGCTGCACAGTGGGTCGGCGCAGCTGCACCGGAACAGGCCAGGAGGGCGCGCGCTTAGCCCGTGCAATTGGCTGATTGATAAAACAGAGCATGAAAGCTGCGAGGAGCCTTGGCGTGACGGCAGCATTTCCCGGCGCTGCCCCCTGTGGGGGCAGCACTCACCGCTTGCACGCCTTCCCGACTTTGACATAGCCGTCGTCGCAGAAGGGGCACCCATCCTTGGTGCAGTCGTAGCTGCACCCCTCGGCGCACTGCAGGCGCAAGGGGTTGCCTAACACCAGGTTGGAGGGCGGGCACTGTTGTGGAGGCTGGCCTGTCGCATTTTGCAGGCGCAGCAGCAGCGCACCTCCCGGCAGGTGTTGGCCCTGGTATCCAGCCACAGGGCCTTGCCCGGCACATAGCGGCAGCCTGTGCAGATGCTGGCATCCTTTTTGCACTCACACAGCGGGTTGGCACACTGCAGCAGCAGCACACGGGCGCATGGGTTGGCAGGGCGCCTGAGTGGAGGGGCACAGCACCAGATGTGCAGCCGTTGCCATGGATGGCGCAGACGGCAGAGCACGACCAGAGCTGGGCAGCCCATAGCGGGCCCCACCTTGCGGCACTTTTTATCGTGGCCCGTCATGCCAGAGCAGTCTTCGCAGCGCAGCCCGTCTGCGCTGCACTTCTGGCACCCAAGCATCCCATCTGTGCAGCGCACGCATTTGCTGTAGTCCTTGCTGCAGGAGTGGGAAGGAGCAGAGGCCGCCAGGGGGACTTATGAGAAGGCGCACAACGCGCCAGTGTCCCACCCTGTGCAGCTGAAGAAGGTGGCCAGGCACAAGGAGGTGGCAGTGCTGATGCAGGGCGCCACAGGTAGGTAGCCACTCAAACTTGTGTGCTGCAACCACACTTGCCAGGTGCGTGGCAGCGCAGCACGCCACTCACCACTGCACACACTTGTCGCCCTTGAGCGTCTTGCGGTATCCATTGGCGCAGGTGTGGCAACTGCCGTCTGGGCGACATTCCTTGCAGTCGTCCGGGCACTGCGAACAACATGGTGTGGGTGGGTGAGCAGGGCCGGCCGTGCAGAGGCGGGAAGGCAGCCGTGCCAAGAGCACCAGCAGAGCCGGCCTGCTGCCACAGCCCATCCACTGGCCCAGTCCCCACCCACCCATCGCCCTTGTTCACCTGCTTGCAAATGCCCTTGCTGAGGTAGACAGTCGGGGAGTTGGGAGAGTCATCCACGGTGGGCTGACAGCGGAGGCAGCGGCCCCACTTGGAGCAGGCAGCGCACAGGCGGCCAAACGCTGTGCACGGCACGCATCTCTTGCCCCGCAGCGTGTACCCATCACGGCATTTCCGGCATTTGCCCTTCCGCGTGCAGCTGGAACAACCGTCAGTCAGGGCGTCGCATGGAGCGCACGCGCCATTGCGAAGGAAAGAGCTGCCCACGGTGCACCTCGTGCATTGGCCCGTTTCGTCGCAGGCTTCGCAGCCGTTGTCCCTGAGGTGCTTCTCACACTGCAGGCAAGTGATGCATGGGTGGACAAACTGGGATGGCTGGCAGTTGGGATGGCCGTTGGGATGGCCGTTGGGATGGCTGGCGGTTACCCCAAGTGCCTGCTGCCAGCCTGCCCGCAGGCCACCGCACCTCACGGCACTTCCCGGTTTTGGTCATGTAGATTGGACCGTACTCGTACGGATTCTCTGCCCAGATGGGAACATCCATGCACTGCAAAGGAGCAGCGCGGCATGTTGCTGTATAAAACATGAGACGCAAGCCGATTGTAGCCCGGCGCCGCCAGCAGCCATTGCCGCTCTCACCTTGAGGCACTTGATGAGGTTGGGGGCGCACTCAGCGCAGCGGTCGTCGGCGCAGGGATTGCATGTGCCTTTGGATGACAGCCTAAATCCCTCCTCGCAGCGCGTGCAGGCTCCGCCTTCCTTGCAGGCGCGGCAGCCCTTGTACCACGGCTGCTTGGTGCACTTGGCGCAGGAGCCGGTGGCGGTCAGATAGACGGGATAGCTGGGCTGCTCGAAATCGTCCTCTTCATAGAAGCCGGTTTCGCATTTAACGCAGGTTTTGCCTTTCGGTCCGGTGCAGCGCACGCACAGCGGGTCGGGGCAGCGCTTGCAGCTGCCTGCGGCGTCCATGTAGTGTCCGGAGGCGCACCTGGCGCAGGTCCCTGTTGAGTTGCATGCCTTGCAGCTTCCGTGGATGGAGAAGGCGCAGTGGCGGCAGCGGCCCCGGGAGTCCTTGTACACGAGCGGGTTTTTGTCCAGGTTGAAATCGGCAGCCGTGCACTTCTTGCAGGTGGCGGCGCTTGGACCGCAGCGCTCGCACAGCGGGTCGGCGCACTTGGTGCAAAAGCCGTCGCCATCCTTGAAGTAGTTGGAGATGCACTGGGTGCAGAGCACCTTGCGTGCATCACACTCGCTGCAAAGCTGGTCATAGCTGCAGGGGCAGGGGGGGAGTAACCGGGGTGAGGGATGGGCAGCGGGTGGACAGCTGCCGCAGCAGGGCAACAGGCGGGGCCATTGCACAGGCTCTGGATCCCGCTGCCATGCGCGCCGCATTCTCATCGATCCTCACCACATGGTGGCGCCTGCAGAGGGCAGGGCAGAGCACCGTGGAGTGGCAACCGAACGTTGTGTTCCCAGTGCTCGTGGCACGCAGAACCATGATAGATCTCACCAAGCACGCCTGGGCCATGTACAAACAGAAGCAGCGCGGCCAGGGCCAACTGGAGCCGACAGTTCGTCATGGCAGCTGCCACCTCTTCAAACACGTTGATGGTTCGTTTCAATCAGAACCGCAGTTGCAAGCGCCCGCCAGAGCGCCCGACAGAGGCAACGCAGTGTGCGTGCGGGGCTGCATATCACGCAGTACACTCAGTACCCACACTGCAGCCGCAGCGCGCAAGAGGTCAACCATGAATCCAGGGGGGTGACGGAGCTTCATCTGGGAGTGTCAACGTTTTAATTTTGTCTAAAGAGTTCAAAGGCATCGGGGACGCAGAAGCTGGCGAGAGGCGGGGCGGTTTTCCCCCACACACAAGCGTCACGTATGGCGCAGCGGCGGTGTCGTCAACTCTCTCCTCTGGTACCTTTAAGAATACATGCACAGTGAGGATCAATTGTTCTCCCCTCCGGTCATCTCTTTGAAGGCGAGCCTTGAGCCCTAGCACCGCACCATCAGCTGGCAGCGTCAGGCGGCACCGCCCCAGCGGGCGCAGCAGGTACACTGCCCACACACACTCGTTATAACGCTCCATCGTGCTTCGCGGTTCATCACTCGGTGATCACGAGTCTTGACACCGCGACCCGCTATTCCTAGAGGGCGGCCGACCTCCGGCCTCCCAGCTCCCTGCAGCGGTCGCTGCAGTGAGGTGCTCCACAGCTGAACGGGCGCCATGGAGAATTATGCCAAAAGCATCGTGCTGGGCACGGGCACCTTTGGCAAAGTGTTGATGGCCACGCACAAGGAGGTGAGGGACAGCGCTCTGTGCGTGCAGGATAACCCCCTCGAGACTGCCAGGGCATCGGATGGATGCTTGCTTGCCGCGAAGGGCCGCCTACACCCGCGGCGCACCTGCCGCCCGCCGCCACGAACGCGTTGGCAACTGTCGTGGATTGCTTGCCGCCTGCTCGCTGCAGACGGGCGAGGTGGTGGCGATCAAGAAGATCCAGGTCGGGGAGAAGGGCGAGGTGAGGAGCGCAGCTCAGCCCAGGGGCTGACCGTGGCACACAGCGGTCCCGCCCACTCGCCGCGTCCTGCGCCACCTGCTTGGGCGCGCCCAGCCTGCCCTGCCTCCATCCTCCCCCGTGCCCTGCCGCCAACGCCGCACCACACGCAGGGAGTCAACGTGACGGCGCTGCGCGAGGTCAAGCTGCTGCGCGAGCTGCGCAGCCCTCACCTGGTGCGCCTGCTGGAGGTGCTGCCGCTCAAGCGGGGGCTGGCGCTGGTGATGGAGTACTGCGAGTCGGACCTGGAGCACGTCATCAAGGACCGCTCCCGCCTGCTGTCGGCGGGGGACGTCAAGGCGTACATGCAGGCAGGGCGCGGCGGCGGCGGCGGCAGTATACCTGCACCGTGTGGGGGGTCCTTGCTTGTGTGTGGGGCTTGCTTGTGTGGGGGTGGCGGGCGGCGGGAGGTCACCCCTGCCCCGCCCGCCCTGCTGCAGATGATTCTGCGCGGCCTGGACTTCTGCCACAGCCGCTGGGTGGTGCACCGCGACATCAAGCCAAACAACTTCCTCGTCACGGCCAGCGGGGAGCTGAAACTGGTGCGCCGGCCCGCCCGCGCCTTGGCTGCATGCCTGGCATGCGACTGCAGGTACAGGCGTGCAGGCGTGGCAGCGGTGGGCGGCAGTGCAGGCATGCCTGGCCAGAGGCTGCAGCAGCCTTGCATTCCCAGCTGGCGCTACTGCTAAGCAGCCACCAGCCCCACCCCGCACCTGCAGGCCGATTTCGGCCTGGCCCGCATCTACGGCAGCCCCGACCGCAGGTACACAAACCAGGTGGGCGCCCCAGCCGGCGGCAGCAGGGTGGTGGCAGGGCCTCATCCTCTGTGCAGGTGCATCCCCCGCTCGCCCCCTGCCCCACGCCCCTCGGCCTCGTCTGGCCGCTCCGCCGCGCAGTCAGCCTCACCCCACTGATGTCACAGCTCTGCTGCTCGTGCCTGTGCACGTGCCCGCATGCGCTTTTGAGCCCTCGAGCCTGAACCCGCCGCTGTGTGTGCAGGTGTTTGCCCGCTGGTACCGCCCCCCCGAGCTGCTGTACGGCTCCACCTGCTACGGCCCCTCGGTCGACATCTGGGCCGCAGGCTGCATCTTTGCGGAGCTGCTGCTGCGCCGCCCCTGGTTTGTGGGCGAGTCGGGTGCGCTGGCGCCGCGGGCTGGGCGGCGCTGGGATGGGGCCGCGCCTCCACTCCCTCGCCACTCTTTCCTTACCAACACCCACCGCCACCGCCTCCCTTCCCTCGCCACTCTTTCGTGTCCTGCACCCACCGCCACCGCCACCACCTCCCATCCGCACGCCACCCACGCACCAGGCCGCCCGCCTGCCTGCCTGCCCCCACCCCTGCAGACGTGGAGGTGCTGACCAAGGTGTTCATGGCGCTGGGCACGCCCACCGACGACTCCTGGGCGGGCCTGCGCCACATGCCCGCCTTCATGGAGTTCCAGCAGACGCCCGCCCCGCCCCTGCGCAAGATCTTCCCGCCCAGCATCGTGGGGGTGAGGCGCGGGGGCCTGCGCCCGGGGTGTGCGTGCGCTGAGGGGCAGGCTGGGGGCCCACGCCTGGGGGGCTGGG
>NW_005435085.1:899876-918889 GCF_000147415.1 Chlorella variabilis | reverse complement strand
CTGTCCCCCATCCAGCCCAGCCAGCCACCCAGCCACCCAGCCTGCCCCTGCCTGCCCTCCACTCCTCATCCGCGGCGCAGGCCAGCGAGGACGCGCTGGACCTCCTGTCCCGCATGGTGGCGCTGGACGCCTCCCGCCGCATCTCCGCCGCCGACGCGCTGCAGCACCGCTACTTCCGAACCGACCCGCTGCCCTCCAGCCTGGACCAGCTGCCCAAGCCGCGGCAGCGCGGCGCGGAGCCGGCGGCAGCGGCGGCAGCAGGTGCGCAGCCAGATGTGCAGCAGCAAGAGCAAGCGGGGCAGCAGCAGAATGGGGATGACTCGGGGGCCGGCGGCGCAGCCGAGGCGTCCAGCGCCGGGCAGCAGCAGCAGCAGCAGCAGCAGCAGCAGGGGGGGCCGCCGCTGAGCGCCACGCCGCTGTTTGGCGGGCGATCGCTGGACAGAGTGCCGGAGAGCCTGCTGGGGCGGATAGAGCGGCCGAAGCTGGACAGCGCCGACCTCACTTTCTTCAAGAAGCGCAAGTTCAACCTAGACGATGCGTTGGAGGAGGGTGAAGGAGGAGGAGGGGGGGAGTAGCGGTCGCGCTTGTGGCCGCTCGTGGCACACGCTGTTCCTGCAAGGCAAAGGCAGTGCTGGGAGTCCATGGTCGTGCGTGTGCAGCGTCATCGCGTGCCTTTGCCATGCCCATGTAACTGCCATGCCGGTGCAACTCGACGGGCACTGTCGGTTGAGGAGCGGTTGGGACTGGCGGGCAACGGCGGGGTGCTGAGTGCCATGCAAGGCTAGGAGCCCTTGTCCTGTGCAGCCCATCACCCCATTTCGAAATGAAAACATAGACCAAGCTCGCTCATGACAGTCTTGCCCTTCTGCGCCTTTATTACGTTTGGCCTGGTCCATCTCTGAGGGGTGGTTTAGCACACGCCATGTCGCGCACGCTAGGTTCTTTCCTGGCGCCGCTTGAACAGCCGCGAAACCCACCGGCCTCGCCCTCCCATCCCCCATCCCCCATCCCTCCACCACCATCCGTATCCTCCCTTGCCTTTAGAATACAGTGGCAGTGGCAGTGATGGACGCCGGTCGTGAGCAGAGCCTGGAGGGTGAGTGGCACCCCTGTTCACGCCCGGCAGGGTGCTGTGGGCCTGGTACACGCTGCTGCGGCGGGCGGCTCGCCCCGGGCTGGCGCTCTTTCAAACCTCGCGTCATGATGCCGGCTCATCTCAAAGCCTGCGCCACACAAAGCCGCCCGGCCGCTTCAGCATTGCAATGCGTGACCCATGCGCGCCCTCCGAGGGCGATCGGGGTGTCCCACGCCGCGTGTGGCCCGCGCCGCCGCTTTCAACCGCCCGCCGCCTGGCTGTGGCTGCCGCCGCCTGTCCCACCACTGTGCCCTGCCCTCCGGCTTGCCAGGGGGTCTTGCTGGGACCGTGCTGCCCGGTTTGTGGTGGGTTTGCCGAAAAGAAGCATGGCACACCGGGTTCCAACACGCCTGTCCCCGCCCCGCCGCCCGCTCCTCCTTGCCCGGCTGTTGCAGACTCCCAGGAGCCGCTGCTGGCCAGCAATGACGACCGCTTTGTCATGTTCCCCATCAAGTAAGCGCGGCAGGCCAGGGCGCAGGCCCGCCGGCAGTGCGGCTGCCTCGCCGCGCCCCTGCAGGCAGCCTGCGCGCCACACGGGCAATGCCCTAGCCAGCTCCCCACACACGACATTCCTCCTCGCCCGCTTCACCTCACACCTCCACCCCGGCCTGCCACCCTGAACCGCTTCTTCTTGCTCCCCTCCGCCTCTGCTTCTTTCCTCCTCGTTTGTTTGTGCAGGTACCGCGACATCTGGGAGATGTACAAGAAGGCAGAGGCCTCCTTCTGGACGGGTGCGGGCTGCGCTGCCGCTGCAGCTGCCCCGCTTGTACCGCCTGCGGCTTTCGTGCGTGACCCCTCAACCTCCCCACCTCCCCTCCCCCCCACCTCTTCCTCGCCCCGCTCCTCCTCACCCTCGCCCCCTCCTATCCGGATACCCACCACCTCGCCCACTGCCGCCAGCCCACCCCTCTGTGCCCTGCCCCCTGCCCTCCCCTGCCCGCCCGCCTGCAGCTGAGGAGGTCGACCTCGGCAGCGACGTCAAGGACTGGGAGCGGCTGAGCGACGACGAGCGCCACTTTGTGTCACACGTCCTCGCCTTCTTCGCCGCCTCTGACGGCATCGTCAACGAGAACCTGGGGGCGCGCTTCATGCAGGAGGTGCAGGTGCCAGAGGTGAGGCGGCAGCAGGAGGAGGGGCGCGGGGGGAAAGGTGGCTGGGCCGGCTGCCTGGGCTGGCTGGCTGGGGCGGCTGACTGGGGCGGGAGGTGACGGGACTGGCGTGGCGGACGAGTGTCGCTGGCGGCCGCGGTGCTAAGCCCTATCCCGCCGCACGGCCGGCCGTTCCCTGCCGCTCGACTGCTGTCGCCGCGCCGTGCCCGCGCTGCGCCGCCGCCGCCTCCGCAGGCCCGCGCCTTTTACGGCTTCCAGATTGCGATGGAGAACATCCACAGCGAGATGTACAGCCTGCTGCTGGAGGCGTACATCAAGGACCCCAAGGAGAAGGACAAGCTGTTCCATGCCATAGACACCGTGCCGGTGGTGCGCAAGAAGGCGCACTGGGCGCTCAAGTGGATCAACGGGTGAGTGGGGGCGGGGTGGGGGTGGGGGGGCGGCCAGGACGGCACGCATGCCAGCGTATTCACTGGGTTCTCTGCCAGCGGCGGGCGGCATCTCCATCTTCGCACCTGCTGCGTGCTCAACTCCACACCTGCCTCCACCTCCCCGCCTGCCTGCCCCGCCCGCCGCAGCTCCGACCTCTTCTCGGAGCGCCTGATTGCGTTTGCGTGCGTGGAGGGCATCTTCTTCTCCGGCTCCTTCTGCTCCATCTTCTGGCTCAAGAAGCGCGGACTCATGCCCGGCCTCACCTTCTCCAACGAACTCATCTCGCGCGACGAGGGACTGCACACCGACTTTGCCTGCCTGCTGTACAGGTGCGGGGTGTGGGTGGGCTGTGGGCGGCTGGTGGCGGCGGATCGCTGGGTGGGCGGGTGCGAGTGGGGGGCTGCGGGCGCGGTGCGCAACAGAAAGGTCTCTCCCCCTCAAGGGCCCACGCCCAACCACACCCCCGACCCGCTCCCATCCACACTCCCATGCTCACCCACACAACCCCTGCTCCTCCCTCCACCTCCTCCCCGCTCCCCGCTCCCCAGGCACATCCACAACCGGCTGAGCGAGGAGCGGGTGGCGGAGATTGTGACGCAGGCGGTGGAGATTGAGAAGGAGTTCATCTGCGACGCGCTGCCCGTGGACCTCATCGGCATGAACTCGCGCCTCATGGGACAGTACATCGAGTTTGTGGCAGACCGCCTGCTGGTGGCGCTGGGCAACCCCAAGGTGTTTGCTTGCTTCCGCCTGCCTTGGCTCTGCCTTGGATTAGGTTGCGCCTGCCAACGCTTGGATTAGATCGGATCGGGGCACCTGCTGCGGGGCTCGCCTGCCGCGGGGCGCGTGGGCGCGCCTTGCGCGGGGCGCACGCCTGCTCTGCTGGGGGTCATGCATGCCACGAGGCTTGCCCCCATGGCAGCCCTCCACTGCTGCCCACCCACGCTGCCACCCCGCCCCCTCGTGCCTCCACCCCTCAGGTCTACAACGTGTCCAACCCCTTCGACTGGATGGAGCTCATCTCGCTGCAGTGAGTGGCGCCGCCACAGCGCGGCACAGCGCAGTGCATCGGCCGGGCAGGGATGCAGCCGCGGGCTGCTGCGGCCGTGTAGATGCTGGCGGCCGTGTCTGTTGTGCCTGCATAGCCCTTCCTGGCTGCCTACCCACCGCACCTGCTCCCCCGCGTGTTGTCCTGCAGGGGCAAGACCAACTTCTTTGAGAAGCGGGTGCGCCCCCTCACCCCTGTGCCAGCTGGCCCTGTCCAGCCCGCATTGCTGTGCACGGCTGACCCTTGGCAGGGCCGGGCCGGCCGGGTCGCAGACGCGGCCGGCTCCGCCGCTCTCCCTGCCCTTTGTTTTTGGGCGCTCGCTGTCTGACTGTCTGCCTTCCCCCCCCGCTGCCCTGCCCTGGCTGTGTTGGTGGGCAGGTGGGCGACTACCAGAAGGCCGGCGTGATGAACGGGCTGGGCAGCAACGACAACCACGCCATCGCCTTTGATGAGGACTTCTGAGCAGCTGACCTGGCATGCTGACCTGGCACCGCAGCTGCAGCCACCGGGCGCACGACACCCAGACACCCATCCACACAGAGCGACCCCGCGCCTGCCTTGACCTTACCGCAGCGAACCGCCCGACACTGCGAGAGGCGCCGCCCCGGCGCGGGCTGCCTGCCGGGCAGCCTGCGGGGCGGCGTGCTTGACCCACCACCCACGGCGCGGGGTGGGGAGGGTGCCTAGTCGCCTCCCCGCCTCCCTGTCCCGCGAATATAGGTTGTAGGCACCGCTAGGCAGGCAGGGTTGCCCACCACCCTCGCACACCACCATCGCCAGTCAGATTACTCCTTTGCGTGCATTCTTTTTCCAGGCCCCATTTTCCCCTACTTTCATCCCCTTCCCAATCTAGGCAGGCCCCAGCCCTCCCCGCCATGCGTTGCATTGTTCTCTGCACAGCGCCCTGGGTTTCCAACTATAGCTAGTCAGCAGTCCCCTGCTTAGATGTATTCAACTGTAGCGGGCGCGGCGGCTGGCGCGAAGCGCCCGGCCTGCTGCCCCGCCCCGTGTAGCTAGGCCCCGCTGCGTGAGCCCGTCCCCCCGTGCCACGTAAAACGAAACCATCAAACTCAAAAACTGCTGTGCCGAGCAACACGCACTGTAAGAGGCCCCCCTGATTTCCAGCACGATCCTGGGCGAGGATGGCAGTGGCAGTTTACACGTGTGCAGGGGCGTGTCTTCGCAGCCCGCGAGCCAGCAGGTGTAGCAGGGTGCCGCCATGCTTGCTCACAGCGCCGCCAGCAGGCTGTGCAGCTCCACCACCCCATCCCTCAGCCGCTTCTGCAGCCGGGCAGCGGGCCAGCAGCGGCATGTTGGCAGGCAGGGGAGGCCCCACAGGCAGGCAGGCAGGCTGGGCACGGGTGCCATGTGCGGCGCGCGCACGTGGGCCTTGTTGCCCCGCCCCACCTGGAACAGCGGGTCCAGCGCCTGCGCCTGCTCGATCCACGCCGCGCACTGCCGCATGATGCGCCACCTCAGCAGGCGGAAGTGGGCGCGGGTGGCGGCCTCAAAGCCGGGGCGCGGCCGCCGCAGCTGGTCCACCATCGCGTATCGGATGTTGTTCAGCCAGATCTCTGCAATTGCGCAGGGTGGCGTGCAGGGAGCAGGGAGCAGGGTCGGGTCGCGCAGGGTCGCGGGTGCGGGGAGCAGGCGGGCTGGGAGGGCTGGGCAGCCTATGGCTGGCACAGCACAGGGCAGCGCCGCTCGCCGGGCGGGGTGCGGCGCTGCCCCACAGCGCCTGGCCCTCTCCCAGCCGCCCAGCCCAGCCCAGCGCAGCGCAGCCCAGCGCAGCGCAGCACAGCGCAGCGCAGCACAGCGCAGGCACCCACCCGAGTTGTACTTGAGGGAGGAGGACGCGCCCTCTGCGGTGCCGCGCATGCCCTCGTAGGCGGGCTCGTTGAAGTATGGGTCGGTGATGAAGATCATGCCCTGCGGTGGTATGGGGGGTGGTGGTGGGGGGGGGCGGGGCAGGGCAGGGCAGGGCAGGGCAGGGGGCAGGGACAGGGGGCAGGCGCATCAGGGGTGCATCGCGATGTGCGGTGGGAGCGGGCACGCCACCCACGATACGCTGCCGCTCATGCGCCCGCCGGTTCCTGCTGCACGCGCATGCCGGCCTGGCAGGCCGCATGCAGCAGGGCGCAGCGGGGGACCCAGCGGCGCCTGCCCAGCACCCACCTGCAGCGACAGCAGGACCTGGAAGAGGTTGGAGTGGCCCGGCCGCCACTTCTCGCTCTCGTCGCCGCCGTGCCAGGTGCCCAGCAGGCTCAGGCACACCTTGCCGTCTGCAGCAGAGAGTGCGTGTGTGTGTGTGTGAGAGAGAGAGAGGGGCCAGCCGTGCATTGGCCACACAGCTCTCCAGCCCTGCGCACCCAGGGCGTGTCCTGCTCCGCTGCCCTGTGCGGCAGACCAGCAGCACCCGCACCCACCTGCGTAGAGGTTTGGGTTGAAGCGCGCCACGCCCCCACCCGTCGTCTCCAGCTCCATCAGCGGCGGCACGTTGGGATAGTCGTCTGCGGGTGGTGGGCGGGTGGTGGGTGGGTGTGCGCGCGTGCACATGTGAATGTGCGTGTTGCGGGCGGCCAGGTCTCGGCACGGAGACGAGCACCCGATGCGAGCCCGTCCATTGCTTGGGTCGTCGTCCCGTCGATTGCTTGCCACACCGTAGGGGTGTGTGGGTTGCCACACCGTAGGGGGGTGTGGGTAAGGTGAGGAGGCGCAACTACCCAACCCACCCTCCTCCCACCCTCCTCTCACCCTCTTTCCACCCCCAACCCACCCACCCACCCACCCACCTGGGAAGTAGACGTCGAAGATGAAGCAGCCGCCGTAGTAGGGCGTGTCCTCGGGGCCCGTGATCAGCGCTCGCATCTTGTCCATGCGGTCTGAGGGGGTGGGGGCAGGGGGGCAGGGTCACGGGCGGTCGGGTGGTGGGGAGGTGGCGGGGTCACGGGTGGTTGGGTGGGTGGGAGGTGGCGGGTGGATCGGGGCGGATGCGAGCCCAGGAGCCGAGGCCGGGGCAGGTTCCAGCGCGGGGCAGCCGCTGGCGGCAGGCGAGAGTGGGTGGCGTGGCCAGGTCATGTGTGGGCGGTACCGTGACGAGGGTACTGTGTGCGGTACAGTGTACCGCCGCTCACCCGAGTCGTACCGCACCAGGATGGAGCTGGCGGCGTAGATGGGCAGGCGGGTGCGCCCCGAGAAGCCGCGGACCTCCTTGCTGAGAGCCTTCATCTTGCCTGAACACAGGGCGGGCGCACGGTCAGGTGCAGGTGTGTGCAACGAGCGGCACAAGCGCAATGAGCGGCATGAGCATGAGCGAGACGCGCCACAAGCAGAGGTCGAGCGCTTATGGGGGCACGCGGGCGGCGCCACGCCCTCCCGCCCCTCCACCCACGCCCCAGCCCGCCACGGCCTGCCCGCCGCACCCTTTGTGTCCCCCTCCTGGCGCTCCGCCTTGGCGGCAAAGCTGCGGTTGTATGCGCGGGGCAGGGAGGCGTCAAAGTCGCCCACTGCCAGCTCTTGCACTTCCGCCACGTAGGCGCCCTCCAGCTCAGCAGGCTCCTCCTGCTGGAACGACAGGTCGGGCGGGGAGCCGGGGCCCCGCGCCGCGCCTGCGTCCGCGCCGCTGTCGCCCTCGCCACGCAGCTGGCGCACGGCTGCAGAGGGGGTGGGGGAGGTGGGGGTGATGGTTGGGGTGAGACCGGGGCGGGACAGGCAGAATGGCAGTGGCTAGGGGGTGGGGGTGCCGTAAGTGTGCAGAGTAGCATGCGGCAAACATGCAGGAACCTCTACAAGCATGAACACATGAGCGGGCGTACATCAACACAGGCAGGCGGCCTTGCCTGCTGCCAGGGCTTCCAGGCGCCGCCGGTGCTCGTTCTCGCCCAGCTGCTTGGAAGCCAGGGTGTCCACGGCGCGCTGGATGATGGTCTCGTCGTAGTCCGGTACCTGCAGTACCAGGGTGGCGATACTAACGCAGCATCAAAGTCGACAGCGGGGCCGGCATCGTGCAGACGTGGGCGGCCGCGGTGCCACCACATGCACACACACACACACACACACATGGGGTGCGTCTCCTGCCGCCCAGCATGCTCACTCACCGCGCTGACGGCCTGCACAAAGGCGGGCTGCTCCGCCAGCCTGACGGCAAAATAGACCATGGAGACGAGGAGGGAGTCGGGGCTGAAGCCGTACTGCCCGGGGTCCTGTACCACCAGCTCCGTGCACTTGGGCCCCACCAGGATCTCCACAAAGTGTACCGCCTGCGGGCAGGCAGGCGAGGCGGCGACAGGGTTTGTCTTGGAGTGGGGCTTAGCATGATGTGCATGTTAGCAGCACACGCAGCAGGAGGCAGCGTGGCACACGCGGCAGGCACGGCAGGCAGGCAGCCAAAAACAATAATGCTCACCGCCGCCGCCGCGCGCGCCGCCACCGCCTCCTGCATGAACCCCGCCCGCACCGCCGCGTTCTCCACCAGCGTGTTGAGCATGGCCAGGGTGGAGACGGCCATGCGCATGAAGCCGCGGGTGGCGCCCTGCTGGCTCTCGTAAAAGGCCTGCGGGTGGGTGGGCGGGTGGGTGGGAGGGGGCGGTGTGGGGACAGACGCAGCGGGGCAGGTGAGATCGCGCGTGTGTGTGTGTGTGTGTGTGTGTGTGTGTGTGTGTGTGTGATGGGGCAGTGGTGGTGGCAACTGGCGGTAGCGGTGGGGCCCTGGCCGCGACACCTGCCGCACCAGGGATCCGCGTGCGCCGCCCGCCAACCCCTCTGCCCGCCCACCTGCTTCTCCTCCCGCTCCCGCTGCGGCACCAGCGCCCACCGCGCCGCGTCTTCCTTGCTGACTTCCAGCGCGTGAATGTCCTCCAGGCGCTGCGTGGGGGACAGCAAGGGCGGGGTGTGTATGTGGGCGGCATGTGGGGGTAGAATGTGGGGTGAACTTGGGAGCAGCCACACTGCTGGCGCCATGCCAGCCTCTGGGCCGCCGGCACGGACCCACACAGGGCACACACACGCATGCGCCACACACACGCATGCACCCTCCCAGCCGCAGCCCCAGCCCCAGCCCCGCTCCACACCTGCAGCGAGTCCTTGAGCAGGTACATGAGGTCGTTCAGCACCGCTCCCACAAAGTCGGCAAACAGGGCGCCGGCGGGGGTGTCGGGCGCCGCCTGCGCCGCCGCCGTCAGGCTGCCCGCGCAGTTTGGGTCGCGCCACAGCTCCATGAGCAGGGCGTCGATGCAGCCGCGCAGGTGGAACTTGTCGTACTGCGGGGGAGGGTGGTGGTGGCGGGGAGGGTGGTGGTGTGTGCGGTGGTGGTGGGTGTGGTGGTGAGTGTGGTGGTGGGTGCGGCGGTGGTGGTGGCGAGCGGTGGTGATGGCCGCATTGTGCAGAGCGGTGGCGCGGGCCATGCACTGTCATCGCACTGCCCTGCGACCCCCCAACAAACCCATAACACACACACACACACACACACACACACACACACGCACAGCTCTCCCCCGCCCCCCCCTCCCACCCACCTGGTCCCGGTCCACATCTAGGCCCACCACGTGGTCTGCGTGCGCATACGCCGCCATCAGCGCGGGCAGCAGGTCGGTCTGCGCCGCGCCCGTGCCCAGCACCGCCGTCACCAGCGCCGCCTCGGCGGGGGACACGCGGCGCGGGCCCAGCGCGCCGCCGTGCGCCATGCGGCGGTAGTCGAGCTGCGGGAGGGGAGGAGTGGTGGTGGTGGGGTGGGGGGGGGGGGGGCGGCGCCGGGAGACACGTCAGCAGCAGGCGAGCTGAGCGGCGGGCTAAACCAACGCTGGCAGGGGTGGGCATACCATGCCGCCTCCCTCCCCGTGTCTGTCCCTTCCCCTCACTGCCCCTGTCGCTGCGCACCCCACCTGCGGCGACAGCATTGCCAGCAGCAGCTGCACGATGGAGGCGTGGACAGGTGGGGAGGTGACGAGGCGGGTGTGCTTGAGCAGGGAGGTGAGGCAGGTGACGAGCACGGCGATGTCGATGCCGCCCAGCAGGTCGCTGGAGCCATTATAGATGAGGAAGCTGCGGGGCGGGAGGGGCCCGGGGAGGCGCGTGTGACGCGGGGGTGGGTGGAATGGGTGTGTTAAGCGGCGGCGTGGGGCGAAAGGGCGGCAGCGTGCAGCTGGCGTACTGCAGGTATCCGGCAGTATCCTGCAGGCAGCCCGGCCCCGCCCCACCTCAGCCAGGCGGTCATGTCCCGTACCACGCTCTCGGGGGTGGCGCCAAACGCGGCCCTGGCGGCCTCGGGGCCGCGCTGCAGCAGGGCCACCAGCCAGCGCGCCTGCGGGCGGCGGCACGGCGACAGGGGTGGTGGTGGTCAATCGCACGCCAGCGGCGGCCACGCCTGCCCTCCCCCGGCCGCCTGCCTGCACCCCTGCGCCGAGAGCCGCTGGCTTGCTCGCCTGCCGCCGCGCACACCTTCCCACACCGCCCACCCTGCTTACACACACACACAGCGGCTTCACGCTCGCACCTGCAGCTCCATGAAATGCACGCTATCATTGGCCAGGTCTGGATCCAGCAGCTGGGCGCGCATGGCGTCGTACAGCAGCCACTGGTCCACGGTGGAGCTGCAGGGGGCAGGGGTATGTGGAGGGGCAGTGGGGGCACGCAGCCGGGCAGGCAAGGGGCAGGCAGGTGGAGGGCTGTAGGGGGCGGGCTGCATGGCTGACATGGTGTGGGAGGCACCGAATTGCTGCACACGGCAAGACACGGGAGCAGCGCGGCACGGCGGGCGCCGGCAAGCCCGGGAGCCGGGCGGGCACCCCTTGTGGCCGCTGGCGCCGCCGCCCGCCACTCACGCGTGGTCTTCCAGCGGAGCATCGTCCTCCTCCTCCTCCCCGGCAGCCCGCTTTAGCGCCTTTGCCAGCGCCTGGTAGCGATACACCGCGGGCAGCAGTCCCACATGCACCAGACGCTACGCAGGGCGCGGCGAGGGAGGGGCGGCGCGAGCGGCGCAGCAGAAACGCGTCAACACGTGCGGCAGCAGCGGCAGGCCGCAGCTTGTTTGGCAGCAGGCGCAGAAGCGCGGCTGGATCCCATCAACATGGGCCGTGCGCTGGCTGGCCCGTCCGCCAAACCAGCACACATATACACATACACGCCCACACAGGCAGGCCCCCCACCTGCGTCATGAAGAACACCTCCGCCACAAAGTGCGGCGCCTCGCTGTCGGGCCGGTCTGGCGAGACAAAGGGGTAGGCGCCCGCGGGCGGGGCGGGCATCATGGTGCCAGCCAGGCTGCGCTCGCGGCTGCCGCCCGCCACGCGGTGCGCCTGCTGCAGGTAATAGGCTGGGTCCAGGTGCTGCGAGGCATGCGGAGCAGGGGCATCCGATCCGGCATCCGATCCAGATGGACAGAACACGGCGACCCGGCATGCGCTGCCTGCTGTGAAGTGCAGCACAGGAGCAACTGCTGTGCAGGGCGCAGGGCGCAGGGCGCGGGCCACGGCCACGCCAGCGCCTCTCCCTCTCCCCCCACCTGCAGCGCCCCCTGCTTCTTCTCTGGGCTGGCCAGGAAGGGGCGGCAGAAGCGCAGGCACACCGCCAGGCAGCCCACCATGAAGCCGTCCCTGCAGCGGGGCAAGCAGGCCAACAACAAGCGAATCAGCGGGCAGGTGCGGCCCCCACAGCCGCACCCGCACCTGCCAGCAGCTCCCGGCAGCCATTCCGCACCCGCACCAGCTGCCGGGCGATGCAAAGCTGAGCCAGGCGGCCGTCTGCGGCCCCGCGCGGCCAGGCCAGGTGGGTGGGGGGGGGGCTCACGTTGCCGAGTAGAAGGTGGCCGTCCGGTGGGACAGCACTCGCTCTATGTAGCTGCCGGCCTCGGCGCGCGCCGCGCTGGCCCCCGCCGCCGCCGCCAGCCAGGCGGACAGCACCTCGCGGCCCCGCAGCGGCCCCTCGCCCGCCTTCATCGTCGCCACGCGCTTGCAGATCTCGTGGGCGGCGGCGTACTGGCGGTGCAGGCCGCCCCGGATGCTCACGTACTCCGACTCAACCTGGGCGCCGCGGTTGCGTGGGTAGCTCCTGCGAGGGTGTGGCGGCGGGGGTGGGCGGGCGGATGGATGTGGGCTTGAAGGGGAGCAGAAGGGGAGCAGCCGCAGCAGCCAAGCAGGCAGCTCGCCTCCCTCAGCGGGCGCAGCCGCCCGGCTGTTTCAAGGAAAGGCGTCGTGGGCAAACCCAGGCACAGAGGGGCAGACAGCCGGCCGCCCACCTGAGCTGCATGAAGCACTCGCGTGCGGGGAAGCTGAGGGGCAGCACGCTGGCGCCGTAGGTGGGCAGTGTGGACAGCGCCAGCAGCGGGGCCAGCACCGAGCGCGCCTGCACGTCCCTGCCGCGCGCCCCCGCCGCCGCCACCGCCTCCCGCGCCAGCACCGCCGCCAGGCAGCGCTTCATGCCGCCGCACTGAGTCACCACATCTAGCCTGCGGGCGTGTGGGGTGGTGCGTGCATGCAGGGTGAGGCACGCGGCCGGAGGACCTTGCCGGCCGCGCGGCACCCGGCACCCCGCAGCCCAGCGCGCGCGCTGCCTCCACCCAGCCCAGCCCAGCGCAGCCCCAGCCCATCCCACCTCTGCCCTCGCTTGCCCCAGCCCAGAAGAAGCAAGCACTCCACTCTCACCTCCTCCACGCCCCCTCCGACTTGTGCTGCTCCAGGAAGGAGAAGGAGCCGAGGGCGGCAAACGAGTCGCGCAGCACGCCCTCCCACAGCGCCACCTCGCCGGGCGTGGACGCGCAGCACACCAGCGCATCCAGAAAGGCGGGGGCCACGCCCGCCGACTCCTGCAGGCGCGGCGGACAGGGTCGGGGAGGCGGGGAGGGCAGCGGTGGGGCGCGTGCGCCTGTCGGCGCATCCTCCCAGCCCGCCTGCAGCCCCTGCGCGCCACGTCCGACCTCTGCCAGCCCCACCCCGCCACCCGCGGGCTGGGGAGAGGAGGCTCACCAGAGCGGACAGGAAGGCGGAGCGGTGCTTGCCTCCGGCAAAGAACAGGTCGTCGTCTTCATCTGTGGCCAGCACCCCGGCAGCCTTCTTGGCCAGCCGCGCCTGCCACAGCCGCATGACGGCCGCCACCTCGGGTCGCTGCCCCTCGGCACCCGCCAGCACCTCGCCGGCGCGCAGCCAGGCGGCCTGCAGGGCCAGCACCGTGCCGCCGCCGGGTGGCAGGCGCGCGATGGCCGCGTCCACTGCCGCCGCCGTCAGCTTCAGGCTGCCCTCGGGCTGGGCCGGGGACAGCGGCAGGTGCAGCGAGCCGGCGCCGCCGCCGTGGGTCGCGCCCAGCGACACGCCCTGCCCCACCACCTTACTGCACGCCTGCTGCACCGCGCCGCCCTGCGCCGCCGCCTCCGCGCTGGGCAGCACCGCGCTGTCTGGCTGACTGGCGGGCAGCACCCAGCTGACGGCCTGCTTGGTCCAGGCGGGTGCTGGCACGGTGGGCTTGGGGGTCGTGGCGTGGCGGTCGCCGCCGTGCCTGGAAGTGGAGGGCGCAGCTGCCTGCTGCTGCTGGGGAGGAGGAGGCTGTGCTGCCGCAGGGGCGGCCTGCGGGGCGATGCCTGGCAGCCCGGCGCCAGCAGCCGCCGCCATGGCCCCTTGCAGCGCTTGTAGCAGCTGCTGGCCGGTCAGCTGGATGCCCGGGGCGGCGGCAGGGGCCGGGGCTGGCATGGCGGCCGGCTGCGGGGCAGCCGGCTCCGGCTGTGCCCAGCCCTGCTGCGCCGGCTGGCCGCCGCCGCCGGCGGCTGCCGCCATGGCCCCCTGCAGCGCTTGCAGCAGCTGCTGGCTACTCAGCTGGGCGTCGGTTGCGGCGGCGGCTGGCACGCCTGCCGGCTGCTGGGGCGGCGCTGCGGCAGGCGGGGCAACTGCAGGCAGGGCATGGAAGACATGCGCGAGGCCATGTTGGCGCCTCTGTTGCCAGCAAGCCGGGCCTACTAGCATGCCCATGAATACACACCCAGAAGCGCAGGCAGCAGTAGCGAGAAGCCGGGAGCGGCGGAGCAGTCGGAGCTGTGGGGGCGCCTGCAGCAGCCCTTGCCCCAGGCGTGAATCGCTCACCTGGCTGCTCTGCTGGTGGGCCTCCTGGTTGAACCTGCAGGGGGTGAGGGGCGGCGATCGCCCAGGCCATGTCTTTATCGGCAGCCCCGTGAGCCTAGCAGCCCCCCTGTGGACTCATAAAATCCATCCTAGATCCTGCAAGGGTGCCCCAGCCGCTACGAGACGCGATGCAGCCATGCCAGTCTTCTCGAGGTCGCACTTTACCTCGGCCAGTGAGGCAAGGAGCGCCATCTGCAGCTCCTCATCGTCGTCCAGATCCATGTCTGCACCCTCAGGCTGGTCCTCTGCCATCCTGCCCAAAAACCGATCAGGAGGGTTGTGAGCCAGTCGACTAGAACTGTGCAATGCTCTGCCAAATGTTTGAGATGAGCGCGGCCATGGGGAGTGGTCTTGGAAGATGGCAACATGGCCTGGGCTGTCCTCGCTGGCGGCCATCCCGCCAGGCGGGCCGTCGCCGACCACCGCTCTCACAACGCATGGGCGCTCTGTGGCCACCAACTCGGCATGAGCGGGTCACACAAAAGCAGCAGATGATGGGCACAGGCCTGCCACGCTCCTGTGTATTGCAAATATGGATGCGGCGCTGGCAGCAGCCGACACCGCCTGAGGCGGGCCAGCAAATGCTGCTGCGTTTGCCAATAATAGCAGTGGCGCACAATGCTCAGTGCAGAAACAAGGATCAATCAAGCAACGCGGCAGCCCTCCGGCTGGGTTCACGGCGCGGGTGCCGTCAGGGGTAGGGCTGGGTGTCGTCTGGCAGCGGCGAGGCGCCCAGGCTCTGCCCCCTGCGATGAGTGATGCGGATGCGCCCGCGATCCAGAGTGTCCTTGGCCTTGCCCCCCAGCGCCCGCAGCGGCGCCGCCCAGCGGCCGCCGCCCGCCCGCGGCGCGCCGCCACCGCCGTCAGCCTGGGCGCCGTCACCCGCGCCCGGCGCCGCGCCGCCGCCGCCGCCGCCGCCCGCCGCCGCGGCAGCCTCTGCCTGCCGGCGCAGCAGCTCCGCGTCGCTGCCCTGCAGCACAAAGCCGTCCTTGGCCACCGCCTGGCGCAGGTTGACCCGCGTCTCGCGCTCCGCCATCTCCCGGTCCACTTCCCGCTGCTTGCGGGCGCGGTAGCTGTTGATGCGCTCCATGGGCATCGACCCAACCCCCTCAAACGCAACCTGCGGCACACACGCAGCACACACGCGGCAGCGCCATGGCGGAGCGGGTCGGCGGGGCGCAGGGCGAAAGCGGCGCAGGCGGCGGACGCCGGCACAGGTGTGGGGCCGCGCACGCCAGGCCACGCAACGCCCAGGCCGCGCCAGGCAGGCGCCAGGCAGGCGCCACGCCAGGCGTCACGCACGACACAGCTGGCAAGCCGGCCAGGCGGTCGGCGCCGGCGCGGCGCGCCTGCATGAGCGCGTCGCGGTCAAACGCCTCGGCCGCCACCCGGCGCGCCGCCCTGAGCAGCTCCCCCGGGTTGTCCTGCGCCAGCAGCGCCCCCTCGTGTAGCTTGAGCAGGGCCAGTGCGACGCGGAACAGCACCTTGGTGCCCTCGTGCAGCAGCGCATCCCACACGCGCGCCGCCGTCTCCGAGGGCAGGCTGGTGCAGAACAGGCACAGGAACCAGTCTGCACGGGGGCGGGCGGGCGGGAGACAGCGGTTGGTCGAGGGATGCGCTGTGGTGCAGGGCCCTGCGCTGTAGAGGAGGCCGCCTCCCAAGCCCGCAGCGCAGCTTGCAGCTGCCGCATGCAAGCACTCCACGCCTCCGTCCCTGAGCCCCTTCCCCCCAGGACCACCCACACGCACACACACTTGCACCCCTCCACCACCACTACACACACACACAAACGCACCCACCTGTGGCCAGTATGGACATGTCGCAGGCCAGGGCATCCATGTGGGCCGCCAGGCGCGGCAGCTTGTGCTGCACCAGCTCCCGCAGGCACCGCATCTCCACGTGCGTGCCGGTGAGGTCCCGCGCGTACATGTCGCGGTACAGGATGCCTGCGGGGGTGGTACCGCAGGCGGTGCATGAGCAGGCCGAATGGGGCGTGCAGGCAGGGGTGCTCAGGCATCCTGAGCGAAGGGCTGCGGAACGGGCCAGTGCTGTGGTCCCGCCCCCGGACCCATGCCGCACTGCGCCCCGGCAGCGCCAGCGGCCGCCCCGCGCACCCTCGTCGTTGTCGTCAATGAGCGAGGCCAGCACCCAGAAGGCGTCCTCCTCGTCCCGCCCCAGCGCCAGCAGCAGCATGGCGGCCAGGTAGTTCATGGACTGGCAGCTGCACATGGAAGGAGGGAGGGAGGGAGGGGAGGGGTGTGAGCACTGGCAGGCGGGGCAAGCAGGCAGGGCTGGTACGGCAGCAGCAGTGCAGCAGCAGCAGCACATTAGGAGCAGGCACGTGGGGGGTAGGCTGTGGGGCCACGCCGCGGCCACCCCTGGGCGGCGGCAGGCGCAGCCGGCGCTCACTAGCCGACGCGGGGGTTGTGGCGCGCGGCGGCCAGCAGCACGTGTCGCACGGCGTTCTGCCCTGCCTCGCTCTGCACCCACTCGTTGTTGGGGAAGGTGCGGGGCACGTCCTGCGCCAGGGCCGGCCGGAGAGGGCACAGCCAGAGGCCGTGATGGGTGGCCACCAGGGAAGGCTGCCTGGCCACAAAGGAGCGCCGCGCCTCCCAGCACATGCACAGCAGCAACGGGGCGAAGAGCTCGTCAGCGCTGCGCGCCTCCAGCCCACCCACCAGCTCTATTTGGTGCGCAAAGGGCGAGGAGGCGCCCTGCAGCGCGGCGTCCGCGTAGTAGTGAGGCGGCACCTTTAGCCGCCGCTGCGCCGCGCCGGACAGCTGCAGCCACAGCTGGCGCCGCATGTCGGGCGGTATGCCCTGCACCGCAAAGCAGCGGCGGCACCAGCGGTGATGCAGGGATGCTGCTGGGCATGGGCCGCTGGCTTGCTGAACCGAAGGCCTGCTTTCAACCCCTACGGCGGCGGGCCCTCCGCAGCCAGGCCCGGCTCACCTTGCGACATAGCTTCTTCAGCGCGTCCGGCGGCGGCAGGCCGCCCTCCTGCACGTGCTGCGCCCATTTCTGCCGCACCGCCTCCTGCCTGGCTCGGCAGCGCTCCAGGATGGCGGCCTGGTCTGGCATGACTGTGAGGCTGAAGCCGTAGGCATCCACCACCACCTGCGGCTCCTGGGACTGGTCAAAGGGTCCCTGCACATGCTGCCCATCGCCAGGCTGCTCGGTACCGTCATCCAGCACAAGATGCCGCACCTCCTTGCTGGTGGCCAGCTGCAGGGACGGAGAATGGAGGCGAGGGACGATCGGGGCGGCGGTTGAGGGCATGGCCAGCAGGCAAGCAAGGACAGCTGGCAGCGGTGGCGGCAGCGGCAGCAGGATTGCATGGCATGCGCGTGTTGGCTGCCCCCCGCAACCCACCACTGCCTTGCCCAGCGTCTGGGTCACGGCCTTGGCCTTCGTGCCAGTGGCGCCCGCGAGCTCCTTGGCCGCCACCGCCAGGTGCTGCCACCCGCCGCCGGCCATGGCTCGGCAGACAGTGGCTGCCTGGCCCCTGCTGGTCGGGATGCGGCTCTGGGATTGGTGCAGTCGCACAGGGGCAGGCGCGCAAGGCCGCTGGCCGCAACGGGGGTGTCGCAATGATGTCGCGGCGATCGCCTGTGCAAGTGCAGGTTATGCTGCAGGCACCGATGCAGTGCAGGGCTTCAGAGTGGCACAAGGTGGGTGCTGCGGTGAAGTTGAAGGGCCCATGGGAAAGCCAGGCCGACGTGTCCTGCGCGCCTCTTCCCTCCTTCGGGCCGTGCGCCCCCTACCTCTTGCCACCGATCTCTCGTCCCTTCAGCAGCCGTCAACACCGCTGCAGGCAGCCACTGTCTCCTGCCCCGCGTCGCTTGGCCGTGTGGTCCACTTCCCGCGCAGGTGCGGTGCAGCAATTACTAGGCTCGGCCTGGTGTGGCCGTGGCGGGGCTGCCTCTGTGCGTGCCACAGGATCGATGCTGGACGTGCTGGCTTTGCTGCCTCCACTGGCCGAGAGAGGCGTCCAGGTCATGGCACCTGGCGCTGAAGGCGTGCCGGCGCACAGTGGCCTCGCCTGGCACTGCTGGGCGGGGGCCGGACTTTGGCGGGCCCCACCGCTGCACGTTGCTCTGCTGCAAACGAGGGTGCAGACTGCTCCATTTGTATTGCATCTTCCTTCTCATAGGAGCTGATTGCGACGTCCCTGTGTACTGCAGTCACCCTCCGCCCTGCCTCCTCAAGGTTGGATGTTCAAGCGGCTCTTTGGTGGCAGTGAAGGTGGCGTCGGCGGCGGCCCCAGCTCCAGCAAGCCGCCGCAGTCTACTGTGAGCCAGCGAAGCCAGGTAGGCAATCAGAACACCTGCATTAGCAGCGCCAGATTCGTTGTACCCCGAATTCGCTGCTGAGGCTGCCATGCCAGCCCCGCCGCACATGCGCCCCTCTCGCCTCCGCCTCCAGCCAATGTTGTTTCTGTGCCTCCTCTCGATTCATCTTGTGCAGACCAGGTCCGTGAGGTTTAGACGCACAGGGAGATCCTGAAAATCGCTGCTGCACTGGCCGCCAGTCTGCATTGTGCCTCGGATGCAGCCAGCCCATGAGCTTGCCTCTTGTACCGCCTTCTTCTGACCGTCCATGCTTGCTATTGCTCCTGCCCATACCGCAGCACGATTGATGCGATTCAGAAGCTTGGCGAGGTATTCAGAGGCAGTGAGAATGGGGGAGATATGCATGCCAGACACTGGGCACGCGGTAGCAGCTGCCACCACCTGAGCCCAGCCCCACTGCCGCTGCAGACTGAGGAACTGCTTTCTAAGCGTCGGGACCTGCTAGAGAAGAAGATCGCAGCGGAGCTTGAGCGGGCAAAGGTTTTCTTGAAGCAGAATAACAAGCGCGGTGAGGCGGCGCGGCACTCGGCCCCATGCTGCTGCATGCACATCTGAGTTCCATGCAGGCTTCTGCGGCGTGCTGCTGGTTGCTGACTGCCGCGTCTGCTTTGCCGCCCTGCCCGCCTGCAGCGGCCACCATGGCCCTGAAGAAGAAGAAGCTTTATGAGAACCAGCTGGAGCAGGTGGAGAACAACATTCTGCGGGTGAATGAGCAGCAGATGGGGCTGGAGAACCTGCGCACCACGGTGGAGACGGTGGATGCGCTGCGCACGGGCGCGCACGCATCCAAGGCCACCATGCAGGTGTGCGGCTGGCGGGGTGGGTGGGTGGGGTGAA
>NW_005435085.1:881054-899826 GCF_000147415.1 Chlorella variabilis | reverse complement strand
CCTGCCCCTCGTCGCAGCTGGCTGGCTGGCTGAGGCAGGGCTGAGCGAGCGTGCACCTGCTCTGCGCTCTTGCCTGTGCCCTCACCCTCGCCCGTGCCTTGCTGCTGTCGCTTGCGCTGCAGGAGATGAAGATAGACGATGTGGACCGCGTGCTAGACGAGATCAATGACCAGACGGACCAGATGCGGCAGATCCAGGATGCCATGGGGCAGCCCATCGGCGCCGCCGCCGACATCGACGAGGATGAGCTGCTGGGGGAGCTGGAGGTGTGTGGGGTGTGTGTTGGGAGGGCCTGGCTGCCTGGGTTGAGCTGTGGCTGTGTCGATGGGGCTGCAGGGAGCTGGCGAGGGTGGCTAGCCGTGATGCCCGGGGTGGACCATCGGGATGTTGCTGTTTGCACCCCTGCATGTCGACCTCGCCTGCATGTCGACCTCGCCTGCCTGACTCCTGGCCTGCCTGCCACCCTCCTGCAGGAGCTGGAGGCGACCCAGCTGGACGAGGCGATGCTCAGCGAGACGGCGCCGGTGCCCGCCCACAAGATCCCCGCCGCCTCGCTGCCCGCCATGCCCTCTGCGCCCACCACCAAGGCGCAGCCCGCGGCTGCCGCCAAGACTCCAGAGGAGCTGGAGCTGGAGGCGCTGCAAGCGGAGATGGCCTTGTGATGAGGCGGGCGCCAAGCGCCGGCCCGGCCTCGCTCGACCTTTGTCCTGCTCAGCCACGAGCAACCGGTGGTCCCGTGTCAGCACTGCTGTCCCAGCTGCTGCAGCAGGATTCATTCAGCTTTCTAGGCAGCTGCGGCGGCGGCGGGCTGGGCTTGACCGAGGGCAGCACATCAGCAGCTGCGGAGATCTGCCGCAGCTGTGCCGCCGCCTCCAGCCCGCCGTCGCATGCCGCCTCCCTCTCTTCTTGTTTGCTCTCTGTACAGTACCGCCTTCGTCACCTGTGCCATATGTATGTGCGTCTCTCAAGTCTCCCGATGACTGTAACAGCACTGCTCTGCCAGCACCGACGTGGAGCAAGAACTGCATCTGGCGGCTCTTCGCTGGCGCCAGTGTTCAGCCGCCGCCAGGTAGGACATCATGACATATCATATGCAGCATATGGCGGTGTGCGGCACACTGGACGGCATACCCTAGCCTCTCCCAGTGCCTGCTACACCCGCAGGCACTGCATGCACGGCTCTAGGGCTGACTTCTGACACCGGCAGGCGTGGTGGCTTCGCTTCTCGCAGTGGCGCCGGGCCCCTAGCAGCCTCCATAGTGCGCTGTGGCGATGGGACGCCACGACAGGCCCGAAAACTCGGCGCCGCCCGAGATTTTTTACAATGAGGACGAGGCCCGCAAGTACACAGAGAACAGCCGCATGGTGACTATCCAGACCACCCTGACGGAGCGGGCGCTGGAGCTGCTGGCGCTGCCGGACGACGGCGAGCCCAAGCTGCTGCTGGACCTGGGCTGCGGGTCGGGGCTCAGCGGCGAGGCGCTGACCGAGCGCGGCCACGTCTGGGTGGTGAGCACCTCCGCCGCCGCCCCCCCTGCACGCCCGCCTGCTGCCAGCGAGCGACCCACAGAGCCACGCAGCACGGTTTGCTGCGCCGGCATGGCTGTGTCGCGGTGCTTGTGCCGCTCCGCTGGCGAGGCGTGCTGTGCTGGCGATGTGCTGCTTCCCCCGCCTACCTCGGCGCAGGGCCTGGACATCAGCAAGGCCATGCTGGATGTGGCGGCGGAGCGGGAAGTGGAGGGCGACCTGTGCCTGCACGACCTGGGCCACGGCCTGCCCATCCGCCCCGGCACCGCAGACGGCGCCATCTCCATCTCCGCCGTGCAGTGGCTGTGCAACGCGGTGAGCGCAGCCCCGCCTCTCCACACACCCAGCCCGCTGCCAGCCTGCTGCCAGCCGAGCCCTGCTGGCTCACACGGCAGGAGGCCCCCAGAGCGCTGGCCGTGCCGGCGGAAGGAACACGGCCGCTCCCACCACCTGCCTCCCTCGCCTCCCTGCCCCCACATCCCTGCCTCCTCTCCCGCTGCCCCGCCCCCGCAGGACACCAGCGCCAACGAGCCGCGCAAGCGCCTGCGCCGCTTCTTCGACTCACTGTACGCGTGCCTGGCCAAGGGCGCGCGCGCCGTGCTGCAGATCTATCCGGCCAACACCGAGCAGGCGGCGATGATGACCAACGCCGCCATGCGCGCCGGCTTCAGCGGCGGCCTGGTGGTGGACTTCCCGCACAGGTGGGGGCAGGGCTGGGGCCTGGGCTGGGGCTGGGGCTGCGGCTGGGACTGGGGCTGGGTATGCGTCATGTTTGGCTTGCCTGCTTGCCTGCCTGCCCTGCCCCGCCGCCGCGGGGCGCCCCTCGCCATCGCTGGGCGCCCCCAGCCAACCCACCCACCCCATGCGCTCCCGCACGCTCGCCCCGTCTCCCACGCCGCGCCGCCGCCCGCAGCACCCGCGCCAAGAAGTACTTTCTGGTGCTGATGGTGGGCGGCACGGCGGCGCTGCCGCAGGCCAGGGGCCTGGACGGCGGTGAGCCCGATGAGGAGGATGCGGCGGCGGAGGTGTATGTGGGTCACAGGAAGACCAAGCGGCGAAAGCAGGGGCACGGCGACAAGGTGGGTGGCTGCCCACGGGTGGTGTGTGTGTGTGTGAGTAGGACCGTGGCTGGTGCGCAGCTGCGAGCAGCGCTGGATGGATGTGGGGCATCGGCTTCCAGTGTGCCTCGGCCCTTGCCTGACTTGGCCTGCCCTGCCTTTTGCTGCGTCTGTGTGGCGCAGGCCTCCAAGCGGGACTGGATTGTGAGGAAGAAGGCGCAGCAGCGGTCGCGGGGGTACACCGCCGTCAAGCCCGACAGCAAGTACACGGGGCGCAAGCGGAAAGACAGGTTCTGAGGGGTGTGTGGAGGACCGCCTCCGCCGCCCTGCACCCCTCTTGCTGCTGCCTGTCAATTTGTTTTTGTTCTTCTCTGCTGCTTGCTCGTGCCTGCTCCCTCCTCTCGCCTTGCTGCTTCTTTGACCTGCTTTCATCTCATGCACTGCCTGCCACAATGCCGGCGGCTACACGCCGCCATCCGCCATGCTCCCCGATGGTTGTGTGAGAGCGCAATGGGCGGAAGCGTCGCCACGCACGAGCAGGGCCAAACCCCGCTGCATGCCACAGCAGCCTTGCTTTCACACTTTTCTGAAGTGTGTTGCATGTAGTGCAGAAGTGGGAAAACATGGGGGGCACTGTGCTGGCGGCGCTGCCCGGCAGGCAGCCGGTCACCGCTGCGGTGCCGCCTTGCAGAAGCCTCAGGCGTTGCACGACTTGAAGTGGTGCTCGTCGATGGTGGAGTAGAGGTGGCCCTCGTTCTGCAGCGCCTCCACCGCCTCCCGCACCTGCACCAGGCTGTACCGCCCGCCAGAGCGGGACAGCACCTGCGCCGGCGGCCAGGGCAGCAGGCATCGCGGGGCGGGCATGAGAGCGGAGCAGGGGAGCAGACCCGGGCTGGGGGCCACCTCCAGCCAGCCAGCCAGCCCACAGCATGCCGCCTCAGCCGGCTGCCCTGCCTGCGATGGCGGGTCATGCCCGCGCGCCCGCCCCGCGGGCGGCACCGCCGCCTGCGCACCGCGTCAATTGAGATGCCTGCGTCGCTGGCCTGGGCATCGGGCGCGTTGAACAGGGTCATGAGGTCAGACTGGATGGCAGTGAGCCCGCCGGGGTTGTAGCCGGCTGCGGGCGGGAGGGGCAAGGGGTGGGTTTTGTTGAGCGGCGGCGGCGGGTGGAGAGGTGCGGCAGCAGCACAAGGACAGCTGGGCTGCGCCGGGCGGTGAGAGGGCCAGGCGGGAGGCCCCGCAGGCGCGACGGCGGGGCATGCCCAGGCCGGAAGGGGAGCCCACGCACCCGCTGCTGGCGCTGCGTAGCCGGCCACAGCCGGGGCGGCCCCGCCGTAGGCGCCCTGGGCGGCGGGGGCGGGCGCGGCGGCGGCGCCCGCCTGATCGCCGCCGCCCTTTGTGAGGTGCACGTGCTGGAAGATGCACTGCAGGAAGTGGTAGGTGACCTGCGGCGGGGGAAGGGGGGGGGAGGGTGGTGGGAGGGCACAGCGCAGCGTAGAGCATCGTGCAGCCGCGCAGCTGCTGAGCTTAGCACCTGCACTTATGCACAAACGCACCCAAAGCACACGCGTGCATGCATGCACCACCGCCACCACCACCACCACCGCCACCGCCACCACCATCCCGCTACACGCACACACACACACACACAAACACACACACTCTCTCTCCCCTGCAGGGCCCCACCTCGTTGTGGTCTGTGACGGTCCGTATGTTGAAGGCCAGCACATCCTGGGTGCGCCCAAAGTTGGAGATGTGGCCGTGCACCCGCACATACATGCCCGCACGCCACTCGGCGCGCCGCTGCTTCTCCAGCTCGCTGTCTGCGGCGCAGGCGGACGGGCAGGCAGGGGGTGGGGACCCCCCTCAGCACGCCAGCACAGGAGGCTCTCGGGCCCGCTGCGCACGCACGCTGGACGCCAGTGGGGCAGCCGCACCCTGCTCGTGCAGGCTGACGCTGCCGCCGCCGCCGCGGCAGGCATCCCACCGTCCGCCTCACCGTCCTCGCTGATCCAGATCTTTACGTCCGCCTTGCCGGTGCCGTCGTCGATCTTCAGGCCAAAGGTGAGGCCCGACTCGCTGGTGGACAGCACCTTGCCGACCAGCGTGACCTGCGGGCGGCAGGGGGCGGGGGCAGCAGCGGGCAGCGGCATGGGCGACAGGCCTACCCACCGAGAGGATGAGAGGGCCGGCAAGCGGCACTCTGTGCAGCTGGGCTGGCGCACGGCGTCCCGAGGTGTTGGGAAGAGCTGTCACACCAGCGTCCCGAGGGTGCGCCCGGAGGGTGCTGGGCTGCTGGCGCACAGGCTGGGGCCTCTGGGGAGTGGAGATGGAGCCCCCCAGCGCTCACGTTTGTGATTTCCTTGCCGTCCAGAAGCAGGGTGTCGTCCTGGCGGGTGGAGTTGGCGTCGTGAAGCTGCTTGATGGTCAGCGCGCGCAGCGTCTGCTGCTTGCTGTCGTAGTTCTTCTGCGGGCAGGCGGGCAGGCAGGGCAGGCGACGGAGGCAAGGCACCAAAGGCGGTCGGCGGCTGGCGAGGCGCATGCGAAGATGGAGCCAGCGCAGGGAGCAGTGGGGGTGGGAACACCATCAAATGGCAAGAGGGTGAGGGCTGACGAGGCATCCGCGGGCTGCCAAGGCAAGCGGTGCCCCTGGTGCTTCGCAGCGGCGCAGTGCAAGGCACCCCCGCCGCTACCGCCCACCTTGCCGCTGGCGCCACCGCCGCCACCACCGCCAGCTTGCCTGCACAACGGCCCCAACATTAAATGTCAGCTTGCACCTGTGGCAGCATGGCGCACAGCAAGGTCAGGCACAGCCCCACTCACGAAGGCATAAAGCCTGCGCCATTGAACTGGCTGGCGCCCGTCTCGCCGAAGCCGCCACCGCCGTACATGCTGCTAGAGGTGCTAGAGGGGTCACGTGCGGGGGTGCGCTAGCAGGCTGCGATCAACGGGGATTTAAAAGGGAGCGGGGGAGGGTGCTTGCGGTGACTTTCAGCAGTCGATGATGATGCGGGGAGTCCAAACAGGACGGTGGACAGGAAGCAGGGGGCGTGGGGAAGGAACAATGCATCGTGCCTGCTACGCCGTGCTGCGGGTTGGCCTCGCTGGCGCAAGCTATGTTCTGGTTCATTGCCCATCCAGTCCTGCTATTTCGGCCTGCCATCACATTGCTGGCAGCAATTCTCGCCGCTCAGCTTCGGTCTCGCCATGAGCCGTACATGGGCTGTGCAGCAGCAGCCCCACCACATAGCGTCTCAGCGTCCTGGCAGGCAGCGACCCGGGCTGCTGTCCACCCGAGCCAGCAGCACGGAGCCGCAGCAAGGCGCGCAGCCGCCGGCGGTGGCGCCGACGCAGCAGCAGACGCAGGCGCAGGTGGGCGCCTCCGCCGCCGCCTCCTCCAACACTTACGAGTTCACCTACCATGGCAGCGACGGCCGCATGAAAGCCACGTTTGAACAGGCCTTCAAAAACGTCGGCCGCAGCGGCGGCAGCAGCAGCAGCGCCCGCACGGCCGGCGGCGGGCCGGCGGCCCCCTGGGCGCTGAGCTACCAAATGGCTGAAAAGTACACGCTGTGGAACGACGACCTCAAGACCCGCCTGCTGAAGGTGCGCATGGCTCCGCCGCTGCCTGCGATAGCAGCACATTGTTGTCCCAGAGGCGCCGGCATGCATCCCCGCAGCACCACCACCAGCGCCGCCACCCACCGCCGCCGCTCCCCCATGCCTTGCCCCCGCCGTGTGCCCCGCAGCGCGTGGCGGCCAACGAGCTGGGCATCGGCGACGAGGAGCTGGAGGCGCGGCTGGTGCGGCTGCAGCTGCTGCTCCCCGACATCCAGACCAAGCTGGCGGGCATGAAGGCGCGGGTGGTGGCGCGCCTGGCGGGCGACGTGGAGCAGCTGCCCGCGCGGCTGCTGCGCCTCAAGGCCATCTTCCCGGGGGCCAACACCTCGCTGCTGGCCATGCGGCAGCCGGAGCTGGTGCTGGGGTTCGACCTGGAGCGGCTGCAGGGGATTGCGGAGGAGCTGCGCCAGATGCTGCCCATCCTGGACATTGGTGGGTGCATCATCAGAGTTTTGGAATTTGCCGCTGCTCTTGTCGGTCCATAGCAGGCAGGCTGCTCAGGCCAGCCTGGTTCCTGCAGGAAGCAGCTGCTTGCCGCTCCTGCTACTACAACCGCGCGTGCGTGCTTGATGAGTTGCTCATGCGTCGCGCTGCGCCTGCCCTTCCCTGCCCCAACCCCTGCTCCTCTCCTGCCCTGCGCGCAGACCGGCTGGTGGAGGCCAACCCCGCCATGCTAGATGTGCCGGGCCTGCAAAAGGCGATGGCAGAGGCGCAACGCATCATGCCGCAGCTGGATGTGCAGAAGGCGATGGCCACCGACCCGCAGCTCATCTTCTCCTTCCAGACCGGCAACCAGCTCATACCGTAAGTGGGGCATGGAGGGCGGGAGCTTGCTGTGTGTGTGTGTGTGTGTGTGTGTTCTGGGCCTGCAGGGGCTGAAGGTGGGGGCAGCCAACTGGCTGCTGCCGCTGCTTGCCTGTGCCTCTGCACGTGTTTCATGCTGGTGGAAAAGGGGGGCCTGGACTGACTAGCGAGTGTGGCCCTGTGCGCATGGAGCCACTACGACCAGCCAGGCATCACCCTGCACTGCTCGGCGCCCCCCTGCTGCACAGATATGATCAGTTCCAACCTGAGGGTGCCGCAGCCGAGGACGACGATGAATACGCGGCATACTATGAGTAGCAGCCCTCCGTCTCCTTTACGCAGCAATGTCATCCCTTGTTACAGCAATGGCAATGCTGCAATGCAGATTCTTGGCATAATCTAAACTGGAGAACAACGTTGGAGCCATGTCTGCTGTCGGCTTACGTGCTCGTCACACAGGCAGTCACTTCACATGCAAAGGGGCATCAGCGATGGCGACGCACAGTCAGCCCTGACGGGCGCATACCACAAGTTTGTCAGGGGAGTACACATTTGGGCGGGAATGGGAACAAGTTGGTCAACGAGGCGGTTCAGTGAACAGCCGGGTGGGCATCAGAGGGGTGGGCTCAGTGGGGAAAGACGCTCAAGGAAAAGGGAGGAGATCGGGGCAAGCGGTGGGAGGTAGAGGGCATGGTTCCGAAGTTTGGTTTTGGGTTTCAACAACAGGCTTGCCCACGGCCTGGGTTTGTGGGCTCCGATTGTGGGCTCCAGCCGCCTGCTCAGGCAGTCTTCACAGCCCCACCCGCAGCGGCAGCGGCAGCGGCGGCTGCTGCAGCGGCAGCCTGGGCCGCCGCGGCGGCGGCGCTTGCGGCATCAGATGGCGCCTTGGCCACACTCGTGGCGATGGCGGGCACGTCTGGGATGACGTCGCGGGCGGCCACCAGCGCCACGCCCGTCTCGCCCAGGGCCTGCTTGATGATGGTCTGGAACGAGGCAGCGTCCTTGTTGAGGGCTGCCAGGCGCTGGTACTGGGACTCCTCCTCCTCGGCATGCTTGCTGCACAGGCAGGGGGCGCGGGCAAGGTGAGGGCCTAGCAGGCTCGCGAAGACAGCTGGATGATGATCTGGAACCTGCCACCGAGCGGCGGGCTGCACAGGCTGCAGATGCGGCTCACACATGCCCCGCCTCACTTGGTGGCGATGGTGTAGTTGTCCTGCAGCTGCTGCAGCTTGCGCTGGGCATCAATCAGCTTGGGGTCCTGGGCCAGCACCTTGCCAGACAGGGCATCGGCCGTGTCCTTGGCGTGGCTGGCCTGCGGGGGCGGCGAGGGGCAGAGCGCGTGGCATCCATCAGCGCGCAACCCGATGCAGCGGGCAGGCCCGCCTCGACGGGCAGGTGCGGAGCAAGGTGGCCAAGTGTGGGAGGCAAGCACATGCCACATGCACCACCCGGGTCTCCCACCTTGGTGCGGGCGGTAATCATGGCATCGTATGCCTTGTTCACAAACTTCTGCTTGTGCTGCAGCGGGACGGAAGGGCTGGAAAGCGCGTTGGCGGGGCCGTGGCCAGAGGCAGCGGGGCACTACCCTCAGCCCTGCACAGGCCCGCGGCTCGCCCCAAGGCTGCAACGGGGTCCCCGTGGGGAGCGCGGCAACAGGCGGCTGGATGGGGCACCTTGAGGCGCCCTGAGAAGGCCATGCAGGCAGGCAGGGGCAGGGAGCAGGGGCCTCACTCACGTATGCATCCAGGTACTTGGCGTCCCAGGCATCTAGTGGGCCCAGCGCCTCGGACTGAATCTTCACCAACAGGTCACCCTTGACCTGACAGGCCACAGCGGCAGCACACAGCACTTAAGATACCAGCGGCGCATACGTTTTGCGGTGTATGCCAGTGACGGCTGCCACGGCATGACGCAGGGCATGCGCGCTTCCACGACTTTCCTGCACGGCCGCTGGGTAGCCACTGCTGTATCTCCCTGAGCAACCCGTGGCTCACAGCTGCGCCATGCACCTTGGTGAGGGAGTCGGCGGAGAAGCCCTTGCCGCCAATGGGGTCGTGCTGCTCGGTCATGGAGTGGTCCACCGCTTCCTTGCTATCGTAAACGTGAGGCAGAGGCGTGTTGAGTACGGTGTTGGCCGTGTCCAGCGCCGTCTGCAAGCGGGGAGGTTGCAGGGAAGAGGTGCGGCCGGGGAGCAGTCGGGCAACGGGAGAGTCACAGCACTGGGCGGGGGCGGGGGTGGGTGCCGCATGTACTGAAGCGAACAAAGCCCTGTTGACTCACCTCCGCTGACTTGCTCAGGGCCTTGAGGTCCTTGGTGGCCTTGATGAGCTTGTTGTGCAGGTCAGTCGCTTCGCGCAGCTGGGAGGAGCAGCGGGAGGAGCTCCGTGAACGGCATGCACGCAACATCAGAAGGTGCGGCCCGCACACGGCTGTTTGGCACCATCCTCACCATGGCGAAGCAGCGCGACTTCGGGTCGCCCTTGGCCTCGAAGAGAACTGTTTGTTTGATGGTGTCGTATGCGCCGCCGGTGCTGACACTCTTGCTGCCTGAGCAACCCATACTGAATGGCGCGGTGTTTGGTGCGGGTGTCGGGACTCTCGGGTGCTGCGGCAGCAGAGGGCGATGGTCGGGTGAGGGAGGGTGGAGGTAGGTAAGGGGGTGGCCTGGGCGCTGAGCAACGTGAAAGGGAGAGCGCTGCAGCTGCACCGAGCGATTTATGAGGCGCAGCACGGCATCGCACGGCCCGCGGGGCAATCCGTTCTTCACAACGTGAGGATGACTTAAGGCGCAGCTAATGCAACAATTCCTGGTAATGCATGGGTCCGAGTTATGCGGTGACTGGGCACCCACCGCAAGGGCGGCCTGTCTGGCTCGGCGATGCCGAGCCTGAGACTGTTGCGCTTCAACCCCAAGGGTCCACATAGGCTGCATGTTCCACGATTCAAGGCGCCATAGAGCGTAGGTCAGGAAGGCCAGCATCGCACTGGAACAACAGCAGCACCCAGCGCTAGCCGCTCGCCGCCTTTTGTTGGCGTGCCCGAAACTCGCCAAAGCACCGTGCCAGCCGCTGCAGCAGCTCCTCAATGTCGGCCTCGAGGGTGCCCAGCGCCGCAGCCACGGTCAGGTAGTCGCAGGGGTAGGCGTCATGGTGGGCTCCATAGCCGGCAAACGCCAGGCCGCCCACCTCAGCGCGCTTGCCGCGGGCCACCACCCGCGTGCCCGACACGCAGCGGCCAAACAGCATGGATCCCAGGAAAGTGATGGGCGGCCCAGCCTGGCTGCCCTGCTGCTGCTGCTGCTCCGGTGGCTGCTTCAAATTCTGCTGCTGCTGCTGCTCGGCTAGCAGCTCCGCTGGCTGCTCCGCTGGTTGCCCCAACTCCTGCTGCAGCTGCGGCTGAGCCACGGCCGGCTGCCCTCCCGGCTGCGCCACCTGCTGCCTCGCCTCGACCGCCGGCCCAAAGCTGGCTAGCGACAGCGCCAGCGAGATGGGGTTCCCAGGCGTCTCCAGCACCCGCTCGCCATGCTGCTCTGCAAACTGGCGCAGCAGGCGTGCCGTGGCGCTGTGCAGCTGCTCCCGCTGCTGCAGCATGCGGCGCCAGCCGGTGGCACCCCAGTGCAGCAGCGTGATGAGCAGGTCCAGCAGCGGCGACATGCAGGCGCGACCCGGGTACAAGGAGGCCACCCGCTCCACCTGCAGGCAGGGCGGTGCATGTGGGTGGGGAGGTGCAGAGCGGCAGGCATGCCCGCTGGTCTCCCACTGCGGAGAAGGCTGCGCGCATCCAAGTGCGGCAGCCCAGCTTCCACCTTCCTGCCAGAAGCACCAACAGCGGCGGGCCCGTGCCGTTGCCCACCCAGCAGGCGCACCAGCTGCGTGGCGCCGGCGCGTGCAGCGATGACGGCGCCCCCTACTGGCACCATGAAATTCTTGTCGGTGCTCTGCACCACAGCATCAACCCGCCCCTTGCGCCACGCAGAGCACACCTGCAGGCACGACCACGGCGCTGCCGTCGGCTGGCCGGGCGGCGTGGGGGTTCTGCCCTGCCGCGGGGTGGCCGCCCGAGAGGTGCTGAAGCACAGCACAGCACGGCACAGCACAGCACAGCAACCAAGCAACAACCGCTCCTTCCCCTTGTTGCCCGCCTGCTCGCACAGTGCCGCCGACTGCACGCCATAGGCGTTGTTGATAATGTGGGCGACGCCGGCCTGCTGGCACAGCTTGGCAACTGCATGGCAGGCAGCCGGACAGGTGCAGGACGCTGGGTGCTCGGGCGGCCGGCAGCATCCGAATAGGCAGAGCCAGCTTCAAGGAAGCAATGCCCAGCAGCGACTGACCTGCCACTACATCGTCGGCAGCACGTGGCGCAAAGCAGCTGGTGGTGGTGACAATGCACGCAATGGCATCTGCCCCCAGCTGCTCCACCTGCTGGCACAGCGCCTGCAGGCAGGGAGGCCGAGGGCACAAGCTCACCACTGCCGCTTGCATGCAATGCATGGCTGCTCACTGTGGCCGTGGGTCGCAACGCAACGGCGCGCAGGTGCACTGTGCGGTCACGCTGGCCAGTGCCGGCACGGCCGCCTTGCCTGCATGTCTGTCACCAGCTGGTCGCCCTCCAGGCGCAGCGGCACCACCACGGGCTCAAACCCCGAGGCCTGGATGGACTTGAGGCACGTCTTCTGGTCGATGCGCGGCCACAGCACATACCTGCCAGGCAAAGGTGGAATGGCAGCTGCTTATGGGGTTGGCTGTCCCACTGCCCCACAAAAGAGGAGCCGCAACAAGAGCTGCCTTAGCCTGGCCCCCAGGGGCACAGGTGCAGGGTGGCATGGCACTCAGGGCCGCCACCGCGCTACGCCACACCAGCCAGGCAGCGCACCTGGCGGCGGGCGGGCGCGTGCCGCGCAGCGCCAGCAGCGTGGCTGTGATGGCCATGCCAGTGGCCAGCGGCACCACCAGCGCCTGCCCCACCTCCCTCAGGCCCGCCGCCTCCAGCGCATCCGCCGCCAGCAGGTGCGTGAGCTTGGCCAGCAGGGAGGAGCCGGCTGCCTTGGGCTGCTCCGCGGCAATATCTCCTGCAAACGGTAAGCCGGTAAGCGGTGGATGGAGCCTGGTGGTGGAGGCAGGCAGCGGGTTAGGGGTGGCGATGTGCGGGGCACACACCCAGCTTGCCTGAGCGTCCGATGCCGTGCGCCAGGCGGTAGTGGCGGCGCGCCACCAGCTCGCTGGCCACCCGCGCCTCGCGCTCCCCCACCCCCACATTGTCCAGGAAGTTGTTGCTGTCCATCATGGCCGCATCCTGCGAGCCAACAGGGGTGGGGGTGTGCGGCCTGATCGGCTGGCTTGTAGACGTGGAAGGGTGTTCCATCGCCAGCCTGCCATGGCGCAGTGCGTGATGAAAGTTGGCGCTTGTCAGCAATGCATGGCAGCCGTCTTGCCTGCAGCAGCATCTCGATGGTGGCATCGTCCCAGCCCTGCTCAGGCAGGCGGCGCTGGGAGAGGAGCGTCTTGATGAGGCGCCGCCGCGCCGCCAGTGCCTGGCTGCCCTGCTGGACGTAGGTCTTGGAGACGAGGGAGCAGGCGACGGCGCAGTTGTCGGCATCCATCGTGTTCACACCTCAAGCGGCGCCGCAGCTCTGCAAAGTGAATGGAGGACGTGGAGAAGGAATGCCATCAGGCTCAAGCGAAGGAGAGCGGTGGCGGCCAGGCGGCGGTGGCAAGGCATGGTGCCTGCGGCGCTCCCATGGGCCCCACGCATCGCATATGATCAGTTCGACGCAGTGAGCAAGCGTACATCCACCTGGGGGTTCGGTGAGCGGCTGCGCAACTTGGTACGCTCAGCAACGGCCACAGGGACATGCACCGCAGCCTGATCCGAAGAGGGGTGATGGCAGGCATCAAATTGAGGATGCAACGCGGCGAAAACACATGTCACCAGCACCCACAGTACAGGTTGAGACGTACACCCTTGTCCAAGAGCGACGCAATCTAATGCCTGCTTGATACCAAACACATTCATGATCGCCTCAGGGGCCGACAGGTCCACAGCAACCTCTGATGGCTGAGTCTGAGTTCAGCGCCGATCATTCCAAGCTGCTGGCGCTGGAGGCGGCGGCTCTGGCGGATGTAGAACAGTACGGTGTCTGCTCCCTGGCGGACAAAGCTCGGGTGCAGAAGCTATCGCTGCGCATACAAGACAAGCTGTCGCAGATACGTGCCCTGACGCGTGATCTGGAGCTGCTGGTGGAGGAACTGGACAGGCAAGGCGGTGCTGAGGGCGGGGGCAATGCTGCGGCCGCCTGCGTGGGCCTGCCGCCAGTCCGCCCTGGCCACCCGCTGCCACCGCTCTGGCCTCGGTCGCTCCTGCTTCCTTCGTGCTCATGCCTCCTTGCCCTGATTGCAGCGACGAGGAGCGGCAGCAGGTGGAGTCGCTGCTGGCACACCACAAGGTGGAGTATGATCGCATCCAGGCGGCTTTCAAGCAGGCAGCGCTGGCCCAGCGCACCGCCGCGCTGCGCAGCGCAGCTGAGGAGCGGCGCGAGCTGCTGTCGGGCGCCGACGCTGCGGCGCGGCTGCGAAAGCTGCAGACCGAGGCGGACAGCGTGGCGCTGGCAGAGGATGTGACGGGGGGCCTGCGCCGCACGCGCCAGGTGGGGGATGCATGCAGGACTCTCTCCGCGATTTGGCCTAGCCTCTCTGGCCCACAGTGTATCAGATGCTGCCGCAAGGAGGGCCCCCCCAACGTCCCTCATTCTCATGTTGCCACCCTCCCCCCCGTCGGCCACAGGTGCTGGCGGAGGAGCTGGAGCACACGAGCGCCACGCTGGCGGCCATGGAGGCCTCCCACGCCTCGCTGGCCAAGACGCGGGACGAGTACCGCGGCCAGCACGGCCAGCTCAAGCGCAGCAAGGGGCTGCTGGGCACGCTCAACTGGCAGGCAAAGTCGGTGCGTGGGTTGCGATGCGGGAGCTGACAGGCGCACGGCAGGGGCCGCCCTCTGCCCGTCTGCCCTGCCCTTCATGCACCAGACATGAGATTCCCTCCCTGACGCAAGCCCCTTCCATCCATCCTGTGTTCCACGCCTACAGGAGACGTATATGCTGTGGTTTGGGCTCACCCTCTTTGTGCTGGTGTGTGCCTACATCTTCCAGAAGCGGGCCGGGCACTTCATCCCCGACCGCCTCAAGCCGGGCTCCCTGCTCAAGGCCGCCGGGCTGACGGCACGCAGCCGACCCATGCCGGTGCCCGCGCCCACGCAGCGGCTGCGGCCCCAGGCGCCGCCGCCGCGGGGTCGCGTGCCGCCGCCGCAGCAGCCGCAAGCCGCCGTGGAGCAGCAGGCAGCCTGGGAGGAGGAGGAGGTGGAGCCATACATGCCGGCGCCACCCGCCCCGGTGCCTGACAAGCGCGAGGCCGCACCTGCACATGACCAGGAGCAGGAGCTGCCGCCGTACGAGCCTTATGATGGGGTGGAGGTGGAGCACTCCGTGTATGGGCCAGCATCGGCGGTGCCACAGGAGGCGCCGCCAGCGATGCAAGATCCGGCGCCAGATGTGCAGCAGGAGGCGGCGCCTGTAGCGGCGCAGGCGCAGGAGGAGCCGGCGCAAACCGAATTCAAGCAGCAGCTGGAACCTGTGGAGCAGGTGGAGCCGGAGCAGCAGCCCGAGGCAGCTGAGGTCGCGATGGACGGGGCAGATGCTGATGTGGAGCAGCTGGCTGCAGGCACAGATCCTGCGGCAATGCCGGCCACCCAGCCAGCAGAATTGCAACCGGAGCACAGCATGCCGCCAGAGGAGACAGCAGCAGAACATCAGCAGGGGGAAGCAGGCGAGGTTCAGCAGGAGGCGGCGCCACAGGAGCCCGTGCGGCAGGAGCCTGCTTCAGCTGCAGAGGCTTCTTCGGTGGAGCAGCCGCCAGTTGCCACACAAGCTGAGGTGCACGAGCCTCCACCCTCACAGCAGGAGGCGGGCAGCGGCGCTGGCGGAGACCCAGAGTTGTTGGATGCGCTGCCGCAGCCAGACGCCGTGAGAGGCGTGCCTCTGGAGCAGGCGCCAGACGCCGCTGCAGACGAACACGAACCTGCAGTGTGGCCCGAGGGGGCTCCAGAGTTTGACAACACCGAGCCCGGCAGCCCGGCCTACGCGGCGGCGCATGCGGCGGCAGCGGCCGGGGACCAGCAGCCTGCCGACGGCCGCAGCAACATCATCCACGACAGGCAGGGCCGGCCGATTGTGGTGGACAGAGTGGAGGAGTATGTTCGCAACCCACACAAGCACGCGGGTGCAGCCGATCAGCAGCAGGCGGCGGTAGGGCAGCCGGACGAGGAGCAGCCGCCCGGGGAGCATCCTGCGGAGCCTGCCAAGCCGGCGCCGGCGGCTGCAGACGGGCAGGCCCATGATGAGCTGTGACGTGGCCTCTTGTTGATTGGCGTGTGCTTCTGTGTGCTGGAGTTGGCTGTACATTATCACTCTGTGGCGCAAGCATCGGTGGAGCAGGCAGAGGCGGGCTGCGAGCCAGGGCGCAGCAGAGCTATCGCCTGTTCCGGGAAGGCAGGGCACGGGTTTGTGGGACTGTCACAAATCACTGCATCGTGCTGCAAACATCTGTGGGAGCCATTCAACAGGGAACATGATGGGCTCTATCTCCTGACCTTGGAAAAATGCGGCATGCTGCCGCCTGCGCCACGCTGCGCACGGCGTGATGCGGCCATAGCCTCATCAGGGGTTTCGCCCACCAGTCGCATTGCGTCGTTGCCCTTCCAGGATCGCCTGCATACCACTGCCAGCCGTTCCTAGGAATTGCTGGAGGCGGGAGGAGCAGCAGACTCAGCTCGCAAATCCTCGACATGAGGGGCACACAGCAGGCCCTGAGGGCCCTGAAGCACCTGGTGGTGCATTTTGAGCCGGAGCTTCTGCAGCTCTCGGAGCGCCTGGTGTCCAGCTCGCTAGCCAGCACTTCGGGCGCCTCTGCTGCCGCGATCATGGCTGCGCTGCGCAGCGAGCCTGCCCTACAGCGCCTGGCGCCGCGGTTGCTGAGCACCCTGGCCGGCGGCGGGCGTGGCGGCGTGGCGCGGCAGGCGGGCCAACTTGCCGGCAGGCTGCTACGGCAGCAGGAGGCGCAGCAGGTGCGTTGGCACTGTTCAACTGCTCGTAGGCATGCGGAGAGCGCAGCGGCCGGTGCAGGCTGGGCGCTGCGCGCCGCCGCTGCTTGCCGGGCCGGCAATTACGTCAGCCTGCCCTGACCGCCCCCCTCGCCTTTCGCCGCGTGGGTGCAGGCGCAGGCGGTCGCCCCCTGGCGACGCCTGTTCAGCAGCGAGACGCCGCGCCGCGGCTGGGACAAGTTCTATCCCAAGGGCAAGGGGCGGCGGCCAGAGGGGGAGGCCAAGGGGGCCAAGGGTGAGCGAGGCGCCCGGCAGGCGGCGGCGTGCCTGCCGCCTTCCGGATGGCGCCGACGACTGTTTGCCTCGCTGCTGTCGCCGACAGCCAGCCACTCACCCAGCAGTTCGCCCCCCACTCAACCAATGGTGCCACCCGCAACCGCAATACCGCAACGCACCCTCCTCCCCACTCGCCCCCTGCCACGCAGAGGCGCCCAAGAAGCCTGCCGAGGGCGGCGTCGCCGGCGGCGGCGGCCCCGGCGGCCCCGGCTCCGACTCGTTCGAGGCCCTGACCAAGAAGGGCCTGCAGCAGGTGGCTCCCATCCTGCTGGTCATGCTGGCGGCGGCCACGCTGATGGGCGCGGGGCGGCAGGATGCGCAGGAGGTGTCGTTCCAGTGGTTCAAGGCGCAGCTGCTGGCCAAGGGGGTGGTGGACAAGGTGGAGGTGGCCAACAAGCAGATGGTCAAGGTGACCCTCGGGGGCGGCTGGGGCCCCGGGTGGGGGTGGGGTGGGGGTTTGCGCCGCGCAATTAGGTGTGTCGGGTGGCCTGGCAGGGACCACAGTGCCAAAGCCGGGGTAGTGGCGGGTGAGGGGCTGGGTGCGAGCAGGCGGCGCCCACCTCAGCATTGAGCGCACCCGTTCAGCAGCTGCTGACGGTTAACCCCTTCCCTCGCCGCTGCCCTCCCCTTGCCGCCGCAGGTGTATGTGCGCCCGGTGTCGGCGGGGCGCCGCCCCGCGGGCGCCGACGCCGGCGCCGGCGCCGGCGAGCTGCTGATCGGAAGCGAGGGCGGGGCGGAGGACGCGGCGTACGGCGCGGGCGCGCCGGGCGGCGGCGGCGGCGGCGCGGGCGCGGGCCAGGGCCGCGGCGTCTACAAGTTTTACTTCAACATCGGCAGCGTGGACTCGTTTGAGCATGCGATGGAGGAGGCGCAGGAGGCGATGGGGGTGCCCAGCAACAAGTGAGCCGAGGCACAGCCTGGGCGCAGCCTGGCCGTGGCTGCCAGCGGGTCGAGCTGGCGCCAGCGAGGGCGCTGCGGCAGCGGCCGCTGCTCCCTGGCCCTTGCCCCTGCCCGGGTCGGCCGCGGCCGCGCCGCTCACCAGCTCCTGTACTGCCTCATGTACCGCTGCTGTACCGCCCTCCTGTACCGCAGGATGGTGCCCATCGTGTACACCAGCGAGGTCAGCTGGCAGCAGGAGCTGTGGCGCCTCCTGCCCACCATCCTGCTCATCGGCGGCTACGTGTGGTTCACGCGCCGCCAGCTGGGCGGCCTGGGCGGCGGCGGCGGGCCCGGCGGCCGCGGCATCTTCAACGTCGGCAAGGCCTCGGTGAGAGGGCGGGGGTGGGTGGGCCCTGCTGGGTTGGGCTGGGCCGCCGGCAGCCCTGCCGGCCACGCCTGTCGCTCACCCTGCGCCAGCCTCCCTCTCCGCACCCGCCCTTGGTGCGTGCTGGTCCCACCCCGCCTGACAGTCGCCCCTCACCACTTTACCCCTCACCCCCCACCCCCCACCCCCGCCAGATCACCCTGCTGGACAAGAACGCCAAGAACAAGGTGACGTTCAAGGATGTGGCGGGGTGCGACGAGGCCAAGGTGAGGCCGGGCCGCCCCAGACATGAATCGCCTGCCCCCAACGCGCCTGAGCCGCTGCCGCCGCTGCGCCGCCCCGCCACCCTGTCACCCTGCGCCGCCGCCACCTCACCTGCCATCCTCCATCCTCGACCCCACCCGCCCTGCGCCGCCGCCGCCTCGCCTGCCCCCGCCATCCTCGCCCCCCACCCCACCTCACCTCACCCCACCCACACCACCACACCACCCACACCACCACCACCACACCACCCCTGCCCGCAGGTGGAGATCATGGAGTTTGTGAACTTCCTGAAGAACCCGGGCAAGTACAAGGAGCTGGGGGCCAAGATACCCAAGGGCGCGCTGCTGGTGGGGCCCCCCGGCACCGGCAAGACGCTGCTGGCCAAGGCCACCGCGGGAGAGGCGGGTGTCCCCTTCCTCACCATCTCGGGTGAGGGGTGGGGCAGGGCGTGGTGGCGGCGGCAGCAGGCGCCACATCATGCACATCCCCTGTGGGACAGCACAGGACGCAGCTCCCCCCGCCAGTGCCCGGCAGCGGCACCCCACGCGCTTGCCCCCTGCCCGGCAACCTGTGCCACCGCCCGCCCTCCCGCTTGCTCACGTGCCCGCGCGCCACACCCACCCCTCGCCCTCGCCCCGCAGGCAGCGACTTCATGGAGATGTTTGTGGGGGTGGGCTGGGAGGCTGGGTTGAGCAGCCAGGGAGGAGTGTTTGCAGGTGGGCCGGGTGGCCGGCGCAGCGGGGCCGGCACGCCAGTCGGGCCGCGGGGCGACGGCGCAACCTGGGCACCTGCGCCTGCTGAGGAG
>NW_005435085.1:830769-881004 GCF_000147415.1 Chlorella variabilis | reverse complement strand
GAAGTGCCGGCGCAGTGCAAGCTGTCGCCTGCCTGCCTGCCTGCCTGCTTGTCCAGACGGCCGGTGCGCTCCCCCCCGCGCCAACAGTGAACCCGCGCCGCCGCCGCCGCCGTGTGGCGTGCAGGTGATCAGCGTTGAGGAGCGCAGGACTGTGGCCTACCACGAGGCCGGGCACGCGGTGACGGGCTGGTTCCTGCAGCACGCCGAGCCGCTGCTCAAGGTGGGCTGGTGTGGGTATGCATGTGGTGTGGAGGCGGTGGCGGGGTGGGGGTGGGGGCAGCCAGCGGTCTTGGCTGGGCTGGAGGCGTGGGCCGCAGCCGTGGCCAGCCCCGTCCGCAACCTGCGCTGCCGTATCACGTGCCTCACCTGCCCCGCTGCCTCCTCCCACCTCACCTGTCCACCCCACTCCCTCCCCACACCCACACGCCCAGGTGTCCATTGTTCCCCGCGGCAGCGCGGCCCTGGGCTTTGCCCAGTACCTGCCCAACGAGAACGTGCTGATGACGACGGAGCAGCTGAACGACATGATGGCGATGGCGCTGGGGGGGCGCGCCGCGGAGCAGGTCATGCTGGGACGCATCTCCACAGGCGCGCAGAACGACCTGGAGCGCGTCACCAAGATGGCGTACAGCCAGGTGGGGTGGCGGGGTGGGGTGGGGTGGGGCGTGGCGAGACGTGGCGTGGCGTGGGGTGGCGTGGGGTGGCGAAAGGAGGGGGCTGCCGAGCGTGCGCCTGGCCTGGGGTCTGTCGAGGCGTGCGCTGGGCATCCCAGCGCGCGCTCCCGCTCACGCCAGGGGCCACAGCAATGTGTTGTTGTGCAGCGCAGCGTGCGACCGCGCGAGGGCGCCCCCCCGCCGCCCGCAGGTGGCCATCTATGGCATGAACCCCAAGGTGGGCCTGCTGTCCTTCCCTCCCGAGGAGGGCCAGCTGAACAAGCCCTACAGCGACGACACCGCGCGCATCATCGACGGCGAGGTACGCAGCCTGGTGGACCTGGCCTACCAGCGCACGGTACAGGTGAGGTGGTGGGGGACGGGTGGGGTGGCGGGTGGGAGGTGGCGAGGGGTGGAGAAGGTTGGGTGGTGGGTGGAGGGTGGAGGAGGTTGGGTGGTGCGTGGAGGGTGGGTGGAGGGTGGGTGATCCCCACACCGCATGCCCGCATGCCAGAGCGGGTGGTGCAGGGAGAGGGAGCAGCCCCTCCTCGTCGCGCCTTGCCTTGCGCTGCGCTGCGCTGCGCTGCGCTCCCCGCCCCGCTCGGCCCGCCTGGCCACGGCTCGCTGGCCCGCATGCCGCGCCCCCTGCAGCTGCTGGAGGAGAAGAAGCACCTGGTGGAGGGCATGGCGCAGGCGCTGCTGAAGAAGGAGGTGCTGGGGACGGGTGAGGCGGTATGGGTGGGGAGGGGGTCCTGGGAGCCTGGGGGGCAACGCGGCTGCTTGCTGCCGGCCACCGTGCACCTGCCCCTCCCACCTCTCACCACACGCACACACTCACACGCACACACACACACGCACACGAGCGCGCGCACACACACACACACACACACACCTGCAGAGGAGCTGGAGGCGCTGCTGGGTGCGCGACCCTACCGCTCCGCGGAGCTGCGCAACATCGACAAGCTCAAGGCCGGGTTCAAGGGCGGCGCGGGCGGCGGCGGCGCTGCCTCGGTGAGCGGCCCGCACGCCCGCCGCGCGCCGCCAGCCTGCGTGCGCCGCCTTCCTGCACCAACGCAGACCACTGCACCAACACAGATGGCTGCTTGAGCTTGAGAGGCGGTGCATAGCCAGGTCCCTGCCCAGCCCTGATCGGTGGCTGGTGTGCCCTGCCCGCACCTGCAGGGCGAGGGTGCAGAGGAGGCAGAGGTGCGCGCGCCGCCGCCCAGCACAGACACGCCGGCAGGCGACCTGGCACTGGCGGCCAAGCAGCTGCAAGACGGGGAGGGCGGGCCCGGGGTGGGGGCGCCAGAGGCGCCCTCGGTCGCAGCGGCGCGGGCGGAGCCCGAGCCCGAGGAGCAGCAGCAGCAGCAGCAGCAGCAGCAGGCAGAGGAGGCTGAGCACAAGAAGCGGCGGCCGCGCATTGTGGCCACGTGAGGAGGCCTGGGCGCCTGTGATTGTTGTCCCCTGGCTGCTGCGAGCGTCGGATGGGTTTTGCCGGGTGCCGCGCCCTGCCCATCTCCTGTGTCCCTCCTGCCCGCACCCCGCATGCTGCATGCATGCTGTACCAACCCCTGCAATGTACTCTCCATCCCGCTGTGTTGCGCTACATGCACACGCACCGCCAGGCACGCATGATGCGCCGCTATGGCGCCCTGCCAGCGCCCCACTCCTGTGTGCGCTCCCCTCTCTGTGTAAAATGGCAGCAGCACCCTGATGGTTGGCAAGACTGGCCAGGTTGGGCTAGGCTCCAACCCAAGCCTAGCACCCTAACTGCCAAGGAGCGTTTCCATGCCCAACTGAGGCCGGCTGCCACCAACCCTTCCAATCCCTCGAATCCTGCCTCCTGGCAAATGGTGCATTACACGCTGCTTGGTGCGGAGAGGGTGTGTGTGTGGCTGCAGGCCCCGCTCCGCGCCTCGCCAGCCGCGCCTGCCGCCTCGGCAGGCGGGCGCTCAGACGATCGTGTTTGCTGCTGCTGCCACGCGCGGCCACAGGTCGGCGCACTCCTTGCACACGGGGCCGGTGATGGCGGAGCCTGCAGGGCGGGAGGGGAGGCGGGAGGCATGGCTGAGGGCGTGCAGAGGTGGCTGGCGGCTGGTCCATCAGGGCAGGTGCCAGCCGGGCCTGCGAGCCGGGCCGCAAAACAAACCACCGCGTGCACGTCAGCGGCTGCCCGCTCACCCTTCATCTCTCCCTTGGTGTTCACAATCACCCCCGCGTTGTCCTCAAAGTAGATGAAGGTGCCGTCCTTCCGCCGGAACGCCTTGCGCTGCCGCACCACAATCGCGGGCATCACTGCAGGGCAGACGGGCGAGGGGTGGAAGGGGCAGGCAGGGTGAGCGCGGGCGGCGTAGGCACGTCGTGCGCAGCGTGCGGTGCGGTGTGGTGCGCTGTACAGCTGCAAGACTGTGCCACCTGCTGCCGTGCTGCAGGCAGGCGCCTGCTGCCAGCTGCAAGGAATGCTGGCCCGGCTTGCTGTGGTCCCAGCAGAGGCGAGATGCGGCCCGGCTTGGGAGCCCGCGTCACGCCACAGCGCTGACGCCGGCTTGTCCCCTGCCTGACCAGCCTCCCAGCAGGGCTGCTGCTGGCAATGCCGCTGCATTCTTCCCGCTGCAGGGCTGCTGGGTATTCATCTGCCCACCAGCTGCTGACGAGCACACGCAGTGCGGCCGCCGCAGCAACAGCCGCGGCGCTAGCCCATTGTTCGTCCACCCGGACAAAACGCAGCAGCCTCCTGCCCTGCTTGTGAGGCACCCCACACCGACCCCCTGGTCCTCGCCGCAGCATGCAGCGTGTGGGGGCGGCGACACAGGCAGCAGCAGCAGCAGAATGTCCCGCCCAGCAGCACCCGCCACCCACCCTTCTTGCGCAAGTCTGGCTTCCCCTTCTTCACCGTCGCCATGACCATGTCGCCGGGCGCGGCTGCGGGCAGGCGGTTGAGGCGGGAGCCCCAGCCGTGCACGGAGATGACGTACAGGTTCTTGGCGCCGCTGTTGTCTGCGCAGTTCATGGTGGCGGCCACCGGCAGGCCGAGCGTCATGCGGAACTTGTTGCCGCCCACGCCGCCCTTGCGCTTGGTCGCCATGGCGCCGCTTCGCTGTCAACCTGCAGCCGCAGCACCGCGCACGGGGGCACAGCAATGCATGTTAGGCACAGGCTCGCCACGGCAGGCCAGCAACGGCCGCCGTGCTGCCGGCGAGCGCCCGGCTGGCGAGCGAGCCGCACGCTCCCCGGCGCTCGGCCAGCCGCTCGGCTGGCTCCATCACGCCGCGCAGGGCTGTGCGCGGGGCTGCAGCGCTGCCCGGGCGCCCATGCTGCGTGATTGGCGGGGTTGGGGCGGGGCCCATCCCCGCTGCGCACGGCTGAACCCGCTGCTGGCTCCTCCACATCGCCAGCAACACCACCAGGCGCGGTGGCCCTGCCCTCCTTCCCATGCTGTCCCCATGCCCATCGCTTGCATGCTGCTCGCAGCTCCCTGCCGGCGGCGTTTACCTGAACTGGCGTCAGGCCACAAGAGAAAGGACCTGGCGGGGCCTGTTTCGCGTCTTCAGGGCCCTGCATGGAGGGGCGGCCTGGGTCCAGTCACAGCGGGGGAGGCGAATGCCAACCCTTGTTTGCAATTCAGCTGGCCAGCGCAATTCCACGCTGCATATCAAGCCTGTCCGTGTTCAGCGACGCGCCAACGCCGCGAGTGATTGCCGCCGGGTGTGCTAAACCAAGGGGTTTGCACTAGGCCGGCTGCCTGCGGTCTCATCACCTCCACACAGATACCCGTAGGCCATGCTGCTAAGACGCAGCGCCTCCCTGCTGTCGCGGATGGGGGCCGCGGCGTCGGCGACGGCGGCAGAGGCTGGCGGCGGCGCCTGGGCACCGCAGTCTGCAGCAGCCCTGCAGCTCCTCGACCGCTGGCAGCACTGCGGCGACAGCGGGGGCAGCAGCAGCGGGCAGGGTGGTGGGAGCTGGCAGCATGGCAGCCACACGTCGATGCGGCACCTGAGCCTCCGGCCCGGCGGCGGCGGCAAGCAGCAGGCGGCAGCAGAGCAGCAGCCCCCCGACTCCCTGGCAGCAGCGGGGGAGGACTTTGGCAACGACGTCGCGCAAGCGGGCCTCGACGCCGCCAGCAGCAGCGCCGGCATGGCGGCAGCAGACAGCGCAGCGGGCGGCGGCTGGGCCGCGGCCGCGTCGGCCACGCCTGGCGTGGCCGACCTCTTCACCGCCAGCGCCATTGTGGCTGCCGCGGCGGGGGCAGAGGAGGATGCGCTGGCGGCGGCCCGCGAGGACTCCTGGCTGCCCACCCGCTTGATCCAGGGCCTGCTGACGGGGCTTCACGGCGCACTGGGGCTGGAGTGGTGGCAGTCCATCATGGTGGCCACCTGCGCCATGCGGCTGGCCACGCTGCCCATCATGATCATGCAGATCAAGAACACGTACCGCATGTCCCTGGTGGGTTTACCGCATGCCGCCGGTCGCTGGCTGCCTGGCTGGCCGTGTGTGTTGGTGAGTTAGTCAGCGTGTGCATGGCGGGGTGGGCAGCGCGCGGCAGCATGCGCAGGCCCGCGCTGTGCCGAGCAGCGCCAGCCCGCGCTCCGCCTCGGCTGCTGTCGCGCCTACCGCGTGCGCGCGCCGCTGTCCCTCCTCTGCCGCAGGCTCGGCCCGAGATGGAGGTGCTGATGAACCATGTCAAGGAGGAGCAGGCCAAGGGGAACATGGAGGCGGCGGTGCGTGGCGGCGTGGGCATGCGCATGGGGAGGCGCCGCCGCTGCCTCGTGGGATGCAGCGGCAGGGGTGCGGCCGTGCAGGCGGCCAGGCGATGGGCGGTGCTGGCAAATGGGGGGTCCCACCACGCTGCCCACGCCCTCACCTCTCTCGATCCCTCGCTGGCTGCGCCCGGCTGCCTCCCGTTGCCCCTCGCCCCCCCGCCCCTCTGTGCCTCACTCGACGTGCTCTCCGCCCCTCCCTCCCTGCCCCCACCCCCGGCCCGCAGCTGGAGCACCAGCAGCACGTGATGGCTGTGTGGAAGAAGTACAACTGCAACCCCTTCAAGTCCATGGCCGGCATGCTGGTGCAGGCCCCCATCTTCATCGGCTTCTTCTCAGCCCTGCGCGGCTTTGCGGCGCACAAGGTGGGGCGCGGCCTCCGCGCCTGCGAGCCCGCGGGCGGGCAGGAACACCCTGCCTGCGGTGTGCTCCCTGCTGCCGCCCACCCCCTGCCGCCATTGCCACCGATGCGGCCGCCGCCTGGCTGCCTCGCAGGTGCCGTCGCTGACCGAGGGCGGGGCGCTGTGGTTCACAGACCTCACGGTGGCAGACCCCACCTACATGCTGCCCGCCCTGGCCGGCCTCTCCTTCCTCCTCACAATCGAGCTGGGCGCGGCAGACGGCATGCAGGGGCAGGTGGGCGGGCAGGCGTGGCGTCGCGCGGCATCGCGGGGCCCCTCGCCCCGCTGCCCGTACAGCTGGCGGGTGCCACCGGCACGCTCGCCGCTGCAGCCGGCGCCGACCGACTCCCCCGCCGCGCTGCTCATCCACCCCTGCCTCCCTCGCCTCGCGCCGCTCCCGCTGCGCTGCCCCCGCAGCCGCCCGAGATGCAGAAGAAGCTGAAGAATGTGATGCGGGTGGTGGCGCTGGTCATACCGCTCGCCTCCACAGCCCTCCCTGCATCCGTCTTCATGTACTGGTCGGGTGGGTGCCCCCTCCTTTGCCCTGCCCGTGCGCTTGGTCTTGCGCTTGGTCCTGCGCTTACCCTGCCCCATGCCCCGCGCCTTGCTGTCTGTTGGGCTGCGGGGTGTGCTTTGAGGCAAGGCACGCCCACGTGAGTGCTTTGCTGTGTATCGCGGCTTGTTGGGCCCAGCAAGCAACTGCCGACGTGCCCACCTTGCCCTGCCCTGCCCTGCCCTGCCTCACCTCTGCCTCCCTCGCCCCCTGCCGCCGCTGCGTGCAGCCAGCAACGTCTTCTCGCTGCTCCAGACCTCGCTGCTCAAGGTGCCGCTCGTGAAATCCACGCTGGGCATACCCGACCTCAGCAAGCTGCGGCAGCCCTCGCAGGCGGAGCTGGTGGGCAAGCCAGTACAGACCTTCACCCACCAGACCCGCCCTCGCAAGCTGCCCAAGCTGAAGCGGCCGCAGGGGGAGGAGTGAGCTGGCGCTGCCCACCCTTGCTGCTGTGTAAGGGAACCATGCTCACATCCGCTTCAGTCCGGGGCCAGTGTCAAGGCAGGCTTGGGTCCCTGCCCCACAAGCGCTGCTTCAGGCGATTCTTCCCTTGGGCAGCAGCCAGCTGCACACTGAAACCTCAACCCCACACCTCACAAGGCGGGCAAGCAAAAGGCAGGAAGCAAGCGCAAGCACATCATAAGCAATGCAGTACAAACTGCATCAGCGGCGCTCTTCTTGCTCTGCTCACGGCCGTTCCGTCTCCGCTGCTGTTGCCTGGCTGGGCTGCTGCTGCTGTGCCGCTGCCGCCGCCTGCAGCTGCGGCGCCTCGTCGCCGTCCTCGCTGCTGCCCGCCAGCGGCAGCTCCCACCGTCGCACCATGCCGCTGATGTGGCCGGTGTACAGGATACCGTCCCGCGCAAACACCAGCGCCGTCACCTCATCACCTGCACGGCGACCGCCACCGGCAGCAGCAGCGTTTGGCGCCCAGCAGCATTGGGCTTGAACACACTGGGTGGCGGAATGGTGGCTGAGAGCAGCGGCGGGGATCCCTGGCCCCTGCGGCCTCCCTCCCGCCTCCCCCCCGCCTCTCTGCCGCAGCCTGGACCGTGTCCGGCACGCACCGTCTGTGAGGCCCAGCGCGCCCGGCTGGCAGATGAAGGGCATGCCTTTCCTCATGGGCAGCTTGGCCTCAACGTCATACACCAGCAGGCGCCCATCCTTGCCCGCGGTCGCCAGCCAGCCCTCGCCGTCGGGCTGCCACGCCTGCGGGCAGCAGCAGGCAGCGGGAGGCGTGTGGAGGGCGAGCGTGGGTGACGGACGCGGGCAGGAGATTGGCTGAGGGCTGCAGGGCCCCGCCTGCTGGGTGTGGTGGATACTGCACAGGCGGGTTGGGATACTGCACTGGCGGGCGGGCAGCTGGTCTCCCTTGCCTGGCAGGTGATGGAGGAGTGGTGTCCCACGGTGAGCGTGGGCAGGGTGCCGGTGGGGCTGCCGCTGAAGTCCCACACCGTGTTCTTGTCGCCGCCTGGCAGGCAGGCAGGCAGGCGGCAGGTTGGCCGGCAGTGCAGGCAGATACGGGATGCCCCGACGCCGCCACCACCATCCCGCCCACCCCCGCCCTCGCATCCCATACAGCACAGCTGCCAGGGCCTTGCCCTCCAGCCAGCAGCACTGCTGCGCTGCGTTGTGCTGTGCTGTGCGCTGCCCAGCGCGGCTCACCCGCCGATGCCATGCGGTCTCCCTTTGGGTTGAAGTCCACCGCCGTCACCTTGCCATCATACCCGCCGCACGTCATCTCCTGCGCCCACGTGTGATGCACGTGTTGCGTGTGTTGCACGCGCGCGTGTGTGTGCGTGTGTGTGCGTGTGTGTGCGTGTGTGTGTGTGTGTGTGTGTTGCTTGTTGTGTATGGTGCGGGCAGGAAGCACCCAGCGAAGTATGCGCCCTGGGCAAAGCCCGCCTTGCCTCCGACACCCACACGCACACCCACAAGCGCACACCTCAATAGCTCACCCCACCATCAAGCACACTCCCACTCCGGCCCCACCCCCACCTGCAGCTCCACCCCCGACTTGCGCTGCTGCCTGAAGTGGTAGATGTGCACCGTGCTGTCGTGGCAGCCAGCAACAATGTAGTCCAGGCCTGGAGGGAGCGGTGGGGCAGGCAGCAGGTCGGCGGGTCGGCAGGCAGGCAGCACAACTGTGCCCTCACAAGAGCAGCACAGCGGCCCACCTGGCTTGGCCCGGTCGGCCTGCCCACGCGCCCCACGCAGGCAACACACCAGCGGCAGCGGGCGCGGGCGGGGCTGCCCGCGGCGCACCGGGCGTGACGTCGCCACACAGGCAGGCCCCCGAGTGCGGCAGCCCCAGCTCCTGCTTGTCCTCCTCCCTCCGCTCAAAGTTCCAGTAGCTGACGCCGCCGTTGTAGGTGGCCAGCAGGTTGCCGCGGCGGTCAAACCGCAGGCTCTCAACCTGCGACCGGGCGGCGGTCAACCATGTGCGGGCTTGGCAGGCAGTGTGGCAGGCAGGGCGGGCACAGCCCTGCCCATGGACGTAGGCGAAGGTGCGGCCCAGGCAGAGCATACGCCCGAGCGAGCCTGCAGCGTGCCGCCGCTCGCCCTGCTCCCTCCCAGCCCCGCCCACCGTGCTGTCCAGCGGCCCCAGCACGCGGCGGGAGGGCTGCTGCTGCGGGGAGGCGCCCAGAGTGAAGATGGTGACCAGCCTGCCGGCGGAGCAGGCAAAGGACTTGGCACCGGGGGCGCCGGTGAGGTGGCCAACGCTGTGCCCGCTGCCCGTCCTGCACCGCACAGCAGCCGGGGACCAGTGTGGCGTTAGGTGCAGGTGGTGCACCACTGCCGACCCCTGCCCGCACCCCCATCCTGCAGCCGCCACACCCCTTCTTGCCTGACCGCGGCTGGCAGCGCTGGCAAGGCACGGCAGGCCGGCGCCTGGCTGGCCGCCGCTCAGCCGACACGCGGCGCACCCGCAGGCCGGGGCCCCACACCCTCCCGCCCACCTGTCTGCCCCATCTGCATCCACGGGCAGCTGGTGCAGGCAGGCCGCGCGCGCCACATTCCACACGCGCGCGCTCCCGTCCTCCCCCACGCTCGCCAGGCTGTTGCCAGACAGGAATGCCAGGCCGTTGGTGCCGCCGTCGTGCCCCGCCAGCGTGTGGGCCACCTTGCCGCTGGCCACATCCAGCACTGGGATGGCGTCATCTACTGTGCCCACAGCCAGCAGCTGGCCCTTGGGGCTCAGGCCCATGCACACGGGCGCCTCCTCCAGCTCCACCGCCCACAGCTGCGGAGGGTGGCGGCGCAAGGCAGGGACGACGCCCGGTCAGGTGGGGAGCGAGGGTCGGTGTGGCAGGGGCAAATGGCTGCACCACTGTGCAACGGCAAGGCCAGGAGCGGCGTTGAGACGTCCGCCGCTGGCTCCACACTTCCAGCGGCGAGCGGCAGAGGCGGCGGCCCACCCTCCTTCCCTCCTGGGGGCTGGGAGGCGCCGCATCGGCCACTGCACTGTATGCTAGCGCCATGCAGATATGCGGGAGGAGCTCACTTGGGTGAGGCTGGGAATGTGGTGCTCATTTGCGAAAGCCTCGAGCTCGTCCTGATTCATCTCTCTATGTATGAATCATAACAAGACGTAAAGGCAATGGGAGGCTGCTCATGGGCCGTTTCTCTGCGTAATGAACGCCTGCTGACTTGTCAATGCTCAGACTTTCTCCATTACCCATCGAGCGCGCTCTCCAAGCCATCGACACATTGCATTTGCCCAATTGGCGCAGAGCGGCGGTGTTGGTAGGCGGGCCGCGGCCCCACCAGTCGAGCACCAGCAGTGCCACCCCTGGGCGCCCTGCACACTGTGGCGCAGCCTTTGTCCTGCAGTGCGATCGATCAGATCGCTTGCGACCGAGCAGGCGCCGCTGTGCGTGTGGTTGGGCCGTAGCGGTGGCGGGCGGCGAGCGGCAGTTCACGATGCCAGCCGACCTGTCTGCCAGCGACCGGGAGGATGTGGTCAGGACGGTGCAGAAGATGGAGGAGGCCAATCGCAACCTGGAGACTGCCGAGGGTGAGGCAGTAGCTTGGGGATGCGTGCCAGCACCACTTCCGGCGCAGCGCGGAACGCCGTGTCCCAGCAGCTCCAGTGGCTGCTGGCTGGCTGGCTGGCTGGGGTGCAGGCCGGATGGCGGGCGCCAACCTGCGGGTCACCCAGGACGATATCATGATTGTGTCGCCGCCAAAGTGAGTGGGCACGGGCGCCAGGCGTGAGCCTGGGACCGCTGCTGCGTGCGCTGTGCCAAACAACTGCCCACCCGCTGGCTGCCACCAGGTGCGGCACCACGTGGCTGTGCCAGATCGTGCACATGCTGCGGTCTGGGGGCGACATGAGCTACGACGAGATTAACCTGGTGATTCCCTGCATAGAAATGGGTGAGGCTGCCCTGCTTGCTGGGCCCTGCTCCATGGCTGTTACTGCGTTGTTTCCCATGCTGTTGTGCATTACCCACCGCTGCCCTGCCCTTGCCCCACCCTGCCCTTGTGTGGGCACGAACGCTGCAGCCTGGGACTATGGATTGAAGGATATGACTGTGCAGGTGGGATGTGTTTCATTGTCAGACATGCCCCCAGGCTGCTGTGCCTGCCAGCTGTCTTCTCCTGCCACCCTGGCCATCGGGCGGCCTGCACAGCTGCCCAGGCCCCGCTCGCGCCTCCCACAGGATGGCTGGCGGCCACGCGTCTACAAGACCCACTTTTGGCGGCCCCACTGCCCCAAGGGGGCCGGCAAGTACCTGTTCATCACTCGTGACCCGCTGGATGCAGGGCCCTCCTTCTTCTACTTCCTGCAGGCGAGCGCGGCCTGGCGCAGCACAGCATGGCACAGCACAGCGCGGCACGGCGCTGCACATGCGTCCCAGCCTGCCGCCAGCTGGCGCTGCCGACCGCGCCGCGGCTGCCGCACCACCCCGCCCCCCCCCGCAGGGCTGGATCTTTGACGCGGGCGCCATCAGCATGCACGACTTCCTGGTGCACTTCTGGCTGCGCCGCGGCGACCCGCCCTCCCCGCTCTTTAATGCCGGCATGTGGAACAACATGGCTTCCTGGTACCCCCACAGGTGGGTCCCTGGAGGCGCCGCCAGGCAGGCCAGCCAGCCCTCAAGCCCAGCCCGCACATCCATGCCGCCTGCCCACCTCCCCTGCTCGTGGGCAGGCATGCCTCCATGCATCAGGCCCTGCGCCTCCCGCGCTGGCCCCCACCCATCTCTTCGCCACCACCTGGCTGCAGGGCGGACCCCAACCTGCTGTGGCTTCACTACGAGGATTTGCAAGAGGACCTGCCCGCCGCAGTGTCCCTGATTGCCGAGTTCCTGGGCATCGGCCAGCACGACCCCGCCCTGCAGGCGCTGGCGGTGGAGCGGTCCACCATCGGCTGGATGAAGCGGTTCCCGGAGAAGTGGGTGGCCGCCGGTGGTCACAGCACCGCACTGCAGGCTGCCTTGCAAGCCAAGCCCACGGGCGCTGGGCCGGCGTGCCGTGCCGCTCACATGCCTGCCCCCTGCTGCCCGCTTGGTGCAGGTATGACGAGGTGGGGTGTGGAGCCGCGCCATGCAGCCTCCACGATGTGCCCACTCATGCCTTGCTCGCTACGCCTGCTGCTTCCGCTGCTTCCGCTGCCGCTGCTGCTAGGTGTGTGGCCTCAGCTGGCGCCCCGCCCCCGTGCCTGGTGCAGCACATGCTGAAGCTGGCGCGCAACGAGGCCTGTGGGCGGCCCCGGGAGGCGGGCCTGCGCACGGGCAAGGTGCGGGAGGGGCGGGTCGGGCGCAACAAGGAGGAGCTGACCCCGGAGCTGCGGCAGGCCATCCAGGAGCGGTGGGACGACACCATGCTTCCCGTCACAGGTGGGGGCACCAGGGGCCTGGCCGCAGGGCTCGGCACGCCAGGCAGCTGCCGGCGGGTGGAGGCAGGCGAGTGGCTGGAGCTGATGCTGATGTCCATTGTTCGCCGTCCATGCTTCCTGTGCAGGGTATGCCACGTACGAGGAGATGCGGCGGGGCATCAACAGGGAGCTGGGCAGGCCGTTCAGCCGCTGACCTGACTGGGAGAGAATTGGGAGTGTCGCGGCATTGTTACTAACAGCTCAGCACTGGCTAGCCAGAGCTGGCGCAAGCTGGGCCGGGCTGGCCCCCAAGTCGTGCCCACCGCCTGCCAGGCGTCGCCTTGCTGGTTGTGGGCGGGCAGCCTGTGGTGCACCGGAAAATGCGGAGTTCAATTCAGAGCAGAGGGGCGGCGCTTGGGTTGGCTGGCACATGTGCAGGCGGCGCCCGGTGGCCGTGGCAGCGCCCCATGTGCACCCGGACTCTGAAAGTTGTGCTCTCGTTCTTCACCCTGTGCCTTCGATTGTCGCGTTTGATTGGTGGCGGGTCTCCACAATGGCTAACAGGCTGCTGTCCTTTCTGTCGCTATTCTTCGTTGGCTTTGGCCTGTTCTGGCTTCAGAAATACTTGCCGCCCAAGGTGATGCGCTGGCTGGTGGCGTGATGCAGCGACGCGTGCACCACCCGCCGCCGCCGCCGCCGCCGCCGCCGCCGCCGTGCACCACGACCTGCCGCCTCTGCCGTTGCAGGTGGGGCTGGGCGTGATGGTGCTGTGGGTGCTGTCCATGCGAAAGATGGCCATGGCCGCAAACCAGTCGGACATCAGTGAAATGGCGGAGGAGCATGCGGCGGAAAGGGCGCGCTTCCGAAGCAGCGGTGCAGCTAGCGGTGTGCCGCAGTCGGCGCCCTCGCCGGCGGAGCAGCAGCCCGAGCCGCAGCCGCAGGCTGCTGGGGAGGAGCGTGAGGAGGAGGAGCCAGGCAAGCCGCGGCGGCGCAGGGCGCAGCGTGCCTAGCAGCCTTGACCCGCTCCCATTTGCCTCGTTCCTCTCTGCTCCACAAACGTGCCCACCATCCCGGCAGCTGCCCGGCCGCTAGTGCAATGCGCATTACAACGTCGCGAGGGGCAGCACGGAAGCAGGCCACTCATGAGCTGCTGCTGGCTGTGGGGAAGAGAGGCTCAGCGACAGCGCAGCGGTCGGCCACGAGCTCACTTCCAACGGGGGCACGCGGCAGGCTGGGCTGGGCCACTCAAAAACTGGGCCGCCCGCCAGGCGTGCGCGCGCGGGCGTGCCGGGGTGCAGAGGCGCCTCCTATCTGGCGAGCATCCCCGGCGCCGCCGCCGCCCGCCGCCTCACACGCCCAGGTCTAGTAGCTGCCTGCGCAGCACGCCGGCCTGCTGCGCGGTGCAGTGCGGCAGCAGCACGCGCACCAGGCTGATGGGCATGAGCGCCTTGACCTCCGCCGCCGCCTCCTGCTCCCCCATGGCCACCCCGGCCTGGAAGGCCTCATGCAGCGCCCCCACGTGCCGCTCCACCAGCGAGTACAGCGCCGGCAGGTGGTGGCGCCAGGCGGCGGCCGCCGCGGCCTCGCGCTCGGGCGCCGCCGCGCCGGGCAGGAGGTCGAGCTCCGCGCCGCGCTGCAGCAGCGCGGTCAGGACGTCTGCCAGCCAGGGGCGCTGCGTGTCGTGCGCCGTGGCGCCTGCACCAGCGGTGGCAGGCAGGCAGGCAGGCAGGCGGCGGGAGGGGTCAGGGAGGAGGTGGGGTGAGGTGCGGGGGCCGCCGTGTGCGCACACGTGTGTGCCGAGGGCAGGCAGCGCAGCACTGCCCCTGCCCTACCCCGCATGCCGAGGGCAGCACTGCACGCCCCTGCCCCGCCCCGCCCCAGCCCCACGCTAAAACTGCGTGCCCCCAGCCCCCCCGCACCTGGCGCGAACAGCGGCATCAGCACCGCGTCCGGCTGGCTGGCCAGCAGCGGCGCGCCGTCCAGGTCTCCGCCCACCGCCGCCGCCAGGCAGTCGGCCACGGCGCGGGGCGAGTGCAGGCGGCGCAGCACCTCGGCCGCCGCCGCCGCCGCCGCCGAGCAGGCCGCCACGTCCTCGGCGCCGCCGGGGCGGCCCGAGAACAGGAAGCGCAGGCTGCGCAGCGCGGCCCACACGACGCGCAGGTTGGGCGGGTGCGGCGCGGGCGGCGCGCCGCCCGCCAGCTGGCCGTCCACGAGCGCGGAGCGCGGCTGGCGCGGCTGCACCGCCTCTGGCGCAGGGTACACCACCCGCAGCGCCCTGGCCAGCAGCTTCTTGCCCTTTGTGAGGGCCATGAGGCGCAGGAAGACGCCGTCGCCCATCTCGCCGGCGCCGGCGCCGGCGCCGGGCGTGGGCGGCGCCACCACCGCCGCCTCGGGCAGGCGCAGCGAGGCAGCCAGGCCGTCCAGCAAAAGCGAGCGCCGCGTGCGCAGCGCGCCCTCGACCTCCACGGGGCCTGAGGGAAGGGGGGTTGGGGGGGCGAGGGGAGGCAGCGAGGGGACACGTGAACAAGCAAAAGGGGTGGGCTGCTTGGCGGCAGGGGGTAGGGAGCAGCCCGGTGCTCGCCGGCGGCTCCACCTCTGTGCCCTCACAGCGCCTCCCCTCCCGCTGCCTCTGCCGCCCCCCGCGCCCTGCCAGCCACACACGCCAAGCCAGCCAGCTGGTCAGCCAGCCCCGCCCACCAGCCCGCGGCGGCCGCCCACCTCCCGCTGCCGCCACAAAGATTTGGTCGATGTCCAGCACGTCCAGGATGAGGCACATGCAGTCCTCAATCATGATGCGGGCAGCCAGCATGGGCTCCTGCTCCAGAGGCCGCGCGCTGCCCTCGCCCTCGCCGCCCTCGCCCTCGCCCCTGCCTTCCTCGCCCTCGCCCTCGCTGCCCGTGCCCCCCCGCGGCTGGCCGGGCGCAATGTCCATGAGCGGGCGCGGGCGGCGGATGTTGGAGAAGGGCAGGCGGCCCAGGCCCTCCACCCGCACAAACGCCACCTCGTCGCCGGCAGTCTTCTCGGTGGGGGCCAGCTCGCGCACTGCGGGGGGGCAGGGACCGTATCGTGTGGGGGCAGTGTCTGTAGGGGTGTGTGGAGTGTGTGTGTGGAGGCGGCCTGGTGCCGAGCCGCGCGTGGCACAGCGGCTGCTCGCCTCTCCCAGCAAGGCCCCACCCCATCTCCCACACGCATCACACCACACCACACCACACCACACACCACTGGCCCCCACCTCTGCACACACACACACACACACACAGTTGACAGCCCACACGCGGCACCCCCACCACCACCCCGCGCACCCACCCGACTCTGGCGCGAAGCTCCTCCTGTTCCTCTTGGCGTAGTACTTGTACAGGAAGGCCTGGTAGTAGTAGTCCTCCAGGTAGGGGGTGGTCTGGTGCAGGGCGCGCCACTGCGGGGTGGGAAAGGGCGCAGGCGCAGAGGGAAGGCATGGGCTGGGGACACGCGCCTTGCTGGCAGTGGCATGAGTTTCCAGCATCACCCCTACAGCACCTCGTGCCCCCAATGCACCTCTGCACCCGCCCACCCCCACCTGTATGGCCAGTATGTGCTCGATCTCCTCGTGGTCCATGTACCGCGATTGGTACCGCCTGCGCAGCATGGGCCGACGCACCTCCTCGTGCCTGCGGGCAGCGGGGCAGGCGGGCAGAGGGGCGGTGAGGGGGGCAGGCCAAGGAGGGCCAGGAAGAGGGGTGGGTGACGCCAGCCGCGGCAGGAGGCTTGGGGGCATCGCGCCCCGCATGCCTGCCGCCAAGTGCCGATGCGTGTGGTGCTTTGCCCTGAACGACCGGCATGCGCTCAGCTGCCAGCCCCACCTGTCTGCCAGGTTGAGCGCCCGCAGGCGTTGCGCCAGCGTGGCGTGCTGCGGGTGCCGCTGCTGCGGCTGCGGCTGGCCCGGCGGCGGCATGTCCGGCGGCGGGCGCTGCGCCCAGGGTCCGGGCGGCCCCGGCCGCATGTGGGGCGGTATCATGCCCGGCGGCCCCGGCCGCATGTGCGGCGCGAAGCCTGGGCCCGGCCCGCGTGTCGGGCCGCCCATCTGCTGCTGCTGCATGCCGGGAGGGGGCGGGCCGTAGCCTGGCGGCGGCGCAGCCTGCATGTCACCCGGCGGCCCCCCAAACATGCCCGGGTGCTGCATGGGGATGGGGCGCGGCGGCGGCCGCTCGGGGCCCGACATGGGGGGGAAGGCCGCGCCGGGGCTGAAGTGGGGCGGCGGCGGCGGCCCCTGCATGGGCGCTGGGTACGGCTCCAGGCCGTAGCCCGGCGGCAGATGCATGGGCCCCGCAGGGCCGCCTGGAGGCATGCCGTAGCCAGACGGCGGGCCCTGCATCTGCATCTGATGCTGCATGGGCGGGTAGCCGTTGTGCTGGGGAGGCGGCATGCCCATGGCGCCATAGTGCGGCTGAGGCGGCGGCGGCTGCTGCATGGGCGGGCCCCCTATCTGCTGCTGCTGCTGGCCCGCGCCGCCTCCGCCGCCCAGCAGCTGTGCCTCCAGCTCCTGCGCCGTCATGGCACGCTGCAGCAGGGACGCAGCGGGGAGAGCGTGCCTCAGCAGGCCTGGCAGCACGGCGCACCTGGGCGCGCTGCTGGCTAGCGGCAGGCTGGCAGCGTGCAATGACTGGCACCGCAGCAGGCGGGCCGCCAGGCACTGGTCCGGCACGCCAGCAGGCAGCAGGCGGCGCCTCACCGGGCCTAGAGGGCCTCCCAGGCCGCCAGCGGGAAGCGAGGGTGCCATGTGTGGTGGCGGCGGCGGGCCCATGTGCATGACAGCTGGGTCAGACAGCGGCGAGGGCCGCGGCTGCGGCGGCGGCATGGGCATCCCTGGGGTGGAGCCAAAGCCACCAAAGGGGCTGCTGGCGGGCGCGGAGCCAAAGGGCGAGCCGGGGCCGGGCGCGCCGGCTGCCAGCAGCCCCCCCAGCGCGATGCTGCCCAGCTTGGCACGGGGCGGCGTGGGGCGCAGGTCTGCGGACAGGTCGAAATCGCTGAACAGCGAGCCGCCGGGGCTGGGGCCGGCCACGCTGGTGGCGGCTGGCGCAGCCGCGGGCTCGCCCTGCTGCTGCCCCGCAGGCGGGTGCAGCTGGTTGCCTGCCGCCGAGGCCATGCCGCCGCGGTCGCTCTCCAGCGCCGCCGCAAACATGCTGGCATACGACAGATCCTCATCCTCATCCAGCAGCAGGTCGGGGTCGGGCGCCTCCTCCTCGGGCGGACCCTCCAGGCCCTCCTACAGGCGGCAGCAGCAGCAGCAGCATGGGAGGTGGGTGGCGGCGGACCGCCGCGGCTGCCGCCTGGGCTGCCCACTGGCTGCGCGGCCTGCCCCTCACCTCCAGGGGACCCTCCAGCGCATCATCCTCGCCCGCCATATCCCCAAAGAAGCTGTAGGCGGCTGCATCAAAGCCAGCGTCGCCTGACTGCTGCACACGCGCGGCAGGAAGGTGGGGCGATGCCCACAGTGAGCTCAGGCGGCACCAGACTCGAGGAGATGGCAGGGGGCGCGGGGGAGCAGCCAGAGCGCCCGCTGTTCAACTTGGGCACTGGGCAAGTGCCGGCACTCACCCTGTCCCGCTCTAGCTTGGCCCCTACGAATCCATCATCGTCTGCCATCGCGCCCAACCCACAGCCCTCCCTTCAGAGCCGGGGGTGATCGGGCTGATGTGTTCGCTGCTCCTGGCGCAGCAGCCGGCCTGGTGAATGCTCTGGCAATTCGTCTGCAGCTTGACAAGCGATGGCTAAGCCAGATGGGCTCTGCATGCGGCCGAGGTGGCAGACCTTCATTTTGTGTGCTCGTGCTGGGCTCTCCTCACTCTCTCGCCCTCTTGCGGCACGCTGCAGCCGTCCACAGGTGCCAGGAAGCCGCCGTCCCGTCCCCTGCGCTCGGGCCTCCCCCATCACCGCAGCCCCAGGCTGCCTGCAGCCGCCGGCGTCGGTGTGTGACGTGCTGGCACGATGTACAACGGTGAGTTAGTGCGCAGGCGCGCGGAGGCGCCCACTGGAGGCCTGCATCCTCTGGGAGCGAGCGCCCAGAGCCCGCAGGGCCCTCTGCAGCGCGGCCCGGCGAGCCAGGGTGTATGAGGCGTGCCCCGGGCGCCGCACGGGCTCTGTCGCAGCAGCCCCAAAGCCCCGCCAGGTCCCCGCCTCTCCCCGCCACGCAGCGGCAGGGAGCAGGCTCCCTGCACCCCCGCACCGACCCCTCCTCCCTGCCTGCGCCTCCCTCCCAACCTGCCTGCAGGCATCGGCCTGTTGAGCGTGCGCGGCTCGGGCACCAGCGGGTACGTGCAGGGCAACAAGTTCAACCTGCGGGGCCCGCCGCAGGTGACCATCGGCGACCGAGACGACGGCCGCGGCCCGGCGCACAGGCAGCCCAACGCCGACATCCTGGAGCACAACCGCAAGCGCCAGGTGGAGCTGGAGGTGGAGACGATGCGGGCGCAGCTGGAGGACGAGGAGTGAGTGGGCGGCTGCTTGGCCCAGGGTGTTGCGGAGCGGGGGCGCCCGCTGCCTCGCCAACTTCTGCTGGCCCTCCCCTCCTCTGCCCTTGGCCTGGCCTCACCCGCCCCATCCCCCGCCGCCCTCCCGCAGGCTGCCGGAGGATGAGATTGAGGAGAAGCTGGCCGCTTACCGTGTCGAGCTGCTGGCCAAGTCGGAGCAGCAGGCAGCGGCGGCCACGGACAAGTGAGTGGGGCGTGTGCGCCCGCACCCCAGCCGTGTTGGCCCGCACGCCAGCCAGCTCTGCCGGCGGCCCGGCTCCCCTGCGCGACCCCGCCCCGCGACCCCTCGCGCCTGCCGGCGACCGCCGGCGTGCGCCGCCCGCCGCCGCAGGCTGGCCCAGGAGACGCACGAGGTGGCGCGGCGCAAGCAGGAGCAGATGGCCCGCCTCAAGGACGCCTTTGGGTTTGCCGAGGACGTGCACGAGGGCGACGCCTTCAACCGGGAGCTGCAGGAGCAGAAGCGGCTGGACAAGGTGGCGGAGCGGGAGAAGGAGAAGAAGCGGAGGGAGAAGGAGCGGCGGGAGCGGGAGAAGGCGTGAGTGGGCCGCGCGGCCGCCGCCGCCGCCGGCTGCTGCTGCTACTGATGCGTTGCAGCAGGGGCGAGCGCCCCGCCCCTGCCCAGTGTGCCCTGCTGCCGCTCCTGCCCCGCTGAGCAACGCTCCCCGCCGTCGGCAGCGCTGCCTCTTCCCTGCGCCGCCGTCCTCGTCATGCTGGGTGTTGCGTGTGTGTGTGTGTGTGTGTTGCAGGGCGAAGAAGGCGGTGAAGGACAGGGAGAAGGCGGAGAAAAAGCGCAAGCGTGACGAGGAGAAGGCTGCCAAGGAGAAGGAGAAAGCTGCCAAGAAGCTGGAGAAAGAGCGCAAGGTGGGGCGGGAGGCGCTGTGTGGATGTGTGGGGAGTGGGGGCAGGAGCCACAAGTGACTGGCGCCAAAGCCGGCGGCAGCCTGCTGGCCTAACGTGGCCGGCTGGTCTCGGGGCCGAGCAGCGTGGTGTCTGGGCCGAGCAGCGTGCCGAGCGCGTGGTGCCGGCCGGTTCTGGCTTTTTGGCCCTGCCAGCTGGCTCTCCATGTGCCGTGCTGCCCGCCCCATGCGCTGCGCTGCCGCAGGCCGAGCAGAAGCGGTTTGAGGACCCCAGTAAGGGGTACTACAGGGTGGAGCTGGAGGCGCCGGAGCGGTACCAGCCCGCCGGCGCCAGCGACGGCGAGGAGGCGAGCGGCGAGGCGCGCGGGCGTAGCAGGAGCCGCACGCCGCCGCGCTCGCCGCCGCGCTCCGCTGCCGCCGCCAAGGCCCGCAGCAAGAGCAGGAGCAGGAGCAGGGGCAGCGCGTCTCGCTCCTCTGGCAGCAGCAGCAGCAGCAGCAGCAGCAGCAGCAGCTCTGGCAGCGACAGCAGCCGCAGCAGGAGCCCACCGCGCAAGCGCCGCCAGGCAGCGTCGCCGCCCAAGCCGCCGGCTGCTGCCCCCCCGCAGCCGTCGCCGCCGCGGCGTGCCCCCTCGCCCTCGCCCCCCGCAGCGGCAGCAGCGCCGGCCGACGGCCGGCAGCGGCGCGAGGAGAATGGCGGCGGCAGCAAGGCGGCAGGCGGCGGGCGGAGGGCTAGCCCCTCGCCGCCGCGCCGCGCGCGCAGCCCCCCGCGCCGTCGCAGCCCGTCGCCGCCCCGCCGGGCGCGCAGCCCCGCGCGGCGGCGCAGCCCCTCGCCGCCGCGCCGCCGGGAGGTGCCTGCACGCCGCTACAGCCCGCCTGCGCGCCGCCGGGACGACAGCCGCGAGCGGCGGCGCAGCCCTCCGCGCCGCGCCAGCCCACCGCCACGTCGCGGCGCCAGCCCGCCCGCGCGCCGGGCGCGGGACGACAGCCGGGAGCGGCGCCGCCCCTCGCCGCCACGCCGCCGCGACGACAGCCGCGAGCGGCGGCGCAGCCCTCCGCACCGGCGTTCGGCCTCGCCGCCCCGCCGCCGCCGCCGCTCCCCCACCCCGTCCAGCTCCTCTGGCCGCAGCCACTCCTCCTCGGGCTCAGGCTCCTCCACCAGCAGCGGCTCCAGCAGCCGCAGCAGCGGCAGCACCAGCAGCAGCCGCAGCAGTGGCTCCAGCGGGCGCAGCGGCGGGAGCAGGGGGCGCAAGTGAGCTGGGCATGCAGTCGATTCCAGCGCAGGCTGGATGCTGCGGCCAGTAGTCGGTGCTTATCCGCAGCAGGGACAGCGCACGCCATGTGTGCCCCTGCTTGAGATGCATGCTTGTGTCAGCTTGAATGAATGTATGCGTGTGTTTGTTGTTGCTTGTAATTGTCGGCGTGTTGGTGGCGCCTCCCAGCATTTTTGGCAGATTGGAAGGCTGCTCCACAGCCACGCGCAGGGAGCTCTCGCTCGCGTTTGGCTGGTGTGGCCTCCAGAGAGCAGGGGCATGCGGGGCACGCACAGATTGGCAACTGACAAGTCCTTGCTGTTGCTGCACACGGCGGCAGCACCCCGCCTTGCGATGTGGCAACACTGCACGCTGCTGGACGCAGAGGCGTTCATAAGCCCCATTTAAACTGCTGCCAGATGCTGTGCGCCCGGGGGTGTGGCCCAGCGCAGGCGGGGCGGGAGACGAGGAGGCACTGCACAGCACGCGCCGCCACCCTGGCGCCTGCCCGCGCACACACCGCACTTGCACCGCTCGCGCCAGCGTCCACGACAGCTCCGTGCAATACTGCTGCTCTCCCCCAGCATCCTGCTCGAAATGAGCAGGTTCCACTAAAAGGTGCGCCAGCGGTGGATGTGTGTGTGTCAACAGATGGAGCAAGTGGGACCTGGCGCCGGTGGCTGGGGGCAACCCTGTTGCCACTGCCCCTGTCCAATGCACGCACATGCGGAAGCGCGCATGCGGAAGCGCTGAAGTAAATTTATGCATCGATAAAGGAACGGGCAGCAGGCGTCGAAGGCGGAACGGGCAGCAGAAACAGTTCAGAGCAGCAGAATAAACAATTCTCGGGGTGGTGCAGAGCGCAAGCAGGGACGGCAAGCAGGCAGCGGAGCAGATCAGAACACGAGCACCGAGCCAAAGGCCTGCTCCAGCGCTTTGCGCTTGGGCATGTCCTGCCGCCAGCCGCTGGATAGGGCCATGGCCAGCCAGGCGTCGCCCGTCAGCTGCCCAGCCGCGGCCTGCAAGTTGCCGTCGGCGCCGGCGGCCGCCAGCGGCAGCGGGGCTGGCGCCCTGCAGGGAGCGGGCGCAGGGGGGCTGGCGGGCGGGTCAGCGCCTCAAATGGCGGCAGCTGCGGGAGGCGCGATGGAGGGGGCAAGGGCCGGAGGCACCCAGCCAAACCATGCCAATGCCCTGGTGGCCTTGATGGGTGCTTCCACTCACGAGGCATCCCAGCCACTGCCTCCCAGCCCCATCCTCGCACACGCACGTTCCAAGGACAGCAGCCGCGGCCGCCTCTGGCAGCGTCGCCGTGTACTCCATCCCCTGGTGCGGCTCCGCGTCGGCCCCCTCCTGGAATGCCGCCGCCGTGCCGCTCACGCCCGCCTGCCCCGCGCCCTCCTCCGCCGCCGCCACCCGCCGCCGCAGCTCCTCCGCCCTCAGCGCCTCGTTGCGTACGATGCTGTCTGCATTGACCCTCCGGTACTCCTCCACCCTGCTTTCCATCTCCTTGACGTCGATGCGCTCCACCAGGTTGAAGACTGCGGGCAGGCGGGGTGGGAGGGCATGAGGGGCCTCCAACCCTTCCATCCAACCACTGGAACCCGGCGCGGGGCGCCCGGAGTGCCTCAGGTGCCGAGCCCAGCACCGCTTACTGATGTCCTCCCTCTCCTCCAGGTATTCATGGTACTCCTGCCTGGAAGCGAAGTTCTCCTCACGTTTGTTGAAGCTGCAGGGGCGGCGGCGACGGTGCACGTCGGCCGGAGCGGTGGCGGGAGCGGCGGTGACCGCCAGCGCAAGGCAGAGGCAGGGCCTGCCTCCCTCCCACCGCTGCACCCGCACTCACATCGACTCTATCCTCGTCCGGATCTGCATCTCCCTACGCAGAGGGTCCATCCTGGTGCGGGGTGATTAGGCTCCGAAACTCTGGGGCAGCTGGCCCACCCTGGGCCTGCCAGTTTCCTTGATCAGGACATGCATGACTAGAGGGCATTGCCCGGCCTCTCAGACCTTCATCGACACGACAGGACAAGGGCCACGTGTGCCAGCCATGATGAGGTTTGCCCGCCCCCTGCACGCCTCCATAACCAGGAGGCATTGCACTCCGGCAGGCAGCAGCAACTGGCCACTCAGCAGCGCGCTCTCCGGTGCAACCAGGCGCCAGGGCATTCCGCCTAGCGCCGTGTTGCACACCTTCACCCCCATGGGCGTTCACATCAGCACGGTAGTGGCAGCCATAGCGGCTCTGCCTGGCCTGGCGGCCTGGTCGCTGCGCCACATGCTGCCGCTCCCCGTCTCGTGCGTCTTGTGGCACGTCAGCGGGTCGGGCCTGGTGGTGGCCGTGGCGGCGAGCGAGGCGCTGGCTGGGCGCACCACAGGCCTGCTGGGGAAGGTGGGTATCGCCAGGGGTGGTGGCCGGCAGCAGCAGACAGGCCCTCGCCCAGCGCGTCGCCCCCACCCGGCATCCCGGCTGCTCCTTGCCCTGCAGCGCGCCGACGGCACCATCGACCCCGTGCGCTTCACCCTGCTGTGGCCGTACCACGTGGGACTGCGTGCCAAGCTGGCGCTGCAGCGCCGCTTCTCCTCCGAGCCCAGCTTTGACCAGGTCACGCCAGACCACTACATTGGCGCCTGGCCCAGCGAGCAGAATCTGGTGCCCACGGTGCGCGGCCACCTGCCTGGCTGGCCGGCTGGCCGGCTGCAGGGGGCGCCTGTGCGCTGGTGGAAGGCCATGGGCTGGTGCCGCCAGAGGTGGACCTCATGCACCACCAGCCTGCTGCAAGGGTGTTCGCAGCGGAACCCAGCCCCAAGATGGATGACGATTGCTGCCCTGCCACGCCGCAGGTGCACCCCGCTGTGCTGGACGTGACGTGCGAGCTGCCGCTGCAGCTGGCCCCGCCCGCCTACCTGAACCTGGCGGTGTGGGACACGCACGCGCCCACGCCGGCGCAGATTGACCAGGGCGTGCAGTGGGCCATGCAGCAGCGGGCGGCGGGGCGGCCCATCCTGGTGCACTGCGCGCACGGCCACGGCAGGTCGGCGACCGTGCTGGGGGCCATTCTCATTGGTGAGGCGGGGGGTGCCACCTGCTGCTGCCGGGTATGCTGCCGTCGCTGCTCCGGCTGCTGCTGCCGGGTATGCTGCCGTTGCTGCTCTTGCTGCTGCTGCTGCTACGGGCCAGGCTGCTGGGAATGCGGCGGGTCGGCATGCCAGGGGCTATGGCTGCCTCCCCGGCCGGCTGAGCATCTGCTATCGCCCTGCTGTGATGCAGCTGAGGGCGTAGCCAAGGGCGCGGCGGATGCGGAGGCGGTGATGAAGGCGGAGCGGCCGCGGGTGCGCCTCAACCGCCGGCAGCGGGCAGCCCTGAAGCAATGGGTGGCGGAGCGGGAGGGCGCGAAGCAGGAGTGAGCCACCCTGCCGACCAACCCATTCCAAGCATTGACCATTCTTTGTGCATGCATGCATGCAACACTCCATGCTGCGTCTGAAACCGTAAAAGAGAACTGGCAAGGACCGAGTTGCTGTGCAACTCTCCCATGGGATCCCAGCGCTGGCGCCATGGTGGCGGCGCCATGGTGCCTTGCCCACAGGCTCCCCAAACGAGCTTGATCGCTAGCCTGACTTCGCACCCTCTGCATGTCCAACAAAATCGCCTTGGTGGGGGTGACAGCGCGTAAGCCCCGCCCCAAGCCGAGAGGAGGGTCGGGACGGAAAGGAGGGTTCCAGCCCCACCTCGACACCATGGCGGAGCAGGACATGGAGGAACTGCCACCCGCTTTGGACTCGACAGACGTCCTGGAGATGGTGCTAGACAAACTCAAGGTGCGCTCCCGCTTGCTCTCTGCCGCCCGCTCCACCTCCTCTCACCCAGCCATGCCGCCTGGTCCCGCAGGTGAACGACCTAGCTGCCGCCGCCCAGGTGTCCAGGCACTGGCGGGCCGCCAGCCTCGCCGCCGACTCAGCATGGCGCGCCGCTTTTGAGGTGGGCCTGGCTTATTCCGGCCTAGATCAGACGCAGCGAGCGGTGGATCCAAGCGTTTCGGCCACACCGGCCTGGAGCCTTGACTCAGGTTGCTTGGTTCCACTAGTGGCAGAGCTTCTGCAGCGGGGGAGCCCAGCGCCACCTGCCGCCATTGCCTCACGGCTTGCTGCTGTGTGCCTTTTACTTTCCACTTTCCAGGAGGAGTTTGGTGAGGCCAAGGCCGTGGACTACCCACGCCAGCGCACGTGGCGCGACAAGTTCATGTGCGCCGCCGCCGCCGCCGCCGCCGAACAACTTCTGGCACATGCGCGTGGCGTTGCGCGGCCGCCCGGACGGTGCGGCCCACACCGACCGCCTCCGCTCCTCCTCCTCCCTGCCTGCAGCGCCTGCCTGCTGGACAACGCGTGCCACAAGCTGCGCAGCAAAGCTCGATACCTGGATGAGCTGGAGGACAGGTGGGCGGCTGGGGGGGCGGCACAGCACACACTTGGGCCCCTGCCCTCTGCTGCTGCATGCACCCTTTGTGCAGCGCCTCTGCCCCTCCCGACACCTCCCCCGGCTGCCGCTCCCTCCCCCTGCCATTCCAGCGCTGGCATGCTGGAGAAGAATTCCCAGACGCTGCTGGCCAGCCTCAACCAGATGGACCGCACGCTGTCGTGAGCAGCCTGGCCCGCCGTTGAGCCCGTGCATGCGCTGCCCTCTTGTGCATGTGGCACACATTCACCTCCCTGCACAACCATGCCGGCAGGATCAGATGCGCGGCAGCCCGCCCCGCTGTGCAGGCGCCGCAAGCACGACCTGAACGGCCTTCTGGCCAGCGTGGCAGGCAGGGCCAGCACGCACATGGAGAGCCAGCGCGGCAAGGTGGGCGGGCGGCGCGGAATCGCCTGTGCAGGGGAGGGCAGGGGTCACGCCTTCCCACCCCACGGGCTGATTTAGGCCTGCCCTCTGCTGCTGGGGTGCTGATTCCCACGTCCCCCATCGCCCTCCCACCCCTGCAGGAGCTGCTGGCGCTGGCTGCGGCGGGCGGCGACCTGGCGCGCTGCCCGCGCCTCACCCCGGACCTCTGCGCCTCGCTCAGGGACATGCTAAGGGATGTGGAGTTCTGGAAGGCCAGCATCGCAGAGGAGCGCGACTCGCTGCACCGCATGTGGGACAGGTGGGCTGGGCCGGGGCCTGCAGGGCATGCTGGAGGGCTGCTGGGGCGGGGCGCCTGGGCCTGCAGGTCTGGATGCCGGTACCGTGCCTTGTGCCTGAACCTGCTGCGTGTGCTCACGCACGCCTCCCTCTCCATGCACCTGTGCATGATGCTGCAGCCTGTCCTACATACAAACCTGCGTGAAGAAGGCCAAGGCCGACGTCAGCACCCTGCAGCGCCGCAAGGCGCAGCTGGAGGCGGCCACCCGGTACCGCCCCACCGTCCGCCGCTGCTGAGCTGGCGCAGCGCTGGTGCGCCCCACCGGCTAGCTGCCCCTTGCCCTCGGCCAGCACCCGGCAGCTCGTGTACCACTTCATCCCACTGGTCACCAGCTGGCCCACCCTTGCTGGTACTTACTTGTGCAATGGCTCTCATGTACTGAACGCTCCACCCTGTACAACCAACCACCTGTGCCAAACTGCATCCGTCTTTTTGCAGCCAACCACTTCTGCTCTCTCCTCTTCTGTACTGCCCACAATCCAGTTTCCATTGTCACTGCAACTGCCCAACTCGTCCACGCACCAGGTGTCACACTGGCGCAGGCGGGCCGTGGTGCTGTGCACCGCGGCAGCAATTCAGGCAGGCATACAAGTGCAGCGGCAGCAATGCTAAAAAGAAACCAGCAATATCAGGGTGTTGAATCAGAGCTCGTCATGAGCTGACTGGGCGCTGGCGTTGATCATTGCGTCGGCAGTGGCGGAGGTGGTGGAAGCCTCCGGGGCGGTGGCCTCGGTGTCGTTGGCGGTAGCGCCTGTGCTGCCAGCGGTATCTTCGCTGTCGCCGGCTGCCGCGCTGTCATTGGCTGAGTCGCTGTTGTTGGCTGCTTCGCTGTCGTTGGCTGCCGCCGCCGCTGCTGCCCTGTCATTGGCATACAGCTCTGCGCCGCTGTCATGCACAGGGGGCCGGTGCGCCTGCGGGCCCTCCTCCCTCACAACCTCCCCAGTGCTGTGCAGCTTTCTCCGCTTGCTGCTCTGCTGCTGCTCCGCCGTCGCCATCTGCGGGGAGGCAAACGGCGGGAAGGACTGCAGCAGCCCCGCAGCCCGCTGCTCCTCCAGCTTTTTCTGCGCAGTGCGGTTGCAAAGGTGGGGCGGGTCACGCACAGGCTGTTCACGACTCAGACTGCCAGCCCAACAGCACGCTCAAAGACCAAAGAACGTGGCGGAGCATGTGGGCACACCCCAGCGGCGGGCAGCAGACGCCACAGGCAGCAGCTCCATGCCCGGCCCACCACCGCCGCGTGGCAGGCCAGCCCGGCACGGCGCACCTCCAGCAGCGCGTGCCCCGCCTTCCACAGCTCCTCATCCAGCGCATTCAGCTGGTGGATGCGTGCCGTCACATCCTCGGGTATCAGCTGCCGCGACTGAGCCTCGAAACGGAATGTCTCGCCCCAAGGCGTGCGAAGGTGCTTGTACACCTTGCGCCGCTCACGCCGCCCCTTGCCCGCCTGCGCGCACGGCGGGAGCAGATGGTGAGGCGCAACGGGCGCGACGGAAAGCAGGCAAGCAAGCCCAGGATCCCAGGCATGGTTATCGGCACACACCCGCACACATCCCGGGCCCACCCTCCCTCCCTCTCCGGCAACGGCCGCAATGTCCCTCACATTGGCGCAGCGCACATACGCGTGCCCCAGCGTCTCGCTGGGCAGCAGGTAGTGCTCATCGGGGATCAGCTGCCGAGCCCGCCCCGTGGCCTCATCTGCGCGCAGCGCGCCGCGGGCCAGGCGCCGTCACAAACCAGCGGCGTCGGCACACGGCCATGCCACATGCATATCACGGCAGGAAGGTAGTGCCTGGCTGCCACTGCCGGCCCCAACAGGCCTTCAAGCAGCTGGCCCGCCCGGCACGCTCCGCCCCCACCTGCCGACACAACCAGGCCCGAGTTCTGCAGGGACACCAGCTCGCTCTCCAGCTGCTTCATGCGCTCCTGCTTGGCCAGCACCTCCTGGTCCAGCGCCACAATCTCCTGCAGCACACGGGGAGGGCAGGTGAGGGGCTGCCAGCAGCGCATACGGTGCCTAGAATGGCAGCGGGGCGCACAGCGGTTGGGGCAGAGCAGCCCGCGGCGAGCGCTCCCACCTCTGCCCAGGGGCTGTCGATATCTGTGAGCCCCTCATCCTCCTCCTCCGGCTCCTCCTCCTCCTCCTGGGCCCCAGCCTCGCCCTGCCCCTCCGCCGCGTCGTCGCTGCCAGCAGCACCGTCCTCGCCCTCGCCGTCAGCCTGCGCCTCGCCCTCCTCATCCGACACTTGCGTGTCGCCATCCAACACCTCCTCGCTGCCGCTGGCCGCGTCCTCGGCCATTCCTTCTGCCGCATCTTCTTCTGCGGCTGTCTCTGACGTCTGGCCGTCATGATGCGCCTCCTCGCCCTCATGCGCCTCACCCTCTGCCTCTCCCTCCTGCGCCTCCTCGTCTGCCTCGCCATGTTGCGCCTCCCTACCTCCCTCACCCTCCTGCGCCTCCCAATCTGTTGCTCCGCTGTCCACCGCTTCCGCTGCTGCCTTCAGGGCATGCTGCTCCTCCAGCCACTGCGCCTCCCTGTCCACCAGCGCTGTCAGCCGCGGCGTCAGCTCCTGCAGGGCAGCGCCACCAGGGGCGGCTGGTACGGCTGGTACGGCAGGTACGGCTGGCTGTGGATGCCTTGCGTTGCAGCAGGTGGGGCAGCACCGACGCCATCTCCGCACACGAGGGGGATGCAGCGCCGCACAGCGCACGGCAGGGCAGGCCAGGGCCCATCCAGCTTACATCCAGCTCCCGCTTCAGGTCCCGCTGCTGCTCCACGATGGCCTTCACACGCTGCGCCGCCTCGCGCCGCGCCACCGTCAGGTTGCGGTGGCCCTCGATGGCGGAGTAGAAGGTGAGCAGGTCTGCGGGGGTGGTGGGGAGCGGCAGGGCAGGGGTGGGCACACATCGATACATCTGGCCAGCCCGCCGCTCCCGCCGCCTGGCAACGACCGATCCCACCCCACACACAGGTGTACTCCGCCGCCAGCCCAAGCCGCGCGCACCATCGTCGTTTGCGGCGCCGTCGTCGTATGTGAAGGCCGATGAGCTGGTGTACTTGTAGGCCGCACCATCCAGCCCCAGGCCTGCACCACGGGCATGAGGTGGCGCCTGCTGGCCACGCGGCAGGCCAGGGGCTAGGCGAGGCGCAGGCGCACCGCACAGCGTGCCCGGCGGCGCCCCGCGGCGTGCGCCAGCCCAGGCCGGCAGGCCAGCGGCCACCCACCCAAGTCTGCGGCCAGCGACAGCACCGACTCGTCCAGGCGCTCGGTGAGGCCGACGTGCGCCATGGTCTTGAGCCGCTTGGTGGCCAGCGTGAGCAGCATCTCGCGCGCGATGCTGTTGGAGCGCACGCACCTGCGCAGCGCCTCTGTGCCCGCCCAGTATGAGTAGTTGGTCAGGCCCAGCACCTGGCAGGGAGTGGGCGGGCGCGACAGCATAAGTGGTTGGGGGTCAGGCCCAGCAGCAAGTGGATTGTTGGGGGTCAGGACCAGCAGCGCTTTGAGTTGGGGACACCCGGCAGCTGAGCTGAGTTGAGTGGGCCTCAGCCACCTGCAGCGCGGCGCCGTTGTGCAGCAGCTCCTCGGCAATGGGGTGCTCCACAAACTCGTGCAGCGGCATGACCAGAGAGTTGTTGTACGGGTTGAGCACGGGCTCGGGGTCGGGCAGCGTCCACACTGGAGCAGGGCGGGTGGGGGTGGAGTGTGGCTCAGGTGCCAGGGGATCCCACATAAGCGTGCACCAGACAGGGGCAGACTGCCGCAGCAACGCTGCGGCGTGTGGGGCTGCCCGGCAAGCTGCTGCCGCCTGATCCCAGCTGTGCCGCCTCGCCGTGCCGGGCAGCCCCCAGCCGCTCGGATGCTGGCCGGCATGGCAGCATGAGGCTCAGCCGCACCCGACGAGTTCTTGACTTCATTCCAGTAGTAGGTGCGGTTGTCTGGGGAGGTGAAGGCCCGCCACGCCGTCAGGTCGTTCAGCGTCTGCAGCCGCAGCTTCTCCATCTGCGACAGCAGCATGGAGGTGCGCCACGTGTGCCATGGCGACCAAAGGGAACACACGAATGAATGGCAGCAAGAGCAGTACAACGCACAGTAGATGTGCCGCAACAGGCAGCAGTACCACTCGAATAAAGCAGCAGCGCTACGCGCCCCACGGCTGAAGCTTATGGCCACCCCGCCAAAGCCCCCGCCCTCACCCTGTCCGCCATGTCTTGCTTGAACCAGGGGATGAGGATGGACCAGGGCCACACCTCCAGCGTGCCCACAAAGTCGGCGCGGCGCTTGGGGTTCTTGCGGGGCCGCTCCGGGTGCAGCACGCCCTTGGCCGCCACATCCACCGCAAACTCGTAGGAGGAGATGATGCGCTCCACAGGCCTGATCCAGGAGGGCAGGCACAAGCGTGCCAGGAAGAGGGCGAGCTGAGCGTCACCCCGCGTGCCGCCGGCGCACGGCGGAGCAGCAGGAGCGGCTGCCGCGTGCGAGGCGCTGCCATGCATGCGGCCGTCCCCGGCCTGCCTGCCCCCACCTGCGCAGCTGCGTGATGGTGGCGGCGCCCTCTGGGAAGAACTGGGAGATGCTGAAGTCGTCGTGGCTGATGAGCGTCTGGCAATCCTCCATCGACACGTTGAGGCGCAGCTGGTCGTAGCTCTTGGCGCAGCGCTTGGAGGGCGGCAGCGCGGTGCGCAGGAAGCAGTTGGCGTATGTCTTGCCGGCTGCAGGCGTGGGGCCCACGCGCAAGGAGCGGTGGGCCAGGAAGCAGGGGCGGGCGCAGCGAAACCCGAGCACCGAGGCTGCGCCCGCATCCGGCGGCATCGGCGGCTGCTCCGGCCAGCCAGCCAGCCCCGACCCATCGGCAGCCTCTCCAGCTGGCCAGCACTGCACGCTGTGGCTCAGATGCTGCTGCAACATGCAAGCAAGCAAGCACCTGCGCGGGGGACGTGCAGGAAGAAGAGCAGCTTGTTGACATCGTGCGGCGTGCCGCCCAAGTCTTGTGTGTGCTGCGCTATGTACTGGTGCACCAGGTGGGTGCACTCGCCGTGCGGCATGTGCGGCCGTGGTCGCCGCGTGCGGCACCGCGGGTCGCCGCTGTGGCTGGGCGTGTCGTGGGCGGCGCACTGGTGGGCTACCGCCGCCGCCAGCAGCGCCGCCGCCAGTGCAGCGGCCAACAGGCGCGCGGAGGTGCGCATCCCGAATGCCCGCCGACGCCCCGCGGCTGCTGCTAGGATGCCAAGCGGTGAACAGGGTGCCTTGCGGCCGGTTGTTCGTGAGGGTGGCGGTTGCCGTCTGCGGGGGCTGTATTGGCCTGGGTGCTGACCGGCACCGCTGGCTCTTTCGGCCGTCTTTGGGGCAGGGCCAAGGGCTGGAGGGCATGACATGCCTGCTGGGGGCGGTGGCAGCCGCCAGCTCAGCCGACACTCCTCTGAAAGCCTCTGAAACTGAATCTCTTGCTTCCCGTTTCCTCCTACTGTTGCTTATTGTGTACCCATCTCATCATGCAGAGAGGGGAGCCTACCACGCAATCACCGCTGCACACAACGTCCCACCAGCAGTTCTACCGCTAGTGCCCACAAAGTGCCTCGTGCCCCACCGCGTACCCGCACGTCGAAGCCAGCGTCCAGGCAGGTCCAGCCTTTGCGTCGCCAACCCACACGTCTCTCACGTCGCTCACAGGCGCCTGGACATCCCTCGCCGCAGATGACCTCCCGGGGGCCGCCCGCGGGGCAGACCGTTGACAGTGAGGCCCCCTCGATGACGTCTCCTATTGTTTAGCAGCCGCACGGGCCATTTGTCAGCGTGGTTCAACCCCACCGACCCATTGCTGTAGGATCAGCAGCGTTGCTATCTACATGCGCGGCGAACCGCATGGCGGCATGCTGGGCGTGCTGGCCCCTTTGTGCTGTTCCCAGCGCGCTCACAGCCCTAGATCAGCATCCGCTTTCACCCAATTCTTACAGAAATGGGCCCCTTCCTGTAGCAGCACACACAAAGCGCAAAGCAGCAGCAGCAGCACACCATGAGCAGGCAGGGCGTGCGGCCCCAGCCGCTGCCCCCGGGTGAGCGACGGGTGTACAGCGCGATGGCACGCACGGCGACCCCGCCCGCCACAGCCCGACGCCATGATCCGACAGTGTGCCTCCTGCTGGCCTTGTTTGGGGCCCTGAACGCCTTTGGACTCTTCCCTGCTGCAGGCTTGAAGGTGGACTTCAATGCGCTCAGAGCGCCGTCAGGCTATGTGGCGGGCATGGGGCGCGGCGCGGCGGGCTTCACCACCCGCTCGGATATCGGCCCGTCGATGCCCGCCCCAGACGTGAAGAAAGACAAGGCAGGCACCCGTGCTGGCGGTCTGGTTGTGCTGGTGGTGGAGGCGCAGGACAGCAGAGGTTCCAGGCCCTGCCGTCAGCCTGCCGCCCGGTCCCCCCGCCACCGCTCCCGACCGCCGTCGCCGCCGCCGCTTGCGCTGCTTCTGCTGCCTTGATGGGTGCAGGCCGACGCGGATGCGGGCGCCGACGACACCAAGTTTGACGCCTTCCTGGGGAACGATGCGGGGGTGCTGGGAGCCACGGGGGTGTATGATGAGGAGGATCGGGAGGCCGACAATGTGTGGGACAATGTGGAGGACCGAATGGATGAGCGGCGCAAGGTGGGCGGGGCGGGGCGGCTGGTGTTGGTGGGTGGGTAGGTGCCGGGGCGGGTCAGAGGCTGTGGGGAGAGGGCCCCAGGGGGCTGGTTTGCAGGCTGGTGGGCTGGCAGCACTGGTGGGCACCGAGGCTGCCCGCCTATGCCCCACCTACACACACACTCACGCGCGCGCGTGTCGCACACAGGAGCGGCGCGAGACGAAGCTGAAGGAGGAGCTGGAGCAGTTCCGCGCGGAGAACCCCAAGATCCAGGAGCAGTTTGCCGACCTGAAGCGCAAGCTGGCGGATGTGCCCATGGAGCAGGTGGGGCTGGCGGGGCTGGGAGGGCTGCCGGGTGGGGTCGCGGCCTCGTGCTGGCGGCTGGGAGCCGGCTCTGGAAGCCGCCGTGGGTGTGTTCTGGTCAAAGGAGAGGGAGCCCTGTTGTGGATGAGGGTGTTGGGGTGCTGCACGCGGCGCGCGCCGCGCCTGCCCGTTGCCCCCCCGACACCCTGCTCCCGCGCCAGCCGCCCACCGGGCCCTGCCCCAGCCTGCTGCCCCAGCCTGCTGCGCCTGCCCCCCCACCCCACCCCACCGCCCACCGCAGTGGGAGGCCATCCCCGACATTGGCGACTACACGGTGAAGAAGCAGAAGCACCTGGACCGCTTCACCCCCGTGCCCGACTCGCTGCTGGCGGGCGCGGCGGCGCGCGACGCCACCGCCACCGCCATCGACGCGCACGGCCCCGGCGGCTTGGAGACGCCCATGGGCGGCGGCATCACCACCGACCTGACGGCCATGGGCGCGGGGCGCAACACGGTGGTGCAGCTGAAGCTGGACAAGATCTCCGACTCGGTCAGCGGGCAGACGGTGGTGGACCCCAAGGGATACCTCACAGACCTCAAGTCGGTCACGCTCAAGTCGGGTGGGTGGCTGGGGGCAGCTGTGGGGCCTGGGGCAGCTGCGGGGCCGGGCGCGGCTGTGGGGCCTGGGGCCTGCAGTTGCTGGGGCAGGCTGTGTCCCTGGCACAGGGCGGGGGCTTGGTCCCCGCAACCCCACCCACGTTTGCATGCACATACACACACGCTCCCTGCCTGCCCGCCCGCCTGCCTGCCCTGCAGACGCGGAGATCAGCGACATCAAGAAGGCACGGCTGCTGCTGAAGAGCGTGATCAACACCAACCCGCGCCACGCGCCCGGCTGGATCGCGGCGGCGCGCCTGGAGGAGGTGGCCGGCAAGCTGCAGCAGGCAAGCGGGCTGCCCTGGCACGCCTGCAGCAGGACGGCGGGCTGTCAGCTGCATCCGTGGGTGTTTAGGCCCAGATGTTGACGCTGTCCTGTACCCACCATCCGACACACGCCTGACCCACCACCCCTGGCCCCTGCCCCCACAGGCGCGTGAGCTGATGATGAAAGGCTGCGAGCTGTGCCCCAGCAACGAGGACGTGTGGCTGGAGGCGGCGCGCCTGCAGGTGGGCGGCGCCCGTTGCGAGGCCGGCACGGTACCGCGGCGCGCGGCGCCTGGCGGGCGCGCCTCCCTGCTGCTCGCCTGCCAGGCTCCTGGCACGCTCCCAGCGCAGCCTCCCGCTGCCTGCTGCCCCGGCGCACCACCCGCGCTGCCCGCCTCACCTGCCTCTCTGCCTCCCTCGCTTCCTCCTCTCCTCCCTCGCCTCCCCTCGTGCCCCCGCAGACGGCCGAGAACGCCAAGGCCATCCTGGCTCGCGGCGTGGCGGCGCTGCCCGACAGCGTCAAGCTCTGGATGCAGGCGGCGCGGCTGGAGCAGAGCGACGACGCCAAGAAGCGCGTGCTGCTCAGGTGGGCCGCCCCTCCCTGCGCGGCACGGGGCCTGGCGGGGCGGGTGGGGTGGGGCTGCTGGGCCTCCGTAGGCTGGCCGGCTGGGCTGCTGCACGAGTTGCGTGCAGGCCCATCGCCCATTGCCGCTTTGTCCGGGCGGCTCGCGTTTGCTGGCGGCCAGCCCGGCTGCGCCTGCCGAGTGCCCCTGCCCGCCCGCCTTCCCGCCCGCCTGCCCGCCTGCCCACCCGGCTGCAGGGCCCTGGAGCGCATCCCGCAGTCGGTGCGGCTGTGGAAGGCGGTGGTGGAGATTAGTGAGGAGGACGACGCGAGGGTGCTGCTGGTGCGCCCGCCTGCTGGTGCTGCCAGCCTGCAGGGCGTGCGGGCGCTGCCGGGGGCTGCCTGGCTGGCCGCAGGTGCCTCCCTGATGACTACACTACACTACACGGCACCCAGCATATCGTCCCGCCCACCCGCGCGCGCCTGCCCCTGCCCTGCCCTGCCCTGCCCTGCCCTGCCCTGCCCTCCCCCGCAGTCGCGCGCCGTGGAGTGCTGCCCCCAGCACGTGGAGCTGTGGCTGGCGCTGGCGCGGCTGGAGGCGTATGAGAATGCGCGCAAGGTGCTGAACAAGGCGCGGCAGGCGGTGCCCACCTCGGCGGAAGTGTGGATCACAGGTGAGGAGTGCGGGCGGGGCGGCCTGGCACGGGGGGCCTTGGGCGCACGCTCGCGGCCTGGGCAGCCCCTGGGGCACGCACAGTCGAAGGCGGGGTGGCGGTGTGGTGCGTGGTGCGGGGCGTGGTGGTGTGGGGCGTGGACGCATGCGCTGCGCCGCACCCTGCCTCGCCAAGCTACCTGCCCAGCCCCTGCCGGCAGCTCGCCGGCATCGCGCCTCTCTTCATCCCCGCACCCCACACAGCACCCGGCCACGGCCCCTCGCCTCCCATCCCTCACCGCCCGCCCCTCCCCCTCCCCGCAGCCTCCAAGCTGGAGGAGGCCAACGGGCAGGCCGCCATGCCCGACAAGATCATCCCCCGCGGCATCAAGAGCCTGGCCACCAACGGCGTGGTCATAGACCGGGACTGGTGGCTCAAGGTGGGGGGGCTGCGTGACGGGAGCAGGAGGGCGTGACGGGTCCAGCGCGCGGGCAGGGAGGCGGGATGCAGCAGGAGGGAGCGGATGTTGCATGGCGGGGCAAGGGCTGGGGGGTGCACGGCGGGCTGTTGTGCCACCAGCGCGTGGCTGCTTGTGCTCCCCTGCCTGGCTCGCCCACCAGCCTGCCTCCCCGTTGCCCTGGCCTGCCCCTGTCACGCAGGAGGCGGAGGCGTCAGAGAAGAGCCAGCCGCCGATGGCGGCCACGTGCCGGGCGATCGTCAAGGAGGTGGTGGGGCACGGCGTGGAGGAGCAGGACCGCAAGCGCACGTGGATGGCGGATGCGGGTGGGTACCGTGGCGGTACCTCACGCAGGGACCGGGCCGCGCGCCTCCTCCCCCTGCGGCACCTGCTGCCTCCGGTTCTGACACCCATTTGCCAGCTCGGCCCCACCGTGCCCAGAGCCCCACCGCCTGCCCCTCCCTCCCCTGCCCCCATGCCGCAGAGGAGTGCATGCGGCGGGGCTCTGTGGAGACGGCGCGAGCCATCTACGCCCACGCCCTCTCCGTCTTCCCAGGCAAGAAGAGCATCTGGCGGCGCGCGGCGCAGCTGGAGAAGGCGGCGGGCAGCCGGGAGAGCCTGGATGCGCTGCTGCGCAAGGCGGTACAGTACTGCCCACAGGCGGAGGTACTGTGGCTCATGGCGGCCAAGGAGAAGTGGCTGTCAGGTGGGATGGGGTCAGCAGGCCGGGTGTGTGGCGGTGTGGCACGTTTATGTGTTGGGAGGGTGGGTGGCGGTGAGCCGCCGAGTGTGCGACCTCTTTTCCCGCACCCTGCACCCGTCGCGGCCGCGTTCGCCATGCGTCCCACCCGCCTGCTGCCGTTTGCGTCCCGCCTGGCGCAGGGGACGTGGCCGGGGCTCGGTCCGTGCTGGAGGAGGCGTTTGTGCGCAACCCGGACAGCGAGGAGATCTGGCTGGCGGCGTTCAAGGTGGAGTTTGAGAACGCTGAGCTGGACCGCGCCAGGTAGGCGGGAGGGGGGCGCCAGCGTGGCAGCTGGCCATGTGGCCAGGGGCGGGGGTGGTGCCCGACGTGGCCGTCTGCTCTGGCCTGCTGGCCTGCTGCTGCACCGTCGCGCCTGCTGCTGCCCAGCCGTGCCTGCCAGGTGCTCAGCTCGCCACCCTGCGTCTGCCTGCTCCCCCACCCTCCCCCACTCCACTCGCAGGCTGATTCTGGCCAAGGCGCGGGAGCACCCGCCGGCCAGCACGGCGCGCGTGTGGATGAAGTCTGCGATGGTGGAGCGCGAGGCGGGGGCGGCGGGGGCGGAGCGGGAGCTGCTGCAGGAGGGCATCCGCCGCTTCCCGTACTTCTGGAAGCTGCACATCATGCTGGGGCAGCTGGAGGAGCGGCTAGGTGGGTTGCATGGTGGCATGGTGGCGGCTAGGTGGGGGGCTGTAGGCTGCGGGGGCAGGCAGGCTGGGACACAGGGCCGTGTGTGGAGGGTGGTGGCTGGGGTGGCTTATGTGGGGGTGCGGTGCGTGTTGCGGCAATCTGTGTGGCTTTGTTGGACGAGCTGCGCCGCTGCCTGCGGGCTGCCCAGCCGTGCGGCAGCCCCTGCTGCCGCCGCTGCGAGGCGACCGCGCCGCCCGCGCCGCCGCCGCTGCCGCAGGCAACGCCGACGCGGCGCGGCTCGCGTACGCGGCCGGCATCAAGCGCTGCCTGGACTGCATACCGCTCTGGGTGTCTGCGGCGCGGCTGGAGGAGCGGGCGGGCAACGTGGCAAAGGCGCGCGCGCTGCTGGAGCAGGCACGCCTCAAGAACCCCAAGAACGCGCAGCTGTGGCTGGCTGCCGTGCGCACCGAGCTGCGGGCGCAGAACCAGAAGGCTGGGGAGGCGCTCATGGCCAAGGCGCTGCAGGACTGCCCGGACAGCGGGCCGCTGTGGGCGGAGACCATCAACATGGCGCCCCGCCCGCAGCGCAAGAGCAGATCGGGTGCGCGGGGGGGTCCCGGGCGGGCGGGCCGCGGCTGCTGCTGGTTTGGGCGGGTGTGGCTTCTGCGTGTCTGTGTTTGGAGGCAGGCGGCGCGCCTGGGCCGGCCTCCCCTGCACCGGCTGGAGCCGACAGCGCGTCGTGTGCCCCTCCCCTCCCCGCCTCCTCCACCTCGACCCTCCCCTCCTCCACCCCTGCAGTGGATGCGCTGAAGAAGTGTAATGACGACCCTCACGTCGTGGCGGCCGTGGCGGCGCTGTTCTGGCTGGACCGCAAGGTGGACAAGGCGCGCTCCTGGTTCAACCGAGCGGTCACGCTCAACCCGGGTGAGGCGGCACGGGGACGGGGAGGGGGAGGGGAGGGCAGGGGAGGGGCGGGGCGGGGAGGGGCCTCTGTGGTGCTGGGCCCCGGCCGTCTGCGCTGCGACCGCCGGCCAGCGGCGTTCCTTTCAATCCCACCCGCGCGACTGCCTCCTGCACTGCCTCGCCATCACCATCGCACACGGGGGCGCACACTCACGCCCATGCGTGCCGCCACCTTACCTTCCTGCACTGCCTGCCTGCCTCCCACCCACCGCCCCCTCCTCCCGCAGACGTGGGCGACTTCTGGGCCTCCTACCTCAAGTTCGAGACGCAGTTTGGTAGCCCCGAGCAGCAGGAGGGCGTGGTGAAGCGGTTCCTGGCGGCGGAGCCGCACCACGGCGAGCGCTGGCAGCGGGTGGCCAAGGACGCGGCCTGCGCGCACCAGAAGTCAGAGGTGGTGCTCAAGCGGGTGGTGCTGGACCTGGACAAAGAGCTGTAGGGAGGTAGGGAGCGGGGGGCTGCCCGCCCAGGCCCCAGCACCGCCTCCCGCCTCCCCAGCACCGGCCTGCCGGCCTGGGCATCAGGCCGGGGCCGGTGCACCCTTGCGCTGCGACGTGTGTTGACCTGCCGTGTTGCGTTGAACCTAGCACTGACCTCCGCCGTCCACTGTGATGGCTGATCCCGCTTTGCTGTACCATTTTGCTGTGACCTCGGGACGCTGACAGCACGGTGCTGCAGTGCATTACAAGGCTCTGCGCCGCGTGCAAGCTCCTGCGCTGGCCGGCCCACGAGCATACGGGCATGGAACGAGGGAAGCGGGGAGGCGGGGGGGAGGCCCACAGCGGCTTGCAACTGGGCAGCAGCCGCAGACAGGCCGGAATGAAAGGAGCATCCACAGATGCGGGGACCTCAGCAGGAGACGAAAGATAAAAATAGCAAATGAACAAGGCAGCGTGTGCGCACACTGCTACACGGCAGCACAACATGGGGGCGAGTGCCAATTCAACAAGGGGGTTTAGGGGTGCCGATTGGCTGGCATCCGCCAAGGGATACGGCATATAAATTATGGGCCAAGGCGCGGGAGGCATCCCAGCTGCGCAAGCGCTCGTGCATGCAAGGTGCACCGAGCGGGGACACGCACATACCGCCGCGGCCTAACCACACATGGTGTCAGTTGAGCTTATCGGTGTCCTCCTCCTCCTCCTCCTCCTCATCGGGCCCAAACTGCCCGCCGGGGGACCGCGGCCCGCCCCGCCGGTTGTTCAGCTTGCGGGCGGTGGCGGCCACCGCTGTGCTCGCCTTCTCCCGCTCATCCTGCTTCGCCCTGCAGCCAGGCCGCGGCGCGCATGCACATGCGTCAAGGCAGAGGAGGGACAGTGCATGCAGCGCTCTCGCTCGGCGCCCCTCAGAGCGACAAACCCTGTCGGCAGCCTGTGGCCGAGCCATCCTGTGTGGCTGGTTTGGCTGCTGGCTGCTGCTCACTTGGCGGCGGCGGCAGCAGCCAGCTCCTCCTCATCGTAGTCGTCCTCATCAAAAGCAAAGGGGTTGAGGTCGGCGGGCAGGATGGCATTGAGGCTGCTGGCCATCTGCTTGCCCAGCAGCGACAGCTGCGCCCCAAACGACTCCAGCCCCAGATCCCGCATGCCCTGCGGAACGCAGGTGGGGCCAGGCAAGCAGCGACCGACAGCATGAGCAAGTTTTGCAGGGCAGCGCTGCGCTGCCGGTGCTCTGAGAAGCGCCAGTCGCGGATGAAGCATGGGGCATCCACGCGGGCAATGAGGGGCCATGCCCAGGTAAGCACTGGCTTGCCTGGTTCCAGCCGGTGGTGCTAAACCAGGAGCTGTCAGGCGATGACGGCGTCTCTGCCAGCTGTGACGACTGCAGGCAGATGGCAGCGCGAGTGTGCACGCACCATGCCTTCAGTTCCATGACGGCCAGGGGGTGGGCAAGGCTGGTGGGACAGCGGGCAGCAGGACACCAACGGCGGCGGCGGGAGCGGGGGCGGGATTGATAGGCCACTCACCGACGTTGCCCGGAAGGAGTCCCCCTGCCCGCGCCTTTCTGCCTGCAGCTCCAACAGCTTGCGACGCGCTGCTGGGATGTCTAGGTCCACCTCTCGCAAGGCCGACTCCAGCACGCTGCGGGGCGTGTCTGGGAACTCCGCTGCCAGCAGGGTGCAGGCTGCCGCCAGCTCCGTCTCCATTTTGGATCCCGGCCCCGCTCCCTGGGGCGAGAGGAGCCAGGCGAGGAGATTGGTGCTCCTGGCACTGTGCTCTACAGCGTCCACTGAACTCTGCGTCCTGGGATCTGAATCGTGCAGCAACGGAGAGACCAGGCCGTTGTTCTTTGGAGCTTCCCCATCTGTTCCATGCAGGAAGAATGACATGGCGGCAACCTGGACGCCACGTCCAACCTTCCCTGCGCCAATCGACAGAGTGTAAAGGCGGTGTGCGGGCAGCGTGGGGACGAGGACGTGATCACCCAAGCCGATGCAGAAGAGGAGCCGCCTGGCGCTCAAGCGCAGTGTGGAGGGCGATGGCCAGGGAGGCGGGCAGAAGAAGTGAGCCAGGGATCGATGGGCACACTGTGTCGGCGCTGCCGATACCCGCCGCCGCCGCCGCTCAGCCTGCCCTGTTGTCGCCTGTGCAGGGCTGCGACGCAACAGGCCGCTGCTGAGCAGGCACCTGGCCCGCACCAGCATGGCGAGGATGATTTGCGGACATCAGGCGATGCAGCTGAAGTGGAGCTTGGGGCTGCAGGCCAGCAGGCGCCGATGGACGCCGTGCCGCCCAGCCCTTCACCAGCAGGCATCGAGGAGGGCGAGGGCACGCCATCTCCTGGCGATGACGTGGAGGCGCGACAGGGACTGCTCAAGGCAAGCGGGCAGCTGCTTGGCATCAAGCATTTCGATTTCCCTCGAGTCATCCAAGCCAGAGCTCCGCTCGGTAGGGCGGCACCTCACAACCCACACCCCCCACTTCCCTCACAACCCACCACCCCCACGTCATGCAGATAGCCGAGTCGATGCGGCGCCGGGTGGACGAGGGGCGGCTTGAGCTGCTGCGCATGCAGCGCCTGCAGCAGCAGAAGCAGCAGCTGGTGACGCAGGGAGAAGCGGTCCTGGCTGCGCACTGCGCTGCCACCTGGCGGCTGCACCGGCAGCCAGGGGCGCCGCGCAGCAGCCTGGACCAGGAGCAGCAGGGTGGCAGCATCACGGTGCACAGCGTGCAGGCAGAGTGCGCAGCGGGGCAGTGGTGGCTGCGTGCGGCCATCAGCCTCCCAGCACACCAGGCGAGGGGTTGCAGGCCAACAATTCTGGCCGCCAGCACCGTCGCCCGCCTGGTGTGCCGGCAGCAGCACAGCACTATTGTAACCAGCAGCAGCAGCGGCAACGACGGCAGCGGCAGTAGTGGCGGCATGGGTCCAGAGGGAGCAGGCATGCAGCAGCTGCAGCTGACCGCTGCCCTGGACATCCAGCAGCATCAGGAGCAGCCTGGGGAAGCGCTGTGGGCCGACGTGTTTGTGCTGCTTGAGCACGCAGCAGCGGCGTCGCCAACAGGCGTGCAGGCGTTCAGCGGAAGGACGGCTGTGGCAGCGCCGCCTGTGCAGCTGGGCAGGGTGCAGCTCAGCTGGGCGGAGTGGCTGACGAGCCACAGCCGTCCCGCCGCCCTGGTCTCTGAGCAGCCGCAGGAGCAGCACGGCATTGTGCTGGCGGTGGCATCCCAACAGCTTGACCTGCAGTGCCTGAGCCACATCACGCAGCAGCGCTTGGCCTGCACTCGCGTCGCCGCGCCAGCGGCCGCGGGCAGGAGCCAGCTGGCATTTGTGCTTCGCGGCCCGCCATCGCCCGCGGCCGCCATGAGCAGCGTGCCTGGCGATGTGTCGCTGGCCACTGTAGGCATCACCCAGCACAGCAGGCAGTTTGCGGAGGTCCATCTGGAGGCCTCCAATGCCCTGATGCTGGGTGTGCTGCAGCAGCAACTGTCTGAGGGCCTCCGCCAGGCGGCACGGGAGGCTGGGCTGCCGCCAGACGACGCCGCTGTGCAGCGCAGCTTACTGTCGCCGCGGCATGCACAGCAGCAGGCGGTGGCAGCCGAGGCTCTGGTGCAGGAGCTGGATGCCTCCATCGCGTGGGTGGAGACACTGCTGAAGCAGAAGCTGGCGCTGGACAGCCGCCAGCGGCGGCACAAGGTGGCGGCGCCCAGCGACGCAGAGGTGCTCCAGAAGCAGGCCGCCGCCCTCACCGCGATGGCTGCAACAGACGAGTGCATGGTCAGCTTGCTTACAAGCTGAGTCTTATGCTGTACCAGAGTCCAAAGGTGTATTAATCAAGAGACTGCGGCCAGGGGAGAGGTGGCCAGGGGAGGGGTGGCGGCGGCCACTGAGGTGGCGGTCCCTCTTGATTCTCTCTTCAAGGACACGCATTGCGGGCCACTGCACGCCTACCGGACCCCAATTACCTTCAGGATATCTTCCCTCGTGGCTTGCCCCGTTTGGAGAGCAGGAGCGGCAAGCACCATGCTGGCAGCCCGATTGCCGTCGCTATGGCCGGTGCGGAGGGCGCTGGCAGCTTTTGAGGGGGGTTCTGCGCTCGATGTCGGCCATCCACCCACCCCCGCGAGCCGCACGCAGGCTTGCACCCCCGCGGCGTCGGCGGCGGCAGCAGCGGGCACGGGGTGGAGGCTGTTTAGCGACCATGCGGCAGGGCAGCCGCTGGACAGAATCCTGCTGCGCGGCCTAGTCTTTCACGGCTACCATGGGGTGTACCCAGAGGTGAGGAGGATGTGGCGGGCTGGATCCCCGCCCGAGCACCGCCTGTTGCTGCCGTACCGCCGACTTGGGGCCAGCCTTTGCTGCCAGGCTGCTCTTTGCCCGACTGCTGCTCGCTGGCTGGCCGCCTGTGCAGGAGAACAAGCTGGGGCAGAAGTTTGTGGTGGATGCCACGCTGCTGGCAGACCTGTCCCATGCGGGGCGCAGCGACGACCTGCGCCGCACCGTCAACTATGCACAAGTGTACGAGTGAGTGGGGGATGGGCTTGGGGGCTGCATGGGCTGGCAGGTCGAGTGCCCGCTGACTGCAGCGCAGCTGATCATCGCTGTGCCATGGCCACCGGCACTCATGCCCAGACACTGGAGTGCCGGCTTGCTGTGCCCCCCTTACCCCGACCTGCAGGGACATCCGTGGGATTGTGGAGGGCCCGCCGCAGCAGCTGATCGAGGTGGTGGCTGAGCGGATTGCGGGCAAGGTGCTGAGGGAGCACCCCGGGGTGGCCGCCGTCACCGTCGGCGTCAGCAAGCCGCACGTGGCCGTCAGCGGCGTGGTGCAGTCGCTTGGCGTGGAGGTGACGCGGCGGCGGCAGGTGGCGGAGCTGTGAGGCGTGTGAGCCACGAGGGGGGAGCTCAAGTGCTGGTGCACCCCCCAGTGGGCATGCCCAATTCACAGGAAGCAAGATAGAGATAAGGACCAATAGGGATGTAGTGCAGAGCAACAAAAATGGTGTGAAAACAAGGTCAGTCAGGCAGTGCAGTTCAAGTCAGCAGGGCAGTGCATTTGCAAGGGGTCAGTGTGGTTGTGTGCCGCGCCTGAGCTGCGCCCGGGTCACCTCGCCCTGGGCGCGGTCGCATTGGGCACGATGACCAGCCGCAGCAGCACCTCCCGCCTGCCTGGGTGCTGCTGCGGCAGCAGCACGCCCATGTTGCTGTTCTGGAGCAGAATGATCCCGGCTGCCCCCATCTTCAGCAGCCGCTCAGGGAAGCCCTGCAGGCGCATGCCGGGGCGCGGGCCACGAGGGGCGGGCTGACGAGGGTGCCTGGCCTGGCGCCGCGCCAGCCGCGCCGTGGCTGGGGAGGGCCCCCCGCCGGCGCAAGCAGGGGCTGCTGGCGCCTCACCTGTGCCTCCTGGGAGGCGTACTGGATCATCAGGCGCGTGTGTATGCAGTTGGGCTTGCTGGAGATGAACTGGGAGGCCTGGCCCACCGCCACATTCTTGGCAATGTGCAGCTGGGGCGGCCAGCTCAGCTGCACCAGGGTCGCCGCCTGCTGGGGCAGCGCCTGGATCTGCAGGCAGCGCAGCGCAGGGCGCCTGGATTGCGGTGCGCCGCCGAGTCCACGCCGGCAAGCAGCGGAGGCGTGCCGGCCGAGGCGTGCGGCTGGGCAGGCGGGCGTGCATGTCGGGGCAGCGGCGGCGGGCCGCCCGGCGTGCGCACCTGGCCCACACCCAGCATCAGGGTGGGCCCCCGCGTGACCTTGGAGTCCACCACCACCTTGGCTGTGTGTATGAGGGCATACTTGGCGGGGGAGGCAGGTGCCAAGGAGCTGCCGCCGGTGCCCGCTGGCGACCCCGACCCATACTGCTGCTGCTGCTGCTGCTGCTGCTGCTGCTGCGTCCGCGCCGCCTGCTGCATGGGCGGCAGCGGCAGGCCCTGCACCGAGGGCTGCTGCAGGGGCTGCTGCTGCTGCGGGCCCACGGGCGGCGGCGCCGCCTGCTGCATCATGGCGGCCAGTGCGGCGTCCTGCATGGGCGAGGCGTCGTCTGGCGACATCAGAATCTCCGCGTTCAGCACGTCCAGGAAGCTGCCAGGGGAGGCGCCAGGCGCCAGCGGCGGGGTCCACTGGGCCGCCGCTGCCCCGGCAAGCGGCGGCGGCATTGCCGCCGAGGCCGCGGAACCGCCCGCCGAGCCGGCAGCCGCTGCTGCTGCTGCTGCGGGAGGCTGGGAGGCTGTGCCCTGACGCGCCCGCCTGGCTGCTCCCTCCTCAGAGTGAGGTGGCAGCGGCTCCAGGCTGCCGCCGGGATCGCCCCGCCTGGCGGCGGTCCCCTCGGTGACGGATGCTGCTGCACACCAGGAGGCAGGGCAACACATGAATCCGGGGGCGGCCCGCAGGAGCGGCTTGCCCCACCCTACACCGGCCTGGGGCAGCAGTGGCCAGCCTGGCAGGGATCATCGCCATATTGGTGGGGGACCAGCAGCAGCAGGCACCCACCCAGCAACTTCTTGGAAGCCGCGGTCAGCGGCAGCGGCTTGCCTCCGCTCTTCATGAGCACCTGCGCGCAAGCCAGGAGCGGCGCGGAGGGCAGCTCGGCAGCGTGCGAGCAGCGCCGGCTGGCAGGGCGGGCAGTGGGGCATGTATGTGGAGCTTCTGGGCAGCCCAGAATACGGGGCAGGCGTGCCGTGCCCCGCACCACCCACGCTGTCCACTCGTCTGCCTTCCCTGCAGCGCACCTCCAGGGCTTGCGGCCAGAAGGGGAGGATGGCCATGGCGGCGACGGGCAGCGTGACCGCCGACCGCACCAGCTGCTGCAGCACGCCCTCATGGCTCTGCTTCAGCTTCTCCATCCACGCATCCTCCGAGCTGCAGGCAGTCGGGGCCGGGCGGGGCGAGGGCAGTGGGCACACCCGCAGGCCACGCTGGGGGAACAGGGAGGCCAGCAGGCTGCTTAGTTGCCGAGCCGGCTGCGCAGCCAGCAAAAGCCCAGGTTCCCAGAAAAATGCAGCCAGGCAGTGTGCAGGCCTCACCTGAGCGGGGTGTCACATACCAGGTTGGCCAGGTGCCAGAGCAGGGGGGGGCTGTCCATCATGTTGCCGCCCACCAGTCCAAGCTGGACGCCGTGGTGGCGCAGGCCGCGGCACAGCTCTACCGACGTTGCCAGCCCCGGCAGCTTGGCCATGCTGCAGTCCTCCGCAAAGGGCCAGGGCACCGGGCGCACCGCCGGGTCCGAGGCCAGGCACACCAGGCAGTGCTGCTGCGGCGGCGGCGCTGCGCCCGGCGCCGGCAGCGCGAACAAGCTAGCCGCCTCCAGCAGCGCCTCTGCCAGGGCCACCGGCTGGCCCCCGCCTCCCACAAACTCCACGTCCTCCAGCAGGCAACGAAACTGGTCCACGCTGCTGAGCCAGCCGAAGCTTGACTCTACGGCTGCCGGGCTATGAGGAGGGTGCGCCCCAAACAGAACCAGCGACATCTCGAGGCCCAGAGGGGCCAGGTGTACCAGCAGTGGCTCGATGACACCCCGCAGCAGGGTTTGCCACAGCCCACTCAACCGTGCAGTGCACTCTATTGCCAAACAGAGCCGCAGAGGGCGCGCCATCGCGGCATGGGTGCAACAGGATAGCTGCAAGCGCCGATAGAGGGTCCTGGGGTGGGGAAAACCCATGAGATTGCCAGGCTGTCAGGTGCTGGTGATGAGCCCCACAGCTATACAGCACCCTACTGTATTTCTTGAGAGTCTGCAGGTGCCACAAAGTCCATCCAGAAGCCAGCCAGTCGTCCTCACTTCACTGTGTTACCTCTGGCATGTCAAGCGATGACGAAGACGTGCCTCTAGCGGTGCCGCTGCAGGCGTCGGGTGCCGGCAAGGTCAGCACCACATGCCGGGCCGTGGATCAGGACGCAGAGGTGCGGCGCCCTACTCCGCCGCCCTGCCACCGCCGCGGTGTCGAACCCCGGTCACCGGCCCTGCGCAACTTGCATCCTCTACACCCAAGCAGCAGGACCATGCCCTCTCGTGGACACCGCCACATCTCCCGCATCCTGCCACCCTCCTCCTGCAGCCCGCGCAAGCGCCAGCGCCTGGCGCCGCCGCCCCGGCCGCGCCCCCCACGCCCGTCCCCGTCACCCTCATCACCGGCTACCTGGGCGCGGGCAAGACCACTCTTGTGAACCACGTGCTGACCGCCAAGCACGGCTACCGCTGCGCGGTTCTGCTCAACGAGATCGCCGACTCGGCAGACATCGAGCGGGCGCTGGTCAAGGAGCCCGAGGTGAGGGCGGCTGCCCGGCGCCCGTACCTGCCGCGCTGCCCACGCCTGTACCTCCCGCGCTGGCCCAGGCACGTGGCAGGACGGGAAATGGCGTTTTCGGCAGTGGGGAGATTTCCAGCAGCGGTGCGTCAGCGGCGACGCTGCGCATGAAGGCCTGTGCACCTTGCGGACCAAGCCGCTGCCCCGCAACGCCGCCGCCGTGCCGCAGGGCCGCGACGCGTCGCCGCTGGCGGAGTGGGCCGAGCTGGAGAACGGCTGCATCTGCTGCAGCGCCAAGAACGACATGGTGAGGGCGCTGGAGGCGCTGATGCAGCAGCGCTCGCGCTTTGACTACGTGCTCATAGAGACGACGGGGCTGGCCAACCCGGGGCCCGTGGCGGCGGCGCTGTGGACCGACGAGCAGCTGGAGTCGAGGTGGGGAGGCGGGAAGGCTGGCGGGGTGGGGGTGGGGGCTTGCGCTGGGGGCAGGCTGAGGTGGGGTGGGGGCAGGGGGGCAGGGCGCCGGCTCCTTGCCGATGGCAGTGGCGGTCTGGGAGGCTTGCGAAAACTACAGCTACTCTTGCTTTGACGCCATGCCCAGGGTGCCCTCCCCCCAGCCATGCCTCCCCCTCCCTGCCGCAGCGTGTGCCTGGACTGCATCGTGACGGTGGTGGACGGGCGGCACGTGGAGCGCCAGCTGGGCGCCCCGCGCCCCGCGGGCGCCATCAACGAGGCGCAGCAGCAGGTGGCCTTTGCCGACGTGGTGCTGCTCAACAAGGTGCGGGCGGCGGCCGGGCGGGCGCAGGAGGCGGCCGGCACGCAGGCAGCAGTGGCGGCTCTGCGCCGCCAAGCGGATGGCCTCTCGCTCATCTAGCCTGCCACCGCAAAGGCCCGACTGCCCGCCCGCCTGCCTGCCCACCCGCCCACCTGCCCCCCTGCCTGCCTGACTGACTGATGCAGGTGGACCTGGCGGGCGAGGAGCAGCTGGCGCGGGTGGAGGGCACGATCCGTGGCATGAACGCTGAGGCCGCCATCCTGCGCTGCCAGCGCTGCGAGATCGACCTGGCCAGGATCCTCAACACCGGCATCTACTCGGCAGTCATGCAGGGCCTCCAGGCAGCGGGCGCGGAGCCTGGCAGCGGCGTGGATGGAGGCGCGCCGGAGGCAGGGCCGGGGGCAGCGGTGGGCAGCGCGGCGGCGGAGCAGCAGCAGGAAGCGCAGTGTGGGCACCCGCAGTGCGACAACCCAGAGCACCACCACCACCACCACAGCGGCGGCGGCGGCGGCCAGCACGACAGCAGGGTTGGCACCGTGACCATCCTGCTGCCGGGACGGCCCCTGGACCTGCCCCGGTTGCGGCACTGGCTGGACGCGCTGCTGTGGGAGCAGGAGCAGGAGCAGGAGCAGGGGCAGGGGCAGGGGCAGGGCAGCGAGGGGGCAGCAGCAGGAGCGGCAGGCGGCGCGGCGGGAGCGGCGACGGCGGCGGCGGCGGCACCGGTCATCTTCCGCATCAAGGGCCTGCTGCATGTGGAGGGCAGCGAGCGCAAGCACATCCTGCAGGGGGTGCACGAGATCTACGATGTGGTGGAGGGCCCCGCGTGGGCGCCCGGCGAGGATCGGCGCAGCAAGGTTGTGCTGATCGGGCGGGGGCTGGACCGCCGTGCGCTGGAGCGCGGCCTGCACTCCTGCCTGGCACCCTTGTAACGCTCCCTGGGTTACGTCTCAGCGCTCGATGCTGGCAGATCGTGTGATGGGAGGCCATGGCTAGTGAGCGGAAGCTAGTGAGTAGCCGGCAAGACGGCGGGCGGCGGCGGGTAGGCCCCCTTCTCACCTGCTGATAAGGCTGCGGAACGCCGAAGAAAGCTTTGGCACCGTCTTTGTGCCAGCTCCACACTAGCGTAGCATTCTCTGCTTCAGTTCACGGGCAGTGCACGAGCGAGTGTGAGTGGGCCACAACCTACGCTATCCAAGGGGGCCACCACCAGCCACCAGGCTGCACTCCCCACAAAAAGTAGGCACCCCCACGCCCTGGACCTCTATGGTGCAGCTGGAAAGCCGGCTGAGCAGCCCCCCCAGGTTGCCAGAGCCTTATGTCAGCCTCCCTTCCCCCTCCCTGCAGATGCTGCGCATGGCCAGCACTGAGCCAGACCTGGAGGAGCGTCGGGAGGAGCGGCGGCGCGAGGCAGAGCTGCAGCTCCAGTGCTGGGAGCTGGGCATGACGCCCAGGGCTGCTTCCCAGGCGGGGCAGGCGGATGTCCAGGTGCAGATCGGGGCGGGGCACGAGCTGGACGAGCTGTCGGTGATCGAGCCGCTGTCAGGTGGGCCGACGGCGCGGGGTGGTTGGGGCGGTTGGCGGCGGCGGCGGCACGGTATGCCAGCTTCGCCTGCTGCCGCGTTCCGCGCATGCGTGCTGGCTCCAGCGTCCCTGGACGCTCACGCCCTGCTGCCCTGCCCTGCTGCCCTCCTGCCTCCCTCAGAGGAGAAGCGCATTGCCATCGGCGTCACCCACGTGTCGGCGCACGTGCCGCTGCTGCTGCAGCAGCCCTCCCTGCTGTCCCGCCTCAACCCGCGGGCCCTCAAGCGCAAGATCAGCAGCGTGGGCACCAGCCGGCCCACCCACCGGCAGGTGTGCGCCCGCCGTGCTGGCCGACCGACGCGGCTGGCACTCTGCACGTGTGGGGCTGGTCGCCATTGCCCCGTTCCCAAGAACACCCTTGGAATCCCAATATGCCTCCCCGCCGCCCACCCTGCAGATACTGTTTGACGTCAGCTGCAGCGTGCTGCCGGGCGAGGTGCTGGCGATGATGGGTGAGCGCCGCATTGGGGCGACAGCGCCGCACGCGGGCCGCGGCTCTGGCAGGCTCGCCCACCTCAAGGCGCTCGCACCCACCCCCTGCCCGACCTGCCGCTCTGCGCCCTCCCTGCCCTGCCAGGCCCCAGCGGCAGCGGCAAGACCTCCCTGCTGTCCATTATGGGGGCGCGCGCGCAGAAGCAGATGCGTACCGAGGGCGGCGTGACCTTCAACGGCGCGCCGCTGACCAAGCGCCTCAAGCGCCGCGTGGGCTACGTGCTGCAGGTGGGGGCGGCCAGCGGTGGTGCCGTGGCGGAGCTGCCCGTGGGCAGAGAGACGCCAGTCGACCTGCCGTCCTGCCTGGCCGCCTCCCTGCCTGCCTGCCCGCCTCCCAAACGTTGCCACCCCTGCCATGTTGCCAGCCCGCCGCTTTGCGCAAAAATCCCCACACATGCCCACACATGCCCACCCCCGCGCCCGCCCCCCCGCTCCACCCGCCAGGACGACCTGCTGTACGAGAGCCTGACGGTCAAGGAGACGCTGTACTATGCGGCCATGCTGCGCCTGCCGCGCCGCATGAGCCACGCCGACAAGCTGCGGCGCGTGGACCTGGCGCTCACCGCGCTGGGTCTGAGGCAGTGCAAGGACACAATCATCGGTGGGCGGCGGGTGGGGGAGGGAGGTGGGGGCGGGGCACGACGGGCGAACCTTGAGGGGCTGGCAAGCATACGGGCAGCCACTGTGCGGCGCTCGCCCAGCTGGCGACTGCCGTCTGCCCTGAAGGCGCGCCGCGGCAGCGCCCGCTGCCCCCTGCTGCCCTCCCGCAGGCGGCTTCTTCCGCAAGGGCATCAGCGGTGGCGAGCGCAAGCGCACCTCCATCGGCGTGGAGCTGCTGATCGACCCCTCGGTGCTCATGCTGGTAAGGGGGGGAGGGGGGGGGGGGGGGGGGGGGC
>NW_005435085.1:809524-830719 GCF_000147415.1 Chlorella variabilis | reverse complement strand
GGGAGGGCAGGGGAGGCATGCAGGGGAGGGAGCAGGGGAGGAGGAAGGGCCCCGCGGCATGCCATCCCGTCAGCGCCTGAACGGAAACGGCTGACAACATGCCTTTGATCCTCCTGCCTGTCTCGCAAGGATGAGCCGACGAGTGGATTAGACTCCACCACCTCCATGCACGTGCTCACCATGCTGCGCCACTTGGCGACAGGCGGGCGCTCCATCATCGCCACCATCCACCAGCCCTCCTCCCGCCTCTACCAGCAGCTGGACAAGCTGCTGCTGCTCAGCCAGGTGCACCAGCCTGCTGACGGCGGCGCCCGCCATCCTGGCTGTGCGATGCTGAGGGCTGGGGGAGCCTGGGTCAGCCACCCGCGTCAGGCAGCCTGAGGCAGGCTGCTGCCCGCTCACCTCGTCATTACCACACCCGCCCGCCTGCTCGCCCCCCCTGCAGGGCCACGTGATGTTCTACGGCCAGGCGCAGCAGGCGGGCGAGTGGTTCAGCCGCCTTGGGTACACGCTGCCCTACGGCTCCTCCCTGGCCGACTTCATCCTGGACCTGGCCTCTGCTGACGTGGCGGTACCCGACAGGTGGGCGGTACCGCGCTCGCACACCTCACTGGCGACCATCTCCATTTGCCCCACTCATCCATACCCACCACGCATTCCGTGGCACCTCCCCCCCCCCCACACACACACACACCTGCCTGCCTGCCTGCCTGCCTGCCTGCCTGCCTGCCTGCCTGCCTGCCTGCCTGCCTGCAGGGACGGCGAGCAGAGCCGCGTGTACCTGATTGCGCGGGCGGAGGCTTACCTGAAGCGCCACCCCCAAGACGGCTTCGACCTTGGCAGGAGCAGGCACCAGCAGTCGCCCAGCGCCCCGGCGCTTGTGCAGCTGCCGCTGGAGGCCAGCAACATCAGCGGCCCCAGCACCCCGAGCAGCCGCAGCGGCAGCGACGGCGCGGCAGGCACGCCGGCGGCGGTGGTGGGTGGCATGGATGGCGTCACGGGTGCGTGGCCGCTGCAGGCGGAGTTGTGCACGTGTGCACTGCACCCAGCCCTGCTGGCCCTGCCTTCTCAGCTGCTAATTGTCCCCGGCCAGGCTTTCTTTTCCCTTGGCCCCTCCTGCTTTGCCTGCAGTGGAGAAGGTGGACGGCAGAGGCCGCGGCCTGGCGGGCACCAGCAGCACGCTGCAGCAGGAGCACCGCTGGGGCGCGCCCTACCTCACGCAGGTGGCCCTGCTGTTCAGGCGCAGCCTGCGCACCCGGCGCTTCGAGGTGGGGCGCTGCTCCAGGCCTGCCAGGGGCGCATCCCGTGAAGCTGGCCCCGAGTCGCATGCCCTGCTGTCACCCAGTGCTCCACCCCAGCTCGCTGCACTACTCTTTTCTCAACCGTGCCCACCCTGCTGCTGCTGCCGCTGCCGCCTGCAGAGCATGAAGACCCAGGACATCTACCAGTTTGCCGCCATCTCGCTGCTGGCGGGCCTGTTCTGGCTGCAGGCGGGCAAGGATGACACGGTGCTGGGGTGCGCTGCCCCGACCCTGCCGCAGTGCTGTTTCTGTGCCCTGCTGTGTGTGCCTCTGCCCAGCTCGGCCCTGGCGGCTCCCACTTGCAGAAGAAGACTGTGACATATGTACGACTGGCGCCTCTGGCAGTCGCCCAACCCCGACTCGCTGCTCCCCCTGCTGCGCCTGCAGGGCGCGCAACACGCTGGGCCTGCTGTTCTTCATCTCCATGTTTGCCTCCTTCCGCTCCCTCTTCCTGGCCCTGTACACCTGGCCGGTGAGCACACCCGGACGCTTTCCCTGTGGGGGCCGCCGGCCTGCCGATAAGCCCGCCTGCCATGCCTGCTCTGTCGGTGCTCTGCTGTATATGCTCGCTGCAAAGCTGCTGCGGGCCTGGCCTGGCGCGCAGGAGGAGTACAAGCACATGCTCAAGGAGCGGGCCAGCGGGATGTACAGGTGCGGCGTGCTGGGGGTGGGCCCGCGCTTCGAGCTGCACAAGCGTGCTTATACCCCAAGCACCCCTCCAGCTGATCCATGCCCTCCACGCCCAACCTGACCTGCTTGGGAGCTCCCTGGGCTGCAGGCTGTCTGCCTTCTACGCCGCCCGCACCCTCAGCGACCTGCCCATGGACTTCACGCTGCCCACCGCCTTCTTCCTCATCGTCTACTTCATGGGCGGCCTGCGCTACAACGCCGCCGCCTTCTTCGGCATGTATGGCGTCACGCTGCTGACCATGCTGGTGGCCCAGGTGTGGAGGGCGGGCTTGGCAGCGGGGCAGGGGACGGGGCGGGCTGCAGGGGACGGGGCGGGCTGCCAGTCCCTGCCCTGCCTGGGACGCTGTCGGCGCGGCGCGGCTCCCCACCCTCGCTCGCCCTCGCCGCTCAGGCCCACCACGCTGGCGTGCAGGGCCTGGGCCTGCTGCTGGGCGTCGTCACCATGGTGCCCAAGACCGCGCAGACCCTGGCCTCCGTGGTGATGATGGCCATGGTGCTGACGGGAGGCTTCTTCATCACCGAGCTGCCCTCCTGGTGCGCCTCTGCACGCATGCGCAGCCGGGCGCGCGCCCGCGCAGCCGGCGACTTCCCCGTTGCACGGCGCTGTCCCCGCCGCGCTCGTCCTCCCTTATGCGGCTCTCTCGTGCCTGCAGGCTGGAGTGGGTCAAGTACCTGTCCTTCATCTACTACTCCCTGGGCATCATGCTCTACATCCAGTTCTCCGGCGGCGGCCGCCAGCTGTACAGCTGCACCGACCCCGCCTCCGCCGACGCCTGCGCCCAGACCAACCCCGCCGACCCCGAGACCAGCCCCGCCTGCCAGCCGGTGGACAAGTGAGCGGGAGGCAGCTGGGAGTGCATGCACAGGCTGCTGGAGCGGCTCGGGAGGTGCTGGCATCTGCCCCGGCATGCAGAGGTGCCTCTTCGTCTCCCTGCACCACCACGCCATCTTGCCCTCACCGCGGCTGTTTGCGCCCTGTCGCCCGCCTGCTCTGCAGCATTCAGGAGGCGCTGGCGCTGGCGCAGGACCCCAGCAACCAGGGCGAAGCCATCCGCAACGCCTTCATCCTGCTCGGCTTCTTCATCGCCTTCCGCGTGCTCGTCTACGTGCTGCTGCGCCGCAAGACGGCGGGCCTCTGAGTTGAGCGCTCCGTGTCGACATCGGCACGAGCGCTGGCCGACCCTGCCTACCAGCGATCCCCGAGGAGAGTGGAAAGCAGCAGTTCGGAGGCGGCGCGCCGCTGATGTTCAGCGACACACTGGTACAAGCGGACCGCCCTGCGAGCCGGTCGTTGTTACCCAGCGTAGCACATTGTTTGCTTGCATGTGTTCTGTGTTGCTTGCTGAGAAGATTCCGCGGCCCTCGGTTATTGCCGCCAGAGTTAAAAAAAAGAAGAGTAAAACAGAAAATGGTGGGTGCTGGAAAAGAAGAGTAAAACAGAAAATGGTGGGTGCTGGATGGGACGCGACGGAGCGCCGGCGGTGTGGATGGGTTGGTGGGCAGCCAAAGGCATCGCCACCCCACACACATCATCCACGCTGGTGACGAGGACTGTGAGGGCGGCAAGGAGCGCGAACAACGCCTTGTCCAAGGCGCGCCTTTCTTTTGGCGCCTTTCTTTTGCTGCTGGTCCCTTGTGTGCAAGCTTCTCTGCCTTCTGGCCACCTCTCTCGTCGCTCTCCACTCTCCCCTCTCGTCCCTCGCCACCAGCCGCCATGCGCACCAGGAGCTCCGCAGGTGCTCGTCGGCCAGCTCCTGCGCGGCCGCCTGGGATCCTGCTCCTGCCAGATGATCTGGCGGACAGTTTGCTCGCGCTGCTGCCCAACTGCGACCAGAAGCAGCTGGCTCTCGCATGCCGAGACACCGCAGCTTGGCTGCGGCGCCACCGAGCGGCGGCGCGGGTGCCGGTCAATAGTCAGCACGAGCTGTGCCAAGCGCTGAACACGCTGGTCAAGGCACCCTCGCTGCGGAGCGTGCGCCTGGTGGCCTTCGGAAAGGTGCCGCTGACCCTCAACCTGCGCAGCTTCAGCGCTCGGCTGCCGCGCCTGTGCGATCTGGTGCTACACGACTGCCTCATCACCGGCCGCACGCTGGGCCACCTCACCGCGCTGTCGCACCTCACCAGCCTGGCCCTGGAAAGCTGCAACAGCGAGCCGGAGGGCCGCCTCAACGCAGATGGGTGCTTCTCGGCGCTGGCCGCCCTGCCAGCGCTGCGAGCTTTCACGGCCAGCAGCGTGCAGGGCGACGCGGGGCTTCAGCTGGCCACACAGCTGACCAGCATCAGCCTGAAGCTGCCCGATCACATGCCTGACTACGAAGAGCTGCCGCCTGATGCGGCGCTGGATTTAATGTGAGGGGGCACGGCCGGAGGGCCGTGTGGGTGCTGCCTACCATTGCATCCACAAATGTGTTGCATCTTGCCCAGGCTGCTGCCACCTTCACACCTGTGCAGCTGCGACAACTGCGGCCAGGTGCACGAGGAGGACGTGGATCAGATGATGCAGGCATACACCGACTGGCAGGTGAGCGAGCCGTACTTCTGGCGGCGCCGTGGTCCCGAGCCGATGCTGCCCCATCAATGCTGGTCTGCCTGCCTTTGCTCCGTGGCTGTATAAGGAGCCAGCCAACTCAGGTTGCTTGCAAAAGGCCACCGTGGGGAGCGACAGCAGGCATCTCGACAGGTCTGTCCAGGGCTGCTGCAAGGCTGACGTCGCTGCCTGCCTGCCTGGCCTGCCTGCCTCTTGCCTGCCCGCCCTCCCTGCCTGCCGCAGGACACCGTGTCCATAGGCGCCCACCTGCACGGCCTCTCCTCGCTCAAGCGGCTGGAGGTGGACTTCTGTGGGGAGTGCATGGAGATCAACACGGTGCGGATCTGAGGGCGGATTTGAGGGTGGATTCGGGATGCGCCCATGCCTGCCTGCATGCCTGCCTAACGTCATGTAGAGTGTGCCGCCCCGCTGCATGCCTGCAGGTGCTCAACACGCTGGACCTGGGGCAGGGCGGCTGCCTGGCGGGCCTCACCTCCCTCACGCTGCTCAACACCAGCAGGAAGGACTACCGCGCAAGGCTGATGCGGGCGTTTGATTCCCTGCCCAGCCTGGCGTGCCTGGAGTGCCAATTCGAGGCCCATGCCTACTGGATGCACTGCCCAGAGGACAGCATGGATGCTGCGGGCAGGAAGGTGGCGCTGACCATGCTCGACCGCCGCGGCTGGCTGCTGCAGCGCAGCCTGCCGGCCGCCGAGGAGTAGCGCCGCAGTGTGCTGGCGTGTTTGCACCTTGTCCTGAACGCCTGCGTCCGACTCTGCAGTAGCGCCTCGCTTTCTAAAACATCTGCTTCCGCTCTTGTTTGTTTCTTCCATGTGTGAACTCAATCGTGTAGCGAGTGCTGGCAATACAAAAGCAGAGCAGCAAGGGAAGCAGCAGAAAATGAGATGCAATAGCGCAAAGCAAGCCGGCAGTCGAACGCTGCTGTGCGGGGCGGGGCTAGGGCCGGGGCCCCGCTCAGCGCCGCCGGTTCTTCCCAGCCGGCACCTTCTTCTTCACGGGCGGCGGCGGCGCCTTCCTGCCCTTGCCCTTGAGCCGCTTGGCCACCTTGTCCTGGCCGCGCTTGTCCGCCCGCATGCGCGCATCCAGGCGCGGCCCCTTGTTCTTGTACTGCTCGTTGCGCCCGCCCTTCTTGGCCCCCTTCTTGCCCTTGCCCGACCGCGCGCGCGAGTACAGCTTCTCAATCTCCGCCATCTTCTGCTTCAGCGGCACGTCCTCCTGGTTGGCCACGCTCTCGGCCTTCTGGCGGGCCTGCAGCAGGAGCGGCACAGCCCAGGCAGGCCAGCGGGGGCAGGCGGGCAGTTGGCCGCTGCCCAGACAGCACCCAGCGCCGACCATCCCCAGGCACAGGGCACAGGGCATACTCCAGCAGCCGCGGCAGCAGCGTGCTCCTCCACGCTGGCCCAGCCCTCGGGCTCCCGCCCGGCGCCGCGCGCACCTGCGTGAGCCGCATCTGCAGGCGCTTGCGCTTCCGCGCCTTGGCCTCTGCCACCTTCTTGATGGGGCGGGCGTCAATGGAGCGCAGCTCCTCGCGCGCCGCCCGGTACTCCTCGGCAGTGATCTGTGGTAGGGGCAGGTAAAGTGGAAGGGTATTAGGTGGGTGGGTGGCTGATTGGAGGAGCTGGTGGGGGCAGGGCAGGCAGGCCACGCCTGGCAGCGGCCAGATGCGGCGAGCGCCCTCGCGCGATGCGGCGCCGTGCACGCCGTCGCACCTGCGCCTGGGGACGCATGAACTTGCGCTCATCCTCATCAAACCACTTGGGCAGGCCCACGTCGTGGCTGCAGGGGAAGCAGGGCGGAGCTTAGAAAGCAGGTCGTTGAGAGGCGCGGCGAGACGAGGAGCAGGGATGGTGTCTGGGAGCGGGATGCATGCAGCTTGCGAATGTGCCTCAGATACCGTCCTAAGTGATTTTTCATGCCTGGCCATGCGGCCCGGCTCAACCATATGCTTGTTAGTTTCTGACATCACCGGCACGCTTGTGTTGCAGTGCATCCCAGGGCAGCAGCGGCAGCAGTGCATGCCGCCCTCAGTGATAACAGCGGCAGCGGCAGCAGCAACTCAGTGGATGCCTCAGATACCGTCCTAAGTGATTTTTCATGCCGGCTACTTGAGCCGGCTCAACCATATGCTTGTTAGTTTCTGACATCATCGGCATATCGTGTTCAGTGCAGCAGCGGCAGCGGAGCAATGATGCAGGCACAGGCGGCAGCAGCAGCAGCTTGTTGGGCGCCTCAGATACCGTCCTAAGTGATTTTTCATGCCCGGCCATGCGGCCCGGCTCAACCATATGCTTGTTAGTTTCTGACATCACCGGCGCCCAGAGCCGCGATGCAAGGCAGCTCGGCAATGGTGCAGGCGCAGCGGGCGAGCATCTGGATGCATCAAATGCAGGCATGGCAGGCAGGCGTCCCTCACATGCACACATGCATTCCCCCCCCACACACAGGCCGCTGCCACCAACCGCGCACTCACAATGCGTGCTTGTTGTAGGCGGCCTCTATGATGTCGTCCTTGACGCGCCGCCGCAGCATCTTCTTGGCCAGAGCACGCACCTCCGCCTGCAGGGCAAGGCAGGCGGCAGGCAGGCAGGCAGGGTGAATACAGGCGCCCGCGGCAGCCAGGCTGAGCGGCGACGGGCAGGCAGAAGGGTCGGCCTCATCCGGGGCCGGCGGGATTCCCCAGAGCGCCACACAGTGCAGCCTCCCACGCCCGCAGGCACGGTGGCCGAACGATGCAGCGACGCGCCGCCTGGCTCCCAGCCCACCCTCTGCCCACCTTGGCGTGGTCGTCCATCAGCTCATACTCATCCTCGCTCTCGCTGCCCTCCGACCCGCTGCCTGCCGCCGGCACCACCTCAAAGCCGTCCTCCGGCCCCGCCAGCGCATCCGCCGACAGGCCCAGGTGGCCGTTGGCGCCGCCACCCGTGGCGCCGCGCTGCCGCTTCTTGGCCGCCACCGTGCCGGGCTCGCCCTCGGCGTCGCTGCCAGAGCTGGCGCCCTGCTCCTCCTCCTCCTCCTCGTCTTCGTCCTTGCCTTCCACGCCCGCTTCCTCCAGCTGCTGCGCCGCGGCCGCGGGAGGCTGCGGGTCGCCGCCGCCGCCGCGCTCGGCCTCGGTGCGCGGCCGCTTGGCGCCCTGCTGCTGCTGCTGCTGCTGCTGCTGCTGCCGCACCGCCATCACTGCATCCACATCCTCCTCGGGGTCCTCTATGTTTTCATCATCAAAGATGTCCTGGCAGAACCACTGGGCCACAGCCGCCTCGGCAGACGTGGGCACCCCCGCGCGCCGCTCGTCAAACGTCACAATCAGGCCGGCGCCCTGCGGCAGGCGGGGGCAGCGACCGCAGGGCCGGCTGTTGGGCCAGCGGCCAGCGGCCGCCTGGGGCGACCGGCAGCATGCCCGCCGCTATCCAGGCTGTCCTGTAGACCAGCACAGGACCGGGTGAGCCCCCTGGTGTGCAGACCCAGGCCGGCAGCTGCCCCTCACCTCCTCGCCCTCCTCCTCCTCCTCCGCTTCCAGCTCAGACTCAGACTCGCTGGAGGGCACCTCAGGCCCCACACCCTCCTCGCCCTCATCCTCCTCACTGCAGGCAGGCGGTGTGGGTGGGTGGGTGGGTGGGTGGGTGGTGTGGTGGGTGGTGAAGGAGCAGTGAGCGCTCAGGACCGCAGGCAGGTGCTGGCCTGGGGGCAGCAGCACAGCTGCCCGCATGCCCCAGCTGCCGCCTCCGCGGCTGCCGCCGGCTCCCGGCCTGCCCCAACCCGGCAGCGCCCCACCTGAGCTCGCCAGCGTCTCCCATCCGCCGCCGCTTCTTCTTGGCGGTGTCCCCCTTCATGCGCTGCCGCTGCTTCCAGGCCTGGTAGGAGTCTTCCAGGTATCCGTCCATCATGGTGTCGTACCTGCAGCGGTACGGCAGCGGTACATGAGCGGTACGGCGCAGTCGGGGAGGGGTGGAGAGGCCTGGTGTGGGCAACAGCATGCGGCAGCCCGCCGCCGCCTGCCCCACGGGCACCCAGCGCCGGGCGCTTGCGGGCATGCCAGCCCCGTTGCTGCCTCCAGGGCCGCGCCCCACCTGCGCTGCTCCTCCTCGCTATCCATGTCCTGGCTGCTGCCTCCGCCCGCCTCCTCCTCGCTGCTGCTGCCGGGCGGCGTGCCAAAGTCGGGCGCCGAGGCATCCCCCAGCGCGCCGCCCGCCCTGCCCTTGATCTTGGCCAGGCTGAAGAGCGACTCGGGCCCAGTCTCCTCGCCAATGCCCTCGGCCTGCGACAGCTGCGCGGCGCGCACCCGCGACTTGGTGCGCTGGTCCCGCCGCTTGCGCCGCTCCTTCTTGCGCCGCTTGTCCATCCTGCGGCAGCCGGTGGCCGCGCAGCGTCAGCCAGGCCTGGCGGTCGCGGCGGCGGCAGCAGGGAGCCGGAAGGAAGAGCGCATCAACACGGAGCAGCAGCGGCAGCGGAAAGGGCAGCAGCCCGTCCCCACCTGTCCTTGACCTCCCCCATCTCCCGCAGCAGCTTCTCCTCTGGGTCCTCCTCCTCCTCCTCCCCGCCGCTGCCGCCCTCCTCGCCGCCGCGCTCGCCCGCCGCCGCCGCCGCCGCCGCCTTGGCGGCCGCCGCCTGCTGGCGCTGCAGGTCCTTTTTCACCAGCAGCCGCCAGCGCAGCAGCTGCTTGAACTCGCTGCGGCCCAGCACTTGAAGGTCTTTGCACAGCGTCCTAACCTCCGCATCGGTGGCAGAATGGCTGCGCACAAACGCGGCCAGCTCTGCTGCGTCCTCCACGCCCTCCACCTGGCCTGCAGGCGGGGGTACAGGCCAAGGGCGAGGGGAGGGCCACGCCAAGGTCAGGCCGAGCCGGCCAGAGGCGGCAGAGAGGCAAAGGTGCGAGACAGTGTAGGGCGCTGGGTGGGGCTGTGGCAGTCAGGATGAAGAAGGAAGTCTCTACAGCCAGGACAGCGGTCTCCCGCTGCCTGTCAAGCCTGTTGAGTTTGATTTGTTTATGGGCATCACTCTGCCACCATCCCAAAAGCGCGCTTTCAACGGGCAGGCATGCATCCACCGTGCAGCAAAGCGGTGTGCAGCTGGCAGGCAGGCGGTCAAGGTGAAGAAGGAAATCTCTACAGCCCAGCGTGCCCCAGAGGGGCAGCCGGTCAAGCCTGTTGAGTTTGATTTGTTGTTGGGCATCCTCCCGCGGCCGCGGCAGCCATGTGCAGGGCCTCCACCGCACCGGCAACCCCGCAGCGACAAGCAGCAGCAGAGCAGCAGCAGCAGGGCGTGCAGGCGGCGCAGCGCCTCAGGAGGCAGCCTCCCAGCGCGGAACCTCCCCTTGCCTACCCTCTGAGCTGGGGCCCTCCACAGAGATGGTCGTGTACTGGCCCAGCAGCTCGATGGGGTTGTCCCCCGCGATGAAGGCGCCCGCGGTCAGCGCCTTGTGCGTGGTGGACAGGCCCTCAGCATACCCCTCCCTGCAGCCCCAGGCAGGCAGGCAGGCAGGCAGGCAGGCAGGTGAGCAACACAAGTGGGCTGCAGGGTACCATCGACGGCAGGTGCCTGCCTGCCTGCATGTGTGCATGCGTGTGCATGCAGTTGATTGGCCCTGCCGGGCCCTGCCCCACCTGAACCGCGTCTGCTTGATCTTCTGCTTGATCAGCGCATCGGGGCCAGCTATCTTGGGCGCCTCCTGGACCTCCTGCACACCCACACACAAGCAGCGCCCGGCCACGTTGAGGTGCAGGCAGGGACCAATGCGCCGCACGCACCAGCCAAGCGCGGCGGCTGGATGGCGCACCGCCAAGCGCTCCCATTGTGGGGTGGCCCCGGATGCCAGCCGCTGTCACAGGCGGCAGCGGCTGGGACCCCTTCCATCTCCGGGCCTGCCCCCTGCGCCCACCTGGAAGAGGTGCTTGGGGTCGAGCAGGCGCGGGTCGATCTTGGCGGGCGCCTTGTAGCCGCGGCACACCACAAAGATCTCGGCAGAGGTGGAGCGGGAGGCCACGGGCTTGGTGGCCTCCACCTTGGTGAACAGCTGCTGGAAGGCGTAGAGCAGGGGGGAGTAGTCTTTGGACCTGCGGGGTGGGGGTGGGGTGGGGTGGGGGGGCAGGCGGGCGCGCAGATGGAGTGTTGAGTGCGTGTGTGCGTGCGTGCGTGCGTGTGTCTGTGAGTCTGTGTGGTGTGTGTTGTATGAAAAGAGCAGGGAGGAGGGGAATTGAGGCCACCACATGCCAGCGATGCAAGCACAGCGCCGCCGCCGCCAGCAGCAGCAGCAGCAGCAGCAGGCAGCGCCCCACCTGAAGACCTTGGTGACGAAGGTGCCCTTGGGCGCCAGCACGTCTGTGGCCATGCGCAGCGCCTCCAGCACCAGCCAGGCCTGGGAGTAGGCCTCGGTGGCCCAGGCGCCGCCCACGTTGGGCGCACCTGCGCGCAGGGGCGGCGCGCGCCGGGCGGTGTCAGCGGCCCCGGGTGACCACATCCCCCAGGCCTGCCCACCATCCCCTCCAAACACCAACAGCAATGCAACGGAGGGCCGGGCGCACCGTCGTGCAGCACGACGTCGATCAGGCTGCCGCCCGTCTCCTTCTTGATGGCCTGCCGGCACTTCTGCGTGGTGATGTCCCCCACCAGCGTCTTGACCCCCCTGATGGGCTTGATGGCCACCAGGTCCACGCCAATCACCAGGCTGCCCACGGGCATGTTCTTCACCGCCACTTGGCACCAACCTCCTGCACACACACACACACACACGATGGCGGCGGCGGCGGCGGTGGCAGCACGAAAGTCACAAGCCAGCGAGCCGGCAGCCCATCCGCAGCTGCCTTCCAGCCTCCAATTTCAAGCCCAGCCGGCAGGGGGTGGTTCCGGCTGCTGCAAGCAGCGCAGTGCTGCCCTTGGCGGCGGCGGCGGCGGCGCACCTGGCGCCGCGCACAGGTCTAGCAATGAGCGGGCTCCAGACAGGAAGTAATATGTGCGGTTGAGCTGGATGAGCTTGAAGGACGCACGGGAGCGGTAGCCTGCACGAGGGAGGCATGTGGCGGCGCATGCATGGTGGCAGGGTGCACCGAAGCTGCGTAACGGCTACCAACAGTGCTTGCATGGCGCGGTGGGCAAAATTGGACTTGCCCTGGGCCTTGGCGAGGTGATACCAGCGGTCCAGCCGCCCCTTCCCCTTTTTTGTCTTCGCCATCTTGGGTGGACAGGGCAACCGACCGGGAGGCTAACCTGCCGTCAATCGGCCACTGCTGTGAAGAAAAAGGGAGCCACCACAGTACAAGCTTGTACTGCACATGGGCGCTAACTGCCTCCGCCTACTACAAGCCATTTGGGCCATTGCGACGTAATCCAAGGCGCCAAAATAGCTCGAAAACACGTCCATCACTGGATCCAACGCTAGGCAAGAGGTATCACACTTGTTTTAGGTTGGCGGTGCTGTCCACTATCGTGCCAGGCTGCTGCGGCCCTCTGCGGCATTCACCCACGCATTGGGGATGCGTGCTGCCTGCAGGCGAGCACAGTGCACGGCGGTGGCGGCGAGGCGTGGTGGCGGCGGGCGGCGGCCAGCGGCGAGGGCCTCCAGATGGCCGCTCTGGTGGCCGGCCTCCTGCTAGTGGCGCTGCTGGCCTGCTCCACAGGCAGCATTGATGGTGCCACAGACGCCAATCTCACCGCCGCCCCAGGCGGCCTGTCAGCCGCACAGACGCCGCAATTCGTTCTGCTGACGGTGAGCCCTTTTTGGTTGCCGTGCGTCCGCAGGCTGCTGCATCAGAGCGCTGCATCCCGTAACATGACCTCTCACTTCCTGCAACGAAGGTGGACGATGCTGTGTATTGCCCTGCCAAAGACTTGATTACGGCGGTGACAGAGGGCCGCCAGACCGCCGACGGCTGCCCGCTGGCGGCCACCATGTTTACGATGCTGCGCAACACTGACTGCAAGGCGGTGAGGGACCTGTGGCGGGCCGGCTACGAAATCGCTGACCACACTCTGGATCACAAGCGGGTGAGGAGGGCGGCGGTTGCTGTGATGTGGCTCAGGCCAGCTGAGTGCCTGCAAATCCAGGAGACGCTCAGGCATTGCTGGTGGCGAGCCCTGCGCCACCAGACTGGATGGGCCCCGCGACTGCCCATGCCCTGCGCAGCTGGTGGGGCAGGACCGCAGCTACGTGGAGAGCGAGGTGGTGGGGGCGCGCAGGCAGCTGGCGGAGTGCGGCGTGCCTGAGCAGGACATTGTGGGGTTCAGGGCGCCGTATCTCTTTGTGGACCCACAGCTCAGGGAGGTGCTCCACGAGAATGGGTTCCTGTACGACAGGTGCGCGCCGGCGGCAGACAGCCTGCAGCAGCCCCGGCTTGCCACGTGCGGGTGGTGCCAGCTGCTCCCCTTTGCATGCGTGACCGGTCGCCGCCATCGGCCTCCCCTGCTGCCATCGACGCTGTCCCTGTGCAGCTCCATCATGGAGAGCATGAACGGCTCCGTGTCAGACGGCTTCTCCAGCAGGCTGTGGCCCTTTGACATGGGCGCCGGGGTCCCCATCGCCTGCGCCTCTGACGACACCTACACCCAGCTCTGCAGCACGGCGGAGAGCTGGCCGGGCCTCTGGGAGGTGCCAGGTCAGGGGCCCAGCCCGCCGGCGCAGGGCCATGCTGCAAGTTTGCAGCGCTTGCTGGGTGGGGACCGTGCGGCAGCTCATGCATCTGGGTTGCCTGCTGCTCCACGCATACCTGGGTGTGCTGAAGGTCTGTATGCCTGGCCATTGCTGGCTGCCACGGGTGCAGTGTGGAAGCTGAGCGAGCTGGGTGGGCCCTACCCCATGGACCCCGGCTTCAGCTACCCCAGCATGTCGCAGTGAGTGCCCTCGGGAGGGGACTTCCTCAAACTCTTCGAGATCGGCGCTGTGGCGTGTGCCACTCCGACTCCAATCGCCAGTCGATGACAGCTGCTGGCACTGGGGGTCCTGAATCTGAATGCTGTGGCGTGCTGCAGGGCGAGCGAGCACTCTGCATTCGACATCCTCAAGGCCAACTTTGACGCCGCCTACGCCGGCAACAGGGCGCCCCTCAACGTGTATGTGCACCCCTTTTGGCTGCGGGCAGAGTCGGAGGAGCACGGGCCCAACCTGGAGCAGCTGCAGAAGTTCGCAGGTGGGAAGCAGTGGACAGTGGGCTGCAGGCACTTGGCTGAAGAGGAGGAGGAGAGCACAAGCAGGGTGGTTCCTGCCCTGACCTGCCCCTATCCCCTGCCTGCAGATTATGCCCTCACCAAGCCACACACTTACTTTGTGACCATGCGGCAGCTGCTGGCCTGGATGGAAAACCCCATTCCTGCCGATGAGCTGACGCCCGAGAGCCTGGGCTGCGGCAACCCTGGCGGCGCGGGCCCCAGCGAGGCACCTGCATAGCGACCCGATGTTTCCCGCTTGCCCATTCCTTTGCTGCTCCCTATTCGTGATTGGATTTCATGTGTCGTGTTGCAAAAAGCAGGCGCCCAATGGGGTTGCATGCACGGGGAGGAGAGGTCACAGTGCTGAGGAAGAAAGAATGAGGCAGGGGAGAGAGAAGCGCATGCAAGAAAGCAGGCGCCGGCGTGGGACGTTCAGCGTGTGGCCGCCAGCCGGCCGCCTCCCCGCCCTAGAGCAGTCCCTTCTCCTTGGCAATCTTGAGCTCCTCCTCGCTGGCCCCCGTCAGGTAGCCCGCCGGGTTCTGCGAGGCCCAGGCCCACTGGTCGCGGCACATATCCTTCACCGTCAGCTTGACCCGCCACCCCAGCTCCCGCTCCGCCGTCTCGGTGGCCGCCCACACCGCCTTGGCGTCGCCCGGCCGCCGCCCCGTGAGGTTGACCGGCACCTTGAGGCCGCTGGCCTCCTCAAACGCGTGCACCATCTCCAGCACCGTGGTGCCGGTGCCGGTGCCAAGGTTGTACGGCACGCAGCGGATGTCGGGTGTGCCCAGCACCTTCTTCACAGCCGCCACGTGGCCCTCGCCTGCACGCCCGGCCAGCCAGCCCACAGCGCGCACACAGCTTCAGGCACGCGCTCTCGCCTGTTGCTGGGCCGCTTGTCCGGCTGGGCGTCCACAACCCAACACACATGGAAACACACGCATGGCAGCAACAGCACTTCATCCTCCCCCTCCACCCTCCCCGCTCCAGCCCCCCAGCTTCCAGGGCCCCAGCCTCCAGGCCCCCACCCACCCAGGTCCTGCACGTGGATGTAGTCGCGCACACAGGTGCCATCCCGCGTGTCGTAGTCGGTGCCATACACATTCAGCACGGGGCGGTGGCCCAGCGCCACGTTCTGCACCCAGGGCATCAGGTTGTTCAGCATCACCTGGTGCTCCCCAATCTTGCCTGCAGGGGGGGAGGGAGCAGGGGGCAGGGGCCAGGGGCCACACGGCTTGGGTGTGAGAGTGCATGCAAGTCCGAGCCGGGGAGCGGCCACCAACGCCCCGTCGCAGCCAGCATGAAGCACAGGCCAGCTCCCGCGCAGCCCTCTGCAGCCAGCTGGCCTCTTGGCCTTCCACCTTGCTTCAAGTGCTGCTACCCTCCCCTACCCCCCACACACCCAACCAGCCCGCCCACCCGAGGGGTGCGCGCCCACGGGGTTGAAGTAGCGCAGCAGGATGATGCGCCACTCGGGGTCAGAGGCCGACACATCCCGCAGGATGTCCTCGATGATCAGCTTGGTGTTGCCGTAGGGGCTCACAGCCTTGAGCGGGTGCGCCTCGTCGATGGGCACGTACTGCGGTGGGCAGGCAGGCGGGCAGAGGAGGCAGGCAGGCACGAGCGAGAGGCGCATCAATGCACCCGAGGAGGGCAAGGACCACTCAGCCCGGCGCTGCTGCTGCCCTCTGCACCCCTTTCCAGGGGCTAGCCCGTGCGGCGCAGCCCTGGGCAGGAGCCAGCAGCGCCGGCGGTGCCCACCTGCGGGTTGCCGTACACGGTGCAGGAGGAGGAGAAGACGATGTTCTTGCAGCCATACTTGTTCATGGCCTTGCACAGGTTGATCGTGCCCAGCACGTTGTGGTCGTAGTAGCGCAGCGGGTTCTCCACGCTCTCGTTCACGTACTTGCGCCCCGCAAAGTGGATCACGCACTCAAACCTGCGGCCAAGGCGGGTGGCGTGCGGGAATGGAGGGGTGGACACTGGGCCAAGCCAGGCACAGCAGCGCCACAGGGGCTGGCCGCTGGTACCAGGTCGCTGCACCACGCCTCAACCGCTGCTGCTGCTGCTGCCAATGAGCACAATGAGCATGCGATTGTTGGACCGACGAGCGGCAGCTCAGCCGAGCTCACTTGTCCGCCTCAAACACTTTCTCCAGGTCCTCCATGTGCCGCAGGTCGCCCTGCACAGCACCAAGACCCACCCCACCGCCTCAGTGGCTGGCACAAGATGTGCCGGACAGCACAGGCAGCCCAATGCGATGCAGTAGGCAGTGCACTGCTCAGAACGGCCCGCCCGCCCCGGAGCCACAACCGCCCCCAGTGAACCCCACACGGCCCCCCGACAGCGCGCTGCCCACCTGGATGAACTTCATATTGCCCGCCTTGTCGCCAGCCAGCTCCACCATGCGGTCGTAGGCCTTTTGAAAGCTGTTGTCCAGGTTGTCCAAAATGACCACACGGAAGTCGTGCTCCAGCAGCACCAGCACCGTGTGGCTGCCTGCAGGCGCAACAGGCCAGCCACTGCCGCAATGAAGGGGCCGACAGCAGGTCTCCAGGCGCTCGCGGCCAACCGATCGTGCGTCCCGCCCGCTCACGGTGGGTCCCACGCACCGATAAACCCCACTCCTCCAGTCACGAAGATGTTGCCAGCGCTCATGGTGTGGCCGGCAGCTGGTTGAGGCTATCCGAGCGAGGGTGATGGGCTGCAACCGCACACGCCTGGCTGGGAGAGCTGCAGCTGGGTCAGCACTGGATGAGAGAGCGGCAGATCTGAAGGAGATGGCGGCGAGGAGGACAGGGGTCTCCGTACATGTGGAGGCACCGCCGTACTGCTGTGACCTGTGGCCTTGGCTAACCGACAGCGACAGGGAACAACTACAGCATGCCAAGGGGCCTCGCTACAACGGTACATGGATACAGAAAGATACACAGAGCACCCATGTGCCCTGAATGCAGCTCAATACACACGCACCGCCGCCTGCGGCGCAACCGCCGCGGGGCGCCTCGCGCTGCTGCGGCCGCGTGGCTGTGCAAACGCTGCAGTCCCTGCAGGGCGGCCTGCGCTGCCTGCTGCTGCTGCAGGCGCCCCTGCAGCGGCATCAAACAGCGGCTCAAAGGGCAGCTCCGCGGGCCGCTGCAGCCAGTTGTCGGGCGGGTAGCTGAAGCCGGGTGCCCCCTCAACAAAGTGCATGCTGTAGGCATGGCGCGAGTGCGGGCTGGTGTTCTCCTTGCTCAGGTGCACATTGCCGCCGTGCAGCAGCACCAGGGACCCGGCCTTGACCTCCACCGGCACAAACCCGGCCAGGCCCTCAAAGGAAGGCATGTCGACGTCGAACCTGACCGATCCGTCGGCGGCGCGCAGGAAGCGGCGGTGCACGCCCTCCAGGTGGGAGCCTGCGTGATAAGGAGGGAAGGGGGCCATGCCGGCGTGGGCTGCCAGGCTGTGCTGGAGGCACAAGGAGGACAGGCGGCTGCCCGCGGTTCAACGCACAGCTCCCCAGGCCGCCAGGTGTGCACCTGGCAGCGCCCACAGGCAGCCGTTGTCCCGCCGCGCATCCTCCAGCGCCAGCCAAATGCCGACGCACGAGAAGGGGTCAGTGGCCAGGAAGGAGCTGTCCTGGTGGGGCACCACCTCGCCGCCCACATACGGCTGCTTGAAAATAAGCATCGACTGCAGGAGGGTGGCGGGGCAAGCAAGGCAGAGTTTGGTGCAGCAAAGGGAGGGATGCGCACCTCCCAAGCTCATACAGCACACCACAATGCTTCATGCTGCGGGTGAGGGTGAGGAGCAGCTGCCAGGAATGCATGCCTGCACCTGCGTCCCCCCCTCGCCCCCCCACCTGCACAGGCAGCGGGCGCTGGAAGCCGAGCGCCGCCATGAGCCCCGCCATCTTGCTGCTGCGGCTCCAGAGCCGGAACACGGGGTCCAGGTCGTGCATGGCTGCGGGGGGTGGCAGAGCGGCAGGGAGCAGCAGGGTGAACGCATGGGGAGGCGGACGGGCAGGGCAGCTGGAGGCGGGCGGCACAGCTGTTGTTGTGACCGGTCCAAGCCATGGGGCATGTGCAGCAGTGCGCAACCCAGGCCTGCCGTGCTGCCAGCTCGCACCGTGCCCAATCTTGTTGATGGCCCGGTTCTTGGGCTGCTCCAGCTGGCCGCCCTCCCCAAACGCCTTCTCCTCGAAAAAGAAAGAAACGGCGGAGGCGGAGTCGAGGAAGTACGTGTCGGTCTTGGCGGTCTGGTTGCGGGTGCTGAAGACGGAGATGGTGGCTGGGTCAAAGGCCTCCACCTGTGGAGGGCAGGGAGGAGCGCTCTTAGGCGGCAATCGATGTGGCAGTCGGCGGCGAGCCGTGCAAGCGGCGCCTCACCAGCTCCTCGCCCCGCTGCTTCAGCGCCGCCACCTCCTCAGGGGTGGCGAAGTCCTCCAGCACCAGGAACCCTACGGCAGTGCAGCAGCAGTGTGGTGGTGATCGTGACGGAGGTGCGGTAGAGTGGCGGCAGCAGGTTGCCCAGGCGCACCCGACCCCACGCACCATCCTGCTTGAATTTCTCGACCTGCTCCTCGGTCAGCATCGATCCCGACGTCCTTAGGGTGCAAGGCGTGCTGTTGAGAGAGCAGGAGCTGTTGGAGTCGAGCAGGCAGCTCGGCGAGCCGCCCAAGCGTTGATCCAGAGTCTGCGGGGCTGGCTATGGTTGTCCTAGCAGGCTGCGGTCGGAAGTTCAGCTGGCCACCTCCACGTCACAGCAGGCAGAACACAGAGAAGTCCTGGGCCTCAAACCCATCGATCTTGCACCTTCCACCCGAGGCTGCACCATTGCCCGGGCGTCAAGCACGCCATCACGCGTGTTGCCATCACTGCTGTTCTCGGCAGGCCCGCAGCGGTGCCCAGAAGACATCAGGCACACTAGGCAGCCCGATCACAGCCATGGCAGGAGACCCGGAGCGTGCCGACGCTGGTGATGAGGAGATGGCCGAGGCGGGCAGCGGCGGCAGCGACGGCAGCAGCGGCAGCGACTCGGACTTTGAGGAGCTGACCATCAGCCCCGAGGACACCGAGCTGCTCATGAAGCTGGAGCAGCAGCTGCAGGACAACCCCAGCCTCTACGACAGCCATGTGCAGGTGGGCTGCGGGCACCCCTGGTGCTGCTCCAGCGGTGCTGCCGCGTCCTCGCAGAGCAGAGTTAGCCATTTGGGTCGCTGTGCCAGACCTTTCCTCTCAAGGCTGCCGTGCCGCGCCTGTCGCATGTGTGCAGTACATCGAGGTACTGCGGCGCTGCAAGATGGGCTCACGGCTGCACGAAGCGCGCCAGGCGATGCATGCCGCCTTCCCTCTCACCGAAGCCCTGTGGTGAGCGGTGCGGCCAGGGCCACAGGCACCCATCATCTGCCGCCTGTATCGCAACAATGTGGAGCAAATGATTCGGCGCTGCTCGGCCTCCCCGCCCAGTTCCTGACTCGCCATGCTCACGCTGCCACGGTCAACCATGCCGCCCGCAGGTTTGACTGGCTGTCGGATGAGATTGAAGGGCTGTCGGAGGCGGAGGATGTGCCCAGGATTGAGGCGCTGATGGACGAGGCTGTCCAGGACTATCTGTCCGTACCGCTCTGGGTGCAGTACCTGGAGTGAGTGGCACGGGGTGGAGCACTGAGGCTCATGCGGACTGCGTGCCGGCTGCGTATGGAAGCTACGCGGCCCGTGCCCCTCCCGCTGCAAGCCGGGGGTGCTGTGCTGCTCTGCCCTCTCGCAGGTTTGTGCGCGAGTTTGACCCAGAGGTGCAGGCGGGCGGCGCCGCTGGGCGGGCCAGGATGCGGGACCTATGCGAGCGAGCCCTCACCGCCGGCGGGCTGCACGTCACAGGTAGGTGGGGGCAGCCGGTGCAGGTGGCGGCGCAGGACAGGAGGGGTGGTGTTGTATGGTGTGGAGGCCTGGCGGGTGGCGGCATGGTCGTTGCAGCTCTGCTCAGTGCCGTCCATTTGGGGCAACTTGGTGCCCGTGTGCTGTGGCACGTGCAGACGGCAGCCGGCTGTGGGCTGTGTACCGCGAGTACGAGCAGGGCCTGCTGGAGGAGCAGGCCAGCGAGGAGCAGGCGGAGCGCGTGCGCGGCCTGTGGACGCGGCAGCTGCAGGTGCCGCTGGCCGATGGGCCGGACACGCTGGCAGCTTACCTGGCATGGGAGCGCAGCACGCGAGGTGGGCCTGGGGCAGGTGCTCTGATGGGCAGGCAGGCAGGCAGGAGGCGGCATGCGTATATTGCTGAGAGCGTGGTCGGCAGCTGACTGGCCAGGCTCCCTGTGTGCCGCCTGCAGGCGACGAGGCCTGGCAGGCGCCGGCGGCGGTGCAACAGGGGTATGCCAAGGCGCAGCAGGCGGCCGAGCTGCGGCAGCCTTACGAGGAGTCGGTGGCTGCTGGCAAGCCCGCTGGCGCCGACCTGCTGGCTGCCTACATGGCGTATGTTAAAGTGGAGGAGCGGGCCGGAGACCCGGGCAGGGTGCAGGCAAGCCCTTAGAATAGAAATGCCGCGCTGCGCCTGGCCAGCGCTGTTTGTGCATGGGACCCAGCGAGGCCAGCCAGCCCCAGCAACTTGCCGCCCTGCTGTTGCCTGCCGCCTGCAACGCCGGCACACATCTGTGGGCGATTTGTGCGTGCAAGTGCCCTGCCCCCCCTGCCCCTGCAGGCTGTCTACGAGCGCGCCGTGGCGGCCTTCCCCGTCACTCACTACCTCTGGCTTCAGTATGCTCGATACCTGGAGGCACACCTCAAGATTGGCTCGGGTGCGCTGCACTCCCATCCATGGCCGGCAGGAGTGTGCGCTTGTGGAGAAAGCCCCAGCTCCAGCTTCTGTTCTGGCTTGACTGACAGCTGATGGCTGCGGCTGCGGCCTGCCGCTGCTGTGTGCAGTGGTGAATGCGGCATATGCCCGTGCCGTGCGCAACTGCCCCTGGGTGGGCCAGCTGTGGGGCCGCGCGCTGCGCGCGCTGGAGCAGTCGGAGGCGCCTGAGGAGCAGCATGCGGCGCTGTACGATCGGGCGCTCGCTGCAGGCCTGCAGGTGGGGAGGTGGGGCGGTGGGCTGCACACAATTGCACCCGCGTCCACTGCTTGGCACGACGGCAAGGGAGGCCCGCCACAGTCGCCGTTGTTGGTTCGTGCAGGCTACCATGCCGCCAACCTGTACTGCATGCTGCCCCGCCTGTACTGCTTCATTGTACCGCAGAGCTACGAGGACTATCTGGAGGTGGTGCTGGCGCGCCTGGACTGCCTGCGCCGGCGCGGCGCCGAGGCGCTGCCCAAGCTGCGCACCGCCTTCAGGAGGGCCGCCGACCTGCTGCATTCCTACTTTCCAGACCATCTGGACAGGACCTTCAGGTGGGGGGTGGGGCGGGCCTGGGAGGGCGCAGGCTTGGTGTTGTTCTGAGGAAAGGCAGCTACACAAACTGTTCAGTGCCCTTCTTTCGGACTGGCACGGGACGGTTTCATGCCAAGAGAGAGAGAGTGTGTGTGGGGGGGGTGGGGGTGGGGGTGGGGGTGG
>NW_005435085.1:752281-809449 GCF_000147415.1 Chlorella variabilis | reverse complement strand
GTGAGGGGGTGGGGGGGGCAGAGGGCACAGGGCGGCAACAAAGGAGCAATTAGCGTGCCTTGTATGCCCGCCCGCTACTGCTCCCCACTCCCGCTCACTGCCGTCCGTGCCGTGGTTCCCCTGGGGTGCGGCTGCAGGCTGACTAGCTACTGGGCGGACTGCGAGGCAGGGGTAGGCGGAGACCTGGCGGCGGCGCGGGGCGTATGGGAGGCGGCGCTCAAGGGCGTGGCGGGGCGGTACGCCGACACCTGGGCCGCCTTCATCGACTTTGAGCGGCGGCGGGGGCACACTCGGGAGGCGCGCACGCTCTACAAGCGATGCTACAGGTGGGGTGGGTGAGACCGCTGCCGGACAGGCGCCTCACCTGCTGGCCTGCCCGCCTGCTTTGCTGGGCCGCTGCACAACGGCGGCGCTTCCTCTGCCCTGCTCACCCCATCCACGTTGTTGCTGCTGCGCTTTGCAGCCGTCGACTGGAGGAGGGCGGGCAGGCGCTGCTGTGCGATGCCTGGCTTCGCTTTGAGCGGGAGGAGGGCAGGTGGGCATGCCGCCACCACGCTGCTTGCTTCCCTGGCCGCCTGGTGTGGCAGCAAACACTCAAGTTCACCTTCGCTCCACCACCATACACCAATGCCCCCCTTGATGTCGCCTGTTTTTGCCGCTCCATGCCAGCCTAATGCCCAAAGCCAGCCACCAATCTCGCCCTGTACACATTTGCCCACACCCCACTCGTGCTGATCATCCCGCTCCCCCTTCTCGGCGCTGCAGTGCGGATGACCACCTGGCTGCCTGCCTCAAGGTGGAGCCCATCCTCCAAGATCTCCAAGCTGCTGCTGCGGCCGCCGCCGACCCCCAGCAGCACGCCGCCGCTCGCGCCGCGGCTGACAACGCTCCCAAGCTGAGCAGGGAGGAGGTGCGGGCGATGCGGCAGCAGGCAGACCCAAACTACGCCAAGCGCAAGCAGCAGGCGGCGGCCGGGGCGGCAGCAAGCAAGGCCGCGGGCGCGGCGGCGGCCGGGGCGGGAGAGATGCCGCCGCCACCGGCGAAGAAGGCCAAGACCGCCGCTGCGGCTGCAGGCGCCAGCTCAGCCCCCGCAGCCGCCCCGCCAAGCGCCGCTGCCGAGCAGCCCGCTGCGCCAGCCGCCGCCAGCCAGCAGCAGCAAGAGGCGGGGCAGGCGGCGGCAGCGGTGCCACAGGAGGAGCCGCAGCCAGGCGGGGAGCGTCAGCAGCAGCACCCTCACCAGCAGCAGCAGCAGCACAAGCCGGCGGGGCTGGGCTGGCGCCAGCAGCGCCGCACCGACAGCAACACCGCCTTTGTCAAGCACCTGGCGGACGGTGTGGATGAGGCGGCCCTGAGGCAGCTGTTTGGCGGCTGCGGCGCCATCACAGGCGTGGAGCTGGGCAGGGAGAAGCTGACGGGGCGGCCCAAGGTGCGGCGCGCATTGCCGGCGCTGCCGCCAGCGCCTGTCGCCTGCTTGCCACTCCACCCTGCCTGCCTGCCTGCCTGCCTGGAATTCCACACGTGCCCACTGTGTCCTGGTCCTGGACCCGCCCCATGACCCCTCTCCCCCGCAGGGCTTTGCCTACATCCACTTTGCCGGCCACGAGGGCCTGGAGGCGGCGTGCCGGCTGGACCGGGCCGAGTTCCGCGGCAAGCACATCTTTGTAGCACCCTCCAAGCCGCCCGCGGCCGCGGGAGGCGGCCAGCAGCACCCCCCGCAGCAGCAGGCGCAGCAGGCGCAGCAAAGTGCTGGGCGTGGCGGCGGCAGGGACGGCGGGCGGGGCGGTGGCGGCAGGGATGGCGGGCGGGGCCGCGACGGCAGGGATGGCGGCCGTGGGGGCAGGGATGGCGGCCGCGGGCGTGGTGGCAGGGATGGCGGGCGGGGCGGCGGCAGGGACGGCCCCAGGCACCGCAGCATGATTGACCTGGGCTCCGACCAGCCGTCGCCGTCGGCAGCTGGGCGCCCCGGAGCGCCGCTGCGGGGCTTTGTGCCCCGTGCCGCCGCTCTGCAGCAGGGCAAGGCGCAGCCTGGGGGCGGCGCCCCGGTGGCAGCAGCCGGCGGCGAGGCCCCCAAGAGCAACGACGAGTTCCGCCAGATGTTTCTGTCCAAGAAGTGAGGCAGGGCTGCCATCCGCGGCAGGCAGGCGGTACGCAGTGGGCGGTACAGCGTCACACATGCACCCGGCCGCCGCCTGCAGGTGCAGGTGCAGGTGCAGCACCTGTGACGCAGCAAGCGTGTCTTCTCTGATTGAACAGCCTTGACGATGTAAAGGGAATTCGGTTGCATGGCAGGAATGCGCTGCTCGAGCAGCGGGCATGTGTTTGTGAGAGGGATACAAAGCAGAAAGCAACGAATCGGCAGGTGGCCAGGACGGCCAGCTGTGGTGAAGAAACGATACGGCACGCACACGGTAGGGCAGGGGTGTGCATGTGATGGAGAGAAGGCATGTGGCAAGAAAGGGGAGTCTGGTGAATAATGGCAGCGCTTGGGGTTTGTTGGATTCTTGAACGCATATAGGCAAGCAACTCGTAACAAGGGGATTCGTAGGAGAGGGAGGAATTGGGAAAGTACCGGGATACCTTTTTTTCAAGAGGTCACCGAGGGGTCGGCAGGCGCCTGGGCCGCGCTAGCCGCCAGCACCGGCACCGTGGCGCTGGCACGCAGCAGCGGCGTGACGAGGCCCCTCAGCTTGTCCACCAGAGCAGAGGCCGTGGGCCTGCAGGCAGCAGCAGGGCTGGATGGCTGCACTGGTCGCAGGCACAAAAGGACGCTCGCCGGCAGCTGTGGAAGCACTCCAGGCGCTGCTGTGTTCTTTGTTGCTGCCCCGCCCCACACCCACACCGGCACGGCTCCCCGCTGCCCGCCTGCCCGCCCACCTGTCTGCAGGGTCCTCGCTCCAGCAGCTCTGCATGAGCTCGCCCAGCACAGGCGAGCAGTGGGCGGGCACCTGCGGGCGGTACTTGTTCTGCGAGACCTGCACCGGTTTCCAGGCAAGCAAGGGGGTTGAGGTGGGTCGGCGTCCCCTACGTTGTGCAAGCCCGGTTCAGTGGTTGGGACCGCAACCGCACCACCAACATGCCTGCAGAATGATTTGCATGGTCGTCAAGTCGCCGCCGTGGGGCTCGCCCGCCACCATCTCCCAGACTGCAGGGCGGCAGGGCAGGGCCAGGCAGGGACAAGCGGTCGGATGGGGGGCCAGCACGGGGCAGGCCGACAGGTCGGCGTGAGCAAGCGCGAGGCGCGGAGCATGTGGGCAGGCGGGCCAGCAGGACGCCCGGGTGGCGGGGCCGCCTCACCCATGATCCCCAGGGAATAGATGTCTGCGGCCTTGGTCAGCCTGCCCTCCTTGAGCAGCTCGGGCGCGGCGTAAGAGGGGGTGCCGTAGCTGGTCGTGTCCACGTGGCTCTGCCCCTGCCCCAGCATGCGGCTCAGCCCAAAGTCGCCCAGCTTGCACACAAAGCCGCGGCGGTCATTGCGCGCCGCCTTGAGCAGCACGTTGGCGGGCTTGAGGTCGCCGTGCACGATGCCGGCGCTGTGCAGGTAGTTGAGGCCCAGGGCGATGTCCAGCAGGCACAGCACGACGTGCACCTCGCGCTGGCGCAGCGCGGTGGCGATGGGCGGCAGCCGCCCCGCCGACAGATGGTCCGACAGGCTGCCCTTGTCGCAGTACTCCATCACTATCCAGTTCTCGTACAGCCTGCAGGGAGGGGCAGGACACGGCGAGGGGGTGTGCGCCGGGTGTGTGTCCATTGCCATTTCCGAGGGGACGCAAGCAGACGCGCAAGGCGCGCAATGCAGGCAGACGCGTGGCCCGCACACGCTCCCATATGACCCGGTGCATCGGCGGGTGCGCCCAGCAGCTCCAGCTGCCGCAGCCTCACCCGGGAAGCAGCACGTCGTGCGGCGACACGACCTCCACCATGTTTGAGCCGCCGGGCGAGGCCACCAGCCTTCCGCCGATGCTGGGCCTGCGCGGCATGCCGCTGCCGCCGCCGCCGCTGGCGTCCAGGCCGCCCGAGCCGGCGGGGTGCAGTCCCGCCTGCTCGCCGCGGCCGCCGCCCGACACGCGCAGGATGGACATCTGGTGGCACGTGACTGCGTTTGGGTGGCTGACAGACATGCAGAGCAGCGGCTCTCGGCTCGGGTCCACCACCTGGCCGGGCTGCACTCGGTGCTCAATCACCTTGACCGCCACAATCACGCCCTTCCAGCGCCCCTTGTACACCTGGCAGGCAGCGGCAGGGGCGGCGGCAGGCTGGTGGGCGACAGGCTGGTGAGGCGTGCAGCAGCGGGTGCCCGGCGTGAGGAGCGGCCACATGCAGGGCCGCCACATGCAGGGCGCACCGGGCAGCGCCATCGGCCGCCTCGCGCCAGGCTGCCGCACCCACCCGGCCATAGGCGCCCCTGCCCAGCACTTCGCCCAGCTGCAGGTCATCGATGACGCCGAAGCGTGTGCGCATGAAGGTGGTGTGCAGCTCGGCGCTGCCGTGGGCCTGGCCGTTGAGGCCGCCGCTGCCCGCCCCGCCGTGCACGCTGCCGCTCTGATCAGGCTGCAGGCTGCCGCCGCGCGACACGACGAGTCCCTTGCGATCGTCGCTGCCCTTGGCGCTGCCGCTCTCCATGCAGTCCTCGGGCTTCAGCCCCAGCGCCTGCCCCTGCTGCTGCCTGCGGCGGCGCCAGAAGAAGGCGGCGGCGCCGGCCGCGAGCGCCGCCAGGCCCGCCACCGTGCCCACCACCGCCCACACCCAGGAGGGCGTGCCGCCGCCGCCGCTGCTGCTGCCTGAGGAGGAGGAGGCGCCGGTGCCTGTGTAGAGGCTGTCGTCGCTGGTGTGGGGCATGGCGGCTGGATCCAGCGAGTTGAAGCACTCAGAGGTGACGTTGCGCAGCACATACGACATGCTGCCCACAATCCGGTCGGCAGCCATGTCAAACACAGGCAGGGGAGAGGTCTGCAGGGCAGCAGCAGGGGGCAGGGGATGAGGGGCAGGCAGCCAGGCAGGCAGAGCATGGAGCGGCAGCGCAGCTACAGTCCTCCTGCTACCGCACACGCACCAGGTTGGGATAAAACGCCTTGACGCCGCCCAGGTACTCGATGCTCCCCTCTCCTAGTATCGCCTGCAGTCGTGTGATCGCTGCCTGCAGGGCAATCAGCACGCGAAAGGAGGGCAGGCTTGGTTGGGTGAGGCAGGGGGTGGGTGGCAGCATTGCTATGGGGACACCAAATGAGAATGATGATGCAATGTTGCCCATAGCGCAGCTCAGCGCACCTCTGTGGTTTCCGGGCTGCAGCGATTGTCATCATGGAACAGGAAGCAGTTGTCAAAGGTGAGCTGCAGACAAGGCAGAACAGGGAGGCCAGCAGGCACGGTGTCAAGCGAAGCAACACATGCCCATATGCATAGCGATGAAGCGGCACAGCATACTGCACAGTCTCGCCCTGTCAGCGCCCAGCCTTACCGCCGAGTCTGTTTCCGTGTTGACTGTGGGCCACACAAACGAGCCGTTTGTCTTGAGTGCCATGGTCTCCAGCCCTAGCGTGTAATTGCCCGGGTCTGCAGAGCAGCAGGGCAGGGAACGCAGGGAGTCAGCTACCATTGTAGTACTATTACTTGCTGAAACAAAGGGCCAGCGGCCCTGCAGCACCCACCCTTGGAAACGATATTCTCAAAGGCCAAGGTGGCGCTGGCCGGGACGTTGATGAGGTTCATGGCGTAGCCCCAGCTGAGCAGCCGCGGCCGCAGGCCCCACCCGCTGCTGGCGTCGACTGCACGCCATGCTAAGCACGAGGCGGGGTCAGCATGGAGCCCGGTGCGCCAAATAGACAACCCAAACGCACACTCCCAGCCCCGAGCTACCCCATGCCAGGCAGCTGGCGCCACGCACTGAAGAAGATGAGCACGCTGGTGTTTTCCGCAATCTGGATGGGCAGCGCAAACTTCTGCCAGTCCTGGGGGCCCAGCTGGATGTCGGCTGCAGGGTCACGGCAGCAAGGGCATGCGCATGGGCATGCGCATGGCAAGCGTCAGCATGGCTGCATGGTGGCCATCTTGCAGCTTTGTCTCGCTACATGCTGCCACTGCTACCGCTGCTGGCATGGGCACCCAGTGCACCTGTCAGGGAGATGTTGGTGGCGCCGTCCTCGAGGGCAGTCAAAAACTCAATGCCGTTCGACACGCTCACCGCCTGCGTGGGCCCGCTGCTGCCGCTGCTGCTGGCTCCGCTGCGCGGCTCCAGGGAGTTGAAGCAGGCGGAGGAGGTATTGACATAGCTGAGGTACACGCTACCCACAATCTGGCCCTCCTCCATGTCAAAATTGGGGATGGGGGAGCTGAGGTTGGGATAAAACGCCTTGACGCCGCCCACGTACTCGATGCTCCCCTCCCCTAGTATCGCCTGCAGCCGCGTGATTGCCGCCTGCAGGGCAAGCAGCACGCGAAGGGAGGGCAGGCTTGGCTGGGTGAGGCAGGGGGTGGGCGGTAGCATTGCTGTGCGGACACCAGATGAGAATGATGGTGCAATGCTGCCCAGAGCACAGCTCAGCGCACCTCTGTGGTTTCCGGGCTGCAGCGGTTGTCGTCATTAAACAAAAAGCAGTTCTGAAACTCAAGCGAGGCCCCCGTCTGGGCATTCACAGTGGGCCACAGGTATGAACCTGGACACAGGGGGCACGCGCGCGGGTGGACAAACTTCCAGCAGTTGGACATGTGTGGACACCATGTGGACTTTTCGTGCACACACCATTTTGCTTGAAGGCCATGGTCTCCAGGCCAAGCGTGTAATTGCCCGGGTCTGCAGAGATGATGCTGTCAAACCGCAGGGTGGTGCCGGGCGGCACGTCGATCAGATTGAGCGCTGAGCCCCAGTCGAGGAATGCCCGGTTGCCCCAGGTAGTGCCTGGGCTGTCATAGTGAATCAACACAGTAGCATTCTCCGGAAGCACGATGGGCAGCGTGAATTGCTGCCAGTCTGCAGGGCTGAGCTGGATGTTGCCTGCAACCAGGCTAGCGGGCAGGGCGCTCCTTACACGAGCGGCGGCGGCAGCGGAGGCAACCTCGCGGCCCTGCTTCATGCCTTTCCCCTGCCCCTCCTGCTCACCTAGGAGCGAAATTTCGGTCGCTCCATCCTCCAAAGCCTGCAGGAGCTCGGTGCCACTAAGGGCACTTGCACGAAGAGCCGCCGCCGCCCGAGCGGGGGCCGCTGCCGCACACAGGAGCAGCACGCATGCTGCTGCCCAGGCAAGCAGGCTCCCGACCCTCATGTCTCCCTCGGCCCCAGCAGGCGCACGAGGGAGAACACTAGTACGTCCTGCATGCCATACTGCTTTCAAGTGCTGATTGATGTGCTGGAAGGTTGTCAGTCCGGCACGGGTGGGCTGGTAGGATTGGGCGCCACGCTGACGTCATCACCGAACGGTCCCGACAGGGGGTGCAAGCTGGCAAGCCAACCCCATATAAGGGTGGATGCCTCCTCCCTATCAATGCTGGCCCATGTACACTCTATGTTCAGCATCGAGCATCATGGCCTGGTCCACTCTCCACTCCTGGTGCGCCGGTCACCGCCGTCAACGGTGGTGGCCGCCGGGCTTCGCCGCGGTGCCGCTACGCCGGAAGGGTCCAGGCTGGTGGGCACCTCTGTTCATTACGATGCCCCTGAATCCAGGCGCCTGGGGCGTCAAAGGCAGCTGCGCAGCGCTGAACAGTGCTATTGTTGCCGCCGTGGCGGAGCAGGTGGAAAGCCAGGCAGAGCACGCCAGCCAAACGGCACCATCGCGGCTTCAGAGCACCCTGTCCACACGCACTGTGCACCTAGATCCAAGTCCCTGTCCCCTGGCCTGCGGCCGTCCAGACGGGCCTCCTCGAATTGAAACAAGGGGGGCTTGTGCTGCCTGTTGCCCACCTCCTTGTTCGTTTCATCCACACCACCAACAGTGTAGCAGGCACTTCCAGCAACCCTCTCGCCGCGCCCTTCGCCTCGGCGGTTTGGGGTTGGCGGGCCTCGCTCCAATCGGCTGCACCCGACTCACTAGCGGTCATGGCTGGCGGCAGGGCCGTGCAGCGGCACTGACAGCGCCGGCTGTGCGGTGGCAGGCCAACAGTGCCAGAGAGCAACAGCTCCTGCAGTGTGTGTGGCTTGGCTCGCAGCCCGCCTGCTTGTGTCGCGGGGCGTGACGGCCGTTTGCTGTGATCAAGGCCAGCCGGCACGTCGAACTGGTGCATGGACCAGCGGCCGGCACGGCAGCCCACGAGCGACCCGGCGGCGGCAGCAGCAGTAGCGGCGGCGCAGCGTCACCAGCAGCATGATCATCACCACCTCGGACGAGTGGACCGCCCTGTATCGGTCCATCTGCGAGGACAGTAAACGCAGCGATGACAAGCACGTGTTCATCTATGCCTGCTCCTCCGATGCAGACTCGGTCTGCGCGCTGCGCATCCTAGAGGTGCGGCGCGGGCTCGACCGCAGCCCCTGCAGCTGCAGCAGCACGGCTTGTGCCGCCCAACTGGTCGGCTGTTGCAGGCCACTTTAACAGCAGCTGCTTCCAGTGCACTGCGCGTACGTGCTGCCGCTGCAGCGCCGGCCCACGTGCCTGCCCGCCGACTTGCTCCCTGCCGCGCCCGGCCGCCGTGCCCTGCTGCCCCGCCTGCAGGGGATATTCAAGTGTGACCGCGTGACGCATGGCTGGATGGCGGTCAGCCGGTACGACGAAATTGAGGAGGACTTCAAGAGGTACTACACAGAGGGGGAGAGCGCGCTGCGCACAACCATCCTGATCAACTGCGGCGCGGCAGAGGACGTGCGTGCGCTGCTGCACCTGGACCAGCGCGAGAATGTGCGGGTGGTCATCATCGACTCGCACAGGTGCGCGCCGGGAGCGTGTGGATGGGCGGCAGGCATGGAGGGGGGGTTGGCCCGCGGCGAGCTGCCTCCGCGGCCTGCACATGCGTGCACTGCGCTTGTGGCTGCCTGCTGCTGCTGCTGCTGTTTGGGGATTGCTTGGCAGGCATGAGTCAGGATGCAGCTGTGGGAGGGCTGTAGCAAAGGGAGCCTTCCGCCCCGCCCGTGGGCTGCCCCGCAGGCCCATCTGCCACCTGAACAACCTGGACTCTGAGGAGGATGGCATCATCGTGTTCCTGGATGAAACCGAGGGCACCTCCAAGGCAGACCTGCCGCCCTTTGAGTACCCAGAGGGTAGCGACAGCGACGACGAGAACGACCCGCCCGCCAAGCAGTGAGCCCGCGCCTGCTGTGCTGCTGCTGCCATGCCCACACAGCGCGCCGCGCCAACCTGCGGGCAGCGGCCTGGGCGCAAGGAGAGAGCGCGGCCGCATGCCAGCGGTGGGACCATGCCCTGTGTTGAGATGTGCTGCCTCGTGCCTGCCCCCGCAGGCGGCGGCTCAGCTTGCCCAGCAGCAGCGGCGGGGAGGAGGGCGGCGGCGGCGAGGGCAGCCGCGCCAGCCCGCGCCAGCAGCGGCGCAAGGAGCGGGAGCAGCGAGAGGCGTTTCGGGAGCAGTATTATGCGCAGGGTGTGAGCTACGGCAAGCCCGCGGCCTGCCTCATGTTTGACCTGGCATACCAGCTGAACCATGAGAATGCCCACATGCTGTGGCTGGCGCTGGTGGGCCTCACCGACCACCTAGTGCACAACCGCATCTCAGGTGCGCGGGCAGCCAGGCGGCAAGCCTCACGGTGCTGCCGCCTGGGGTGGGGCTGGCCGAGGGGAGGGTGGCAGCTGCTGTGCGTGCAGCGGTACCGCGCTGGGCTGCAGGCTGCAGCAGCGTGGGCGGGCACGCTCCCTCCCTCCTCCCAGTCCCCGTTCACTGCCTCGTTTCCACCAGCCCCCGTTCCCACTCACCTTGAGTTTCATCTGTTTCCGTTCTTTTTCGGTTCCCTTCAGCCGACAAGTACCTGGAGTACTACCTCCACTACGAGACCTACGTCAGCAGCAACGGCCACCTGGACGTGCCTGCTGAGCGGGAGGTGGCAGACGGGGAGGGCGTGACGGTGCTGAACAACCAGATCACCTGCCGCATCCTGTGAGCCGCCTGCTGCACCGGCCCGGCCTGCCATGAAGCTGTGCTTGCCGGGCGCGCCTGCGCCTGCCGACGGATGCAGCGGTGTCGCGCTGGCCGTTCCTCACGCTCCCGAGCCGCCTCCGCCGCGTGCCTGCAGGCCACAAGACGACTACCGCTTTGGGCTGCTGTGGGAGTGGAACCTGTATGAGGCCATGATGAACAGCCCCTATGTCGCCTCCCGCCTGCAAACCTACACAGGTGCGGCCCTGCCTGGGGCGGCGAGCCTCCTGGTGTGCCGCACAGGCTGCTGCTGGGCTGGGTGCCAGCTGGTTCCATGTTGCGCCTGCCTGCCACCTGCCTGGCTGCAGAGAAGGGGCGCACCCTGCTGGAGCTGCTGCTAGCCAAGCTGGGCATCCCGTTGGAAGAGGCGCAGCGCAGCTTCGCGGGGGAAGGATGTGAGCCGCTGATGCCGCCGCCCACCTCGGCATCAGCCAAGCAGCGCTCTGTCGCAGCTGCACAGCTGTGTGTTGCGTTCTTGTGGAGCCATGTCAGCTTGGTGCCTACACACCTCTGGGCTGCACTCGTTGTTTCCGCTGTGACTGATGTCGTGCCCCCTCTTGCGCCCTCTGGCCTGGCCCCCACCTGGCAACGCAGACGACATGGCACCACGGTACCGCCATAGCTTACAGGACAAGCTGGAGCTGCATGCACCCGCCTTCCGCATGTCTGACGTCACCTTCAAGTCCTTCCAGCTGCAGGCATGCATGCGGCGGCCTGCCGCCAGTCGCGCCTGCTGGCCGCGCTTTGTTGTGGCACGGCATGCCCTGCGGGGTTTGCTTTTGTTGCTGGTTTTACCTGCCCTCCCTTCCCCCCGGGTGCTGCTGCTGCTGGCTGACCCACCCCCCGGCGTGTTCTGCCGTCTGCAGGATGGGCTGAAGCGGTGCGTCCATGCCGTTGACCTGGTGCACGCGGTGACGGCGCTGCTAGAGTGCGGGTCCCGCAAGGGGCCCGTCACAAACTTTGGGGACCACGTGGACAAGTTCTGGTGAGGGCTGGGTGGGCGGCCGGCAAACACGGCAGCCGGCGGAGCCTGCGTCTGCACACGTCAGCTGCAGCTGCCTGGTCCTGGCACACCCCGGCTCGCCTGCTGGCTGCTGGCTGGGCTGCTGGGGTTGGGAGCCGTGGCCCTTGTGCTATTGGCCTGGATCTTACTCTTACTTGTGCCGCTGTTGTGCCCCGCAGGCGTGCGTACCACGCTCTGAGCTGGGGATCAGACGCTGGGGAGCTTCGGCGGGGGCTGGACCTGGCCAAGAAGGTGCAGCAGGCGCTCATCAGCGGTGAGGCGTGTGGTCAGCCGTGAATGTGGGGAGTGGGTGCAGGGGAGCGGTCACCCTGGGGTGGCGGATGGTAGCCTGCCCAGGCGGTGATGAGCCAGCACGCCAACCAGTCCCCGACCCACACACCCCTGCCCCCGCCCCGCCCGTGTGCGTGCGCGTGCGCAGATGGCGGCGCGGTCATTGTACAGCGGCACTACCACAACTTCAAGCAGTTCCGCATCTTTGACCTGTCAGACCACAAGATGAACAACCAGCACCTCATCGTGAGCACCCGCACGCGCAGCCAGGCCGGGGATGCGGGGTGGCGGCGTGGACTCAGGCATCCGGCCGCGCCGAGGCCCCGCCGCCTCTGCCGTCACCTGCGCCCTCCCTGCCCTCCTCCTCTCGCCCGCCCGCCCGCCTGCAGGGCCACCCCATGGCGCTGCAGCGCCTGGCCGCTTTCTTCCAGGACCAGTACTTCCAGTCGAGCGGCCACCGCAAGCCCGTCATGCTCATCGGGCCGCGGTCTGCGGAAGGGCGGTGCCTGGTGATCGGCTACGAGGCCACGCAGCGCATGCGGGTGGGTGGCGGGGCGCTTGGGGGAGGGCGCATCGGGCCCTCGGGCGACGGAAGTGCGGTGGCAGCGGCGCCCCCGCATCTGCGGCGCCGTCTGGCGAGCACGGGTGCAGGCCCTGCCTGTGGTGCGTCAAGCCCACCCACCTTCTCGCCCGTCCTCTGCTCCCCCGGCCCCTGCCGCGCTCCCGCAGGGCAACAAGCTGGGCACGGCGTTCATTGAGGCCACAGAGCGGGTGGGGGCTCAGGCCTGGCACGACCTCTTTGACACCTGCATCTTCGAGATAGCGCACAGCGGTGGGTGTGGGCGTGCGGGGAGCCGTGGCTGCTGGCCAGGGGGTGGGGAAGACCGTGGCAAGCGGTGCTGATGCCCGCGGCCGCGGCTGGCTGGCGGGCAGAAGGCTGTGCACAGTCGGCGGCCTTGCTCTGGCCTGGGTGCCCAGGTTGTAGGTGTGCTAAACCTGCGGCCCCAGCCCGCCCACCAGCCTGCACCCTGGCCCCCTCCCTGCCTCCAGACGTGGCGCGCTTCAAGGAGGAGCTGCTGCGGCTGGCCAATGCCCTGCTGGCATGAGGTGGCGCCAGGTGGCTGGCCAGGGGGCGCGGTGGATGCAGCAGCCAACCGGGGCACTGTCCGGCACGCAGCGCTCCATGGCCCCCACCTCAGCCCCCCAACCTGCTCGTGACGCAGCAGGCGCAGCAGCATCAGTACCCCGCACTGCCAGCAGTTTTTCCAAATAGCTGGCGCGGGGCTAGGAGTGCAGGCCTCTTTGCCCGGCCTGCTGTGCTGTCGACCCTCACCTCCTGCTCCCGAGTCTAGCTTATGAGAGCTGCACAGCACTGGCTGACACCAATCATAGTCTCTCAGTGTCCAACCCAACTGCGCCTGCTCTCTCGTCTGACGCTTCCCGGTGCTGAAAGCTCCGCTGTGAGCTTCCCCATTCTCTCACTCCCTTCCCCTATCACCTTCTCCTGCGCCGCCCCATGCATTCGTGCGGTGCTGTAAAGAATTACAGATCAGGTGCCAGCGGGCAGGGCAGGCAAGGGCAAGCGGTGTGCTGTTGTTTGTTGTTCCAGGGAAGGGGCTACAGCCGCCAGGCTACAGCAGCCCTCTTCGGCGCTCCGCCAGCAGCTGTTCTAGCTCCTCATCAATCTCCTCCTCTTCATCCCCTGATCCCTCCAACTCTTCAATGCCGCCGCCCTGCAAGCGGTGAGTGCGTGGCACCAAACCAGGTGCTCCAGCTGATTGAGAACAACTGATTGTTGTCCGGCTGGCCTGGTGGCTGGCTGGGCGCCCACCTGCTCCCACAGCTCCCGCTGCTCCTCCTTGCTAAGCCCCATGCGCCCGCGCCAAAAGGGGCGCAGCGCCGCATGCTCCGCCCCGCCATCCACGCCCAGCTGCAGGCAGGTGAGCAGGCACAAAGCGCCTCAGCAAGCGCAGCAGGCAGGGCAGCGATCATAAAACAGGGCAGCAGCAAGCATCCAGCTCCACACACCTCTACCGCCAGCAGCGCATCCAGAAAGGACTCTGCGTTGCCGGCATTGACACCGCCAAACCAGTCGCCGTCGCAGGGGTGCACGGCTCCGTAGCACACCACATTGCCCGCATACTTGTGCCCCCCGATGTGGGATGTGGCATACACAGCCACATGCTCCTCCAGGCCGCGGGCACGCACCAGGCGGTGCAGCGACGCGGCCAGCGGCGGCCCTAGCTGGCCGCAGCGCGCGTCGCGGGCGGCGTGGCAGCACACAAACAGCGACAGGTCGTGCGTCGCGGCCTGCAGGAGGGCACACGCCATGAGGCGCTGCTGGGTGCAATGTCCAAACGGCCCAATGTCCAAAGGCGCGAGCAGAGCCTGCAATACGCCCAGCCGTGCAACAGGCCTGCAAACTGATGGGAGGCGGCGGCAGCCATTGGCCCACCATGCATGCGGTGAGCGCCCTTCGGTCGCTCGCCCTCATCGGCAGCTTGTTGGGTTCGTCTGCGGTTGCCAGCGCCACCGCCAGCCCAACCTGCTCCACGGGGAGGCCGTCAAACTGCAGCCCTGCAAGCAGGCAGGCAGCCAGCCGCGTCCTTTCAGGCAGTTGGAGATGAGGGGGCAGCGGTAGGAGCAAGGCCAGGCGCCACGAGCACCAAGGTGGTGCACACCTGCCGGGAAGGCAAGGAGGTTGCAGGCGCCGGGCGGCGGGCCCTCGTCCCGCCTCGCCACCTCCTCAAATGCGGTGATCTTCACTTTTCCAATGACATCACCCCGTCTTGCAACCTCCCTGAAGGCCTCAACAACGGCGGGCTCCCGCTCTACCAGCTGCGGCCACCAGGCGCCGGGCACCCCGGGCGCCCGCACCGCGTCAACCGGGCGGGGCAACTGCAGCAGTATGTGCTGGTCGTACGGGCCGCTTACAGTGCCTGGCTTCGCTGCTGCTAACTCTTCCGCTGCTGCTGCGCAGCAAGACAGCGCCCGCAAGGCGCTCGCTTGGAGGAGAGGTCTTGCTGCACACGCCTGCAGCATGTCTGGAAGCTCTGGCACCTCTGGATGGTCCGATGCAGATTGTGTATTTGCATTTGCCCTCAGGAGAGGACTCAGCGGCCGTACATCGCCGTCCCGCCGTTGGCGGTGCCCAAATGGCAGGGCTGCATTTCAGCAGCAATCAGCTCTCATTATTACAGCTGGTATCGAGTCCCGAAGAATCAGAACAATTGACAGTTAGTTTGAGAATAGCAGGGGCTGGCGGGTAAGAAGAAATAGGGCGGGGTCGAAAGAATAATTTGGGACTGAGCCGCGGCAGCGCGTTTGTTTGCTGCCGCTACTGGAAACAATTGTGGGTGTGAACCGAGCTGGGTGCCTGCCTGCCGCAGGGGCTACTGCTTCTCGTCGTCGGCCGCGGCCGCCACCGCCGCCACGCCCGCCTCCTCTGCGTCGCTGCTGCCGCTGACCATGGCATCCCAGGGCACGGGGCAGTCCACGGAGCCGTCCGGGGCGCACCCATCCTCATCTGGGTCCAGCTCGGAGCTGGCCAGCACGCTGACCATGTCGTTCACCATGGAATACACGCCGGCCTCCACATCAGCATCCGCCGCCGCGCCGCGCTGCGCCACCACCACCGCCGCCGCCGCGGAGCGCGCTCCCGGCGCCTCGCCGCCCTCGTCCACGCTGTCCAGGGTGCCGCCGCTGCTGAGGGTGGAGATGATGGAGGAGAGCAGGCCGCTGCCCAGGGGGGCCTCTGCAGCGGCAGGCGGAGGGGCGCAGACGTCGCAGACCGGCATGAGCCGCCGCTGGAGCAAGCCTGCCGCTGGCCACCATTCACCCACCCCCTCTCACTCACACTGACACACACCCGCACAACCACCCTTGCCGCGGTCGCTCAGCCCACCCACCCGGCAGCGGCTCGTCTCGTGAGATGGGATCGTCTGTGAACGCGGGCGACTTGGCTTGGTCAAACCTGAACACCGAGGCGGCCTCAGACGAGTCCTTGCCCTCGCCGGCCGCACGCACAGCCAGCTCGGCGGCAAAGGAGCCCATCTCGGCGCGCAGCACGCCCGCCAGGCCCTTGATCGCGCGGTCGGGCACCCCCAGCCCCCGCGCCAGCTGGCTGCCCACCACCAGCCCCGCCTCCGCCTCGGCAATCACCACGTCGGTGGCGCCTGCAGGGAGGCAGCGGGTCGGGTGGGGCGCAGGGTGGGGCAGCGAGGGGCAGGGAGGGGCAGCAGCGCCGGCAGGCGCCGCGACCCGAGCCCAAACGCACGGGCACCTCCCCGCACGCCACACCCAGCCAGCCAGCGCACACACGCGCGCGCCCCGGCGGGCGGCGGCGCTCGCCTGCTTCCTTGAGGGAGGCCGCGTGCGCCATGTCCAGCGCGCGCACATAGATGGGCACCCCAGGGTACGCCTCCCGCAGCGCCTCCACAGCTGACACCGCTTTCTGCCGAGCCGTGTAGCCCACAGCGACCGCGCGAGGCTTGTCGATGCCCGCCGCGTGCAGCACCTGCGTCGCACGATGCGGCGGGGCCAGGCATTCAGGCGGGGCTCCGCGGCATGACTGGCAGCGCAGAGCCACGCCGTGGCGCAGTTCGCCAGGGCTAGGACTGGCTGGCCGCAGATGCATGCACCTCTGCGAGCAGGACCGGTCGCTGCCCGCCAACGCGCACCACACCACACCACACCACACGCGTGCGCACGCCCGCCACCCCACCCCTCCCCCACCTTCTTGCGCGTGCCGTCCCCAAACAGCACGTTGAACCCCGCCTCCTGCGCCGCCTGCACACGCCCCACGTTGTTGTCAAAGGCCACGTACGGCAGGGGGCGGCCCAGGGCGGGGCTCTCCAGCATGTTGGCCACAGTCTGGCCCACGCCGCCAAAGCCGCAAATCACCACTGGCTCCTCCTGGTTGTACCCCTCGCTGCTGTACAGGGCTGCAGGCGGGGCACGCGGGGCCACACGGGGGGCCAGCACAGGCACACGCGTGAGGCGGAGGCAGCAGCAGGGGGCTTGGGCGCGCGGCGCGGCGCGGGGCGGCGCGGCGCGCTCCAGCTGGCTGCGCGCTGGCGGCCGGACGCGGCCGGCGTGCTCACCCTCCCCGCCTGGCGCCGTCAGCTTGGCGGCAAAGGTCTTGCCGACCTCTGTCAGCAGCGGGGTGAGGGCCATGGACAACACCACCACGATGATGAGCAGGCGGTTGAGCTCTGCGGGCAGCACGTTGAGCTGGTTGGCCAGCGCCAGCAGCACAAAGGCAAACTCGCCGCCCTGCGGAGGGAGAAGTGGTGGAGGCGTGAGGGGTGGGGGATGGGAGGCAGGGGGCAGAGTTGGTGGCTGAGGAGTGAAGTGATGGTGCCGGGCGAGCACGGTGGCCCGGGGGACGGCAGGTGGAAGCGGGGCAGCATGGGCAAGCTATCGGGGCTTGTGGCGGGCGCGGCAGGCCGCCCCGGTACGCACCTGGCTGAGGATGAAGCCGGTGCGCACACTCTCGGCGCGGGTCAGCCCGAACATGGGCCCCAGCGCCGATATGACAGAGATCTTGAGCGCCAGCAGGCCGCTCAGCAGCGCCAGCGCCAGCGGCCACTCCTGCACCAGCAGCCTGCGGGGCGCGGGGTGGAGGGAGGGCAGGAAGGGTGTGCGACGTGGGCGGGCGTGGGCGCACAAAACAGCGGGGTGCAGGGCCTGCCGCTGCCGGCGTGCAAGGTGGGCCAGGGCTGCATGATGAGCAGGTGATCAGCAGGCCCTGCCGAGTACCCTCCCGCTCCAGCTTCTGGCCCCAGCTGTGCTGGCGAGCTCCGCTGCCGCTGGGCAAGGTTGCGAGCCAGGCCCAGCCGGCGTGCTCACCCCACGTCCAGCGAGGAGCCGGTGGTGACGAAGAACAGGCCCAGCAGGATTCCGCGGAAGGGCTGGATGTCTGCCTCCACCTGCGTCTTGAAGTTGGTCTCTGCGGCGCAGGCCAAGGTGAGGGAAGCGCGGACCAAGGCCAGGACAGGCAGAGGGGTGCGGTCAGCGAGGTGGGGGGTGGAAGGAGGGCACAGCAGGTGGTTGCGTGCCGCAGCCCTGCCGGCCGGAGTGTAGTGGACGGGGTGGGCTGGCAAGCGGAGCCCCGAAACGCCCCGCTCTCCCTGCCCTCTCACCCGACAGCAGCACGCCCGCCACAAAGGCGCCCAGCGTGTCCGAAAAGCCCATGCGCTGAGTCAGCAGCGACGCGCCCGTCACGCTCAGCAGGCACAGCGCGATGAAGGTCTCCTCGCTCCGCGCCTCGGCCACCAGCTCAAACACCCTGCACGCCCAAGAAGCAGGCGGGGTTGGCACCGGCCATCCATCCAGCCAGCCAACTGTCGGCTGCAAGCCGCCCGGGCAGCCAGCTGCCTCGAATACTGCTCGATGCCCGTCCCACCTGCGCATGAAGAGGCGGCCGCCCAGCAGCACAATGCCCAGGCCGCCCAGCGTCTTGAGCGCCGTGGGCCCCAGCTGCTGCAGCAGCGAAATGGTGTCTGCGCCCTCCAGCAGCGCTGCAAGCAGGCAGAGAGGGCACCACCAGCGGGCGTCAAGCACATGCGTGCGCCAGCGAGGCCCACGACTGCCACACTACAGCCCAGTGTCACATGGCGTCGTCGCCTCTGCCCCTGCAGCGCCTCACCCGAGTTGTTGCCCTCCACCAGCGGCAGCAGCACCAGGAAGGGCACGGTGGCAATGTCTTGCAGCAGCAGGATACCCAGCGTGGCCTGCCCAAACTTCGTGTCCAGCTCGCCCCGCTCGCGCAGCAGCTGGAGCACAAAGGCTGAGGAGGAGAGGGAGAGGGCGGCGCCGATGACAATCGCCTCGTCGACGGTGCGCAGCTCCGCCAGCGCGGGTGAGGCGTGCAGCACCTTCTCCAGAAACTGCAGCGCCAGGCGAGGGCAGGCAGAGAGGAGGCGCTGGGGAAGGGCAACAGGCGCGGGGAGGCCGCCATCCGCATGTGCAGGCACTTGTGGGGCGCAACACGCGTTGAGCTGCCTGCCCAGCTCACCTGTGAGAAGTAGGCGTCGCCGCCTGGTGGCAGGCCCAGCACCGTGAACGCCAGCGTGCAGATGATCATCTGCAGCGTGCCCATGCCAAAGGCAAACCGCGCCAGCGCCTGCACGCAGCGCAGCGGGCGCGCAGCGCATCCAGGGGGATCGGCGCCCCGCGAGGCGCATGCACCATGCAGGTACTCAACCCCTGGCTGGCTAGAACACACGACAGCGCAGCCCCAGCCGATGTGCCATGGCACCCACCCTCAGCCTGTCAATGGACAGCTCCAGGCCCATCTCAAACAGCAGGAACAGCACTCCCAGCTCCGACAGCTTCTCCACCTCCTCCAGGTTCCGAAACAGGCTGCGGGGCGGCAAGCAGGACAGGTAGGAGCAGCGCCGCTGAGGGTAAGCGTGCCCCGCTGCTCGTCGAGCCTCCAGCCGAGCACTCACGCCAGCCTACCGCCCTAGCACTCACCCCAGCTGCCCCAGCACCAGGCCCGCAAACAGGTAGCCCAGCACGGGCGACTGCTTGGCCGACTTGAACACAGGCACCACCAGCACGGTGGCAATCAGGAATGTGAGGAAGTCGGAGCCTAGGGAGACCAGCGGGTCGGCGGCAAACCCTGCCACAGCCTGCACCGCAACGGAGCGGCGACTGCCAGGCTGCGCAGGCACCCGCTGCGGTTGTGGCTGCTGCCACGCTGCTAGCCGCCGCTGCTGCGGCCGCGGCGGCAAGGCCAGCGCCCGCAAGCCAGACAGCGCACACGGCACCAGGCCTGCAGGTGAAACACGGCTAAGGACTTAGCGAGGGTCAGGGACATTGGATGCGACACAGCAGCTGCGACATGCGCATGTCTCTGTGTGCTGTGCTTACAACCCTGCGCGCCATTGCTGTGCGCACCTGCTCGCTGCTGCTGCTGCTGCTGCCGCCACTGGTGCTGCTGCCGCTGGGTCGGGGGTGCCGGCTGGTGCGACGCACCACCACCTAGGCGCGGCAGGCGGCCGCTCCTGGGTGCCAAAGAGCCCGCTACAGCGGGCTGGCTCGCAATGAAGGGCATTGCAACCGCCTGGCCAGCTTGTGGGTAGGAGCTTCTGTTTGGGCAGGCCAGGGGCCTAATGCGCCATCATACACAAGACCAAATGCCTCTGCCAGGTGGTCGAGCGCTGCCCGGCACGCTGCACAGAGCCTGGGTGCCGAGTGGGCCGCAGTGTCGACAAAACCTGGCCAGCCGCAGGCTCTGCGCACTGCAGGGATGTGGCAGCGATGCAGATGCACCGGGACAGCGTGCGTCCTGGCGCAATGCGCCTTGTTGCAGGGGACAGACATGTGGGTGAGGCTATCCTAGCTGGCAGTCCATTTTTCATGTTCCTTTTGTTCATGCCTGCTTTAGAGAGACGGTCTGGTCCGCTCCTGGTGCGTTAGACCTGGCCCCCTTCGTTTCGGCCCCCTTCCGACGGTGCCCTCTCACCACCGCGTGTCCAGTGCACAGAAAGACGCCTACGTTGGTTGCAGACCTTTGATCAGTCAAATAGACACGACGCTGACCACCGCCACACCACCACCGCCACTGCCGCCGGTTGGGGCCACCGCCGCCTGCCGCCGCCGCCTCCGAGCGCGTCGCGATGTGGACGGTGCCACAGCAGAGGGAGGACCCAGAGCAGCGGGTGGAGCAGCTGATGACGTTGTATGATCAGCAAATCCAGGACATTGAGGCCTGCTCAAGAAACACGCCCTACTGGGATGGTGGGTCGCGTTTTGGTCCGTCAGGGTTGCCTGCCTGCCTGCCTGCCTGTGTTTCTGAAGTTGGAGCACCGACCCCCCCTCACTTTTTACACCGCATCCCTGCACCCCGTGCCGGCAGGCTACTGTGGGCTGGTCAAGGTGCCAGACGAGGACTTGGTGCGGCGAGACGCCGCGCCACAAAACGTGCACCAGCCTGTGGTGCCATCTGCTGCCCAGCAGGCACCGCTGCAGCAGGGTGCGCTACAGCAGCAGGGCCAGCAGCAGAGACGAGGCCCGGCAACCGCGGGATCAGGCACAAGCGGCGGAGCCCGGACGCCGCCCTCGGCCTCCCCACGCAGCAGCCCCGGCGTGTCGCCGTTCAAGGCCGCCCCCGGCGCCGTGCCACGCCGCCAGCAGCCCGCAGTGGTGCTGGCGGAGCAAGCGGCGGCGCTCATCCACCAGCAGGGGCGGCTGCACGACGCTGAGGCGCTGCTGCATGCTGCGCTGGAGCGGTGTGCCACATCGGATACGGAACTGGCTGGGAGGGTTGTCGACCTATTGCTAGAAGTGGAGCGAGAGTTCCAGCAAACGCCCACCCACAGCCGCAACGGCAGCGAGGCAGAGCATGAGGACCACGGCGACTGGACGGCCATCAGTAGCAGTGACAGCGATGATCCTGCGGCACTGCTACGCCAGGCTGTGGAGGCGCTGGCGGGCGGCCAGGAGCGGAGCGCAGTGCAGCTGCTGCAGCGGGGCCTGTCGGCCTGCCCCCCAGATCTGCTGGAGCTGCGCCGCCGCATTGCCCTGTATCTAGAGCTGGTGGTGTGTAAGCGGCGCACTTGATGGGCTGTGCTCTGTGGTTGGCAGTGCTGGGGCAAGCCTGAGGAGCCACACCGCCGGTGCCAGGTGGGCGGCATCCCAAGGTGTTCATGACCGCGGTCAGCACCGCCTCTCGGCAATGCCCAGCGTGAGGGAGCCGCAAGCCAACGGTATGCGCTCTGTGGGACGCGGGCCGACCCGCTAGGTCTCCTCAGCCGAGCTTGCGGGACGGCGCTCAAGGGCGGCAGTGCTGCAGCAGGATCTCTGGTATTGTGGAGCTAGGAACAAGCTTGGTGAGCATTCGCGGTGGACGGTACCAGCCTTAGGGCGAGACGAGAGCCCAACGAGGGCTCTGGTCGCCCTGAATTACCGGTATTTAAGGACTGTGTGGTTCATAGAGACTGTCTGACCGGCGCTTCGCCCTGCCCGTCACTGTGACCGCCGGCCCGCCGCCGCCTGCAGGCACGGCGCCATTGTGGCCGGCGCCATGGGCAGGGACGGCGACAAGAAGGGCAGATGGTCGATCAAGTCGCTGCTGAATCCAGGCCTACGACACCGCAGCTTTCGCGATGCGCGCGGCGCCCGGGGGGCCAGCTTGGCGTCGCTGTCGCCTGAGCCAGAGTCCCCGGCACCGGCAGCGGCGCTGGGGGCCCCTGCCACGCCGCCCTCCACATCCCCAGGCGTGCAGCAGAGCAGCGATGCGGGGGACAGCGGGCAGGGATCCGCCGCCATTTCCGGCTCAGCAGCAGCGGCGGCTGCTGCCCACCCGCTGGCAGGGCGCAGCCTGGTGGTGCAGGTGCTGCAGGCGCGGCGGCTGCGGGCGGCAGATTCCAACGGCCTCAGCGACCCTTACTGCGTTGTAAAGGTGGGCTGCGCTGGACGGAAGCAATCGCACCTTGCGGTGCTGCCCTGCTGCGCTTCCCCTGCCCGCCAAAGCAGCACACATCACAGATGGCATGCGTGGCACCACCCCCTGCAGGTGGGCGAGCACAAGGCCAGCAGCAAGACGGAGCTGAAGACTCTGGAGCCGCGCTGGAACGAAACCATGTGCTTCAGCGCGGCCAACGTGGCCGAGGCGCTAGAGGGTGAGCCGGACGGGGCACCCAGCTAGCCATGCGATGCCCGCCCGCTGCTGGCCTGCTGGCTGCCGGACTGCTGGGGCACGCCTGCCAGCTGCGCCGCTATCCATGATCCCCCAGCAGGGCCTGCACCCCTTCCCAGCCTTGCCGCCTGCCCCCCCCCGCCGCGCCGCAAAACGCCGCCCCCTTGTTGCCTTCCGTGTGTTTGAATGGGACCTGGGGTTTGCCCAAGAATTCCTGGGGCAGTGCGGGGGTGCGGTTTGACAGCTTGGTGGCCAGCTTGGCGGGCCCCTCGCCGCCCCGCTGGCTGCCGTTGTACGGCTACGCGCGGGCAGGGGGCAAGGTGGATGCCGGGGAGATTCAGGTGGCGGCTTGTTTTGAGGCGGGCGGCGGCCAGGGCCATCAGGGTGAGCTGGGCGTGAGGGCAGGGCGGGTGGGGTGGCTGCTGCCTGCCGCTGAAGCCGCTGCTTGCAGCCAACCCGCTTCACGTTGGCCCCCCGAGTTTTGTCGTATACCTGGCCGACCACGCTCCAACTTCACGTGTGTGCAGACGGCGGCGCGCTGAGCACGCTGTGCTGCCCGCCTGGCACGCGCAAGCAGGTGCCCCAGGTGGTGCACAGCCAGCGCGGCATCTTGTATGAGGAACCGCTGATTGCCTGCCTGGCCGTCACACTAGATCGTGTGGAGGGGTTGGGCGCCCACCCCGCAGCAGCGGCGGCGGGCCAGGGGGCAAGCAGCACCAACGGCTTTTCGGATGCCGGCAGCCCGCTGGCACGTGGCAGCGCCAGCCCGCTGGCCCCCTGGCGCGGCGACAGCCCGGTGGCCGGCAGCGGCGGCAAGCTGCTGGGGCGCCTGTTCAACCGCAAGCACGGCGGCGGCGGCGGCGGCGGCGGCGGCGCTGCCCGCATCCTCACCAACTCCTCCTCCATGCGCAGCTCGGTCAGCGACGGCATGATTGCTGGGGAGGACCCGGGAGACGAGTGTGAGCGGGGAGGTTGATGCCCGCCACACCCGCCCAGCCCTGCCATGCCGTGCCTCCAGCCACTGCTGTGCGCCCTTGCTGCATGCATTCCCTGGCCCAGCCAGCCCTGACCCTCTGCCGTGCCCGCCGCTGTTTTGCACCTGTTGTTGGCGCAGACGGCGGCCTGGACTTTTATGAGCGGGAGGCGGGGATGGGCGGGGAGGCCGAGTACGGCCTGGGGGTGGAGGAGGATGAGGAGGTGCCCCAGGAGCTGCTGCAGGAGGATCCCGCCACGCCCCGCGGTACAGGGCGGGACAGCACCGACGAGGGCCAGCTGGCACGGTCGTCTGTGCTGGCGCGGCCCCCCACCTTTCTGTCGCGTGACGAGGGCCACCACGCCCTGTCTGGCATGCGCATGTACGTGCGCCTGGTGCTGGGCAGGCAGAAGCAGACGAGCTGGATCAAGAAGGAGCACGCCAACGGCGCCGCCAACTGGCACCAGGTCAGCGGGGGCGCTAGGGGCAGAGTCTGCCGTGCAATGGCATGCCGGCGGCCCGAAACAGCTGCTGTCTCTGGGGCGGCGAGTTGACTTGTACTTAATTGCTGCTGCTGCACCGCTGCCCCGACCTCCTCGCCTCCCCCAATGCTGCGCAGACGTTTGTGTTTGCGACGCCGCTGCCGCTGCGCGACCGCCAGCTGCGGGTGGAGCTGTACCGCACCAGCAGCAGTACACAGCGGGGCAGGCTGATCAGCATAGCGCACGTGAGTGGTTTCAGCAGAAAGGGTTGGTGTGTGTTGGGCTCTCAAGCCTGCGCGCATGATGCTCCCTTGTGCAGCTGTGTGGGCATTCCCCACACCGCAGTGTGGCCTGCCTGCTGGTTTGTTGCCAGCAAGCCCCATCGCCTGCCCACCCTCTGCGCCCGCCCGCAGGTGTGGGTGCACGCCCTGGTGCCGCCAGCGCTGGCCCAGAACCAGGAGACGTGCAGGCAGAGCACTGTGGAGCTGGAGAGCGTGCTCAAGCACCAGCCAGGCGGCCGCGTGCTGCTGCGCTCCACGCTCGTGGACACAGACCTGCGGCGCTGCATGTACCAGGCCCCTTTCCTGGACGGCGAGGAGCCGGAGGAGCAGCAGCAGCATGCGGCGGCGGAGGGGGCCGGCGGCGCGGGCAGGCGCGTGCAGCGGCTGGAGAGCCTGACTCTGGAGTATAGCAACCGGGAGCTGAAGAAGAAGGTGATGCACTCAGGTAGGCGCCGCAGGCACGGCACGGCAGCTGGTGTTGTTTGGTGGTGGTGCATGCGCGAAGGTAGGCGCACCCGGCGCTGATGTTGTTCATGGTGGGAGGTGTAGGTGGGGTGGGTGGGGTGCATGGGGAGGCGGGAAAGCAGGGCAGCGCAGGAGATTGTGCCGCCATGGTGCTTTGTGCTGGGCACGTGCCTTCAGCCGTTTGCAGGAAGGGCGCTGGGGCGCTGGGAGGCCGGGAGGCACTGTGCAGGCAGCTGCCCAGCCAGGCTGCCCCGTGTGCCTCGCTCTCCCTCCCTGCAGAGCAAAGCTTCAAGACGTGGGAGGACAGCCACCGGCACCGGGCCAAGGCGGCGCTGAAGGGCTACGCCACGGCTGGCGCTGAGCTGGCGCAGTACGGCTGGCAGCGCATCTCGCGGTACATGTCGTCAGACCAGGAGGTGGGGCGCCCGCGGGGCCGAGCTTGGCGGGGGAAGGTGGGGCTGCTGCTGGCACTACCGCTGTGTACGCGCACACCTGCTGCATGACTGCTGCCTCCCCGCCTGCAGGTCCCCACGGGAGATGCGGCAGCCGCGCCTGGCGGCGCGCCTGCCCTGGCCCCCGGCCCGCCCAAGCTGCCCGAGCCCGTCGGCACCCTGCAGCTGACTGTGCACAGCATCTCGCTGCCCGCCGCCAGCAACTCAGACTGCTACTTTGTGCTCAAGTGCGGGCCGCACTGGGGGCGCAGCAAGCAGCTGGCTATGGGAGGTGGGCAACCCGCCCGCGCAGCGCATTGCTCCCACCGCCCCGCTCCGCTCACTTACCTCTCGTCGTGTCTGCGGTGCTCGGGTGCAGCCCGCCAGCCGCCTGTTCAAGCTGTGCTGTGGCGGCCTTTCTGCTGCAGGGCGCACGTCTGTGGAGTGCGGGTGGCAGCTGTCCCTGCCGGTGCTGGACCCATCACACATCCTCACCATAGCCCTGTTCCAGCCCTCCCGCGGCCTGAAGGCCACCGAGCGGCTGCGCCCCGGCTTCCTGCCACCCGCCGCCGGCGTGGTGGTGGTGGGCAAGCTGCGGGTGCGGCTGTCGTGCCTGCGCCCCAACACCCCGCTCTCAGCCGACCTGGTGCTGCTGGGGGAGCGGGCGCGGGGCGCACACGAGGCGGGCACGGTCAAGCTGTCGCTCGAGACCAGCTACCCCAGCCCGGTGGGTGGCTGGCTGGCGGGCCGTGTGTGTGTGTGCGTGTGTGTGGATGTATGGTGGTGTGGATGGCGGGGCATTGGGTGACGTGGCGACGGGAGGAGCTCCCACGCCGGCCGGCCGGCCAGCCAGCCAGGAAGGCAGCTCACGCCGTGCTGCCCGCCTACCCCGCCGCTGGCGTGCAGCTGGCTCTGTTCAAGGGGTATGCCGCCCCGCGCCTGCCCCGCGCCGCCTATGCTCACGGCGTGGACGCTAAGGCTCACCAGGCTGTGATGGCGCGGGAGTGCCGCCGCATCGTGCTGCGCTGGCTGGACGGAGCCAACCCATCCATCGGCTCGGCAGAGGCGCTGACGGTGCTGGATGCGGAGAGGTGGGGCGGGCTGGGCCGGGCCAGGGCTGCTGGCTGCCAGGCAGCTGCTGCGTGCCGCGCCATGCCGGGCGTGTGACAGCCGGGATGGGCAGCACACGCGCGCGCGCCGGTGCACTGCTGCGTGCAACCCCAGCGGACGCCCAGGCACGCCGACACCGGCCCCTCCCCGCCCTGCGTGCCTGCAGGGAGGTGTTTGCCATGAGCCGGGCGCGGGTCAACTACCGGCGCATCCGCATGGCGCTGGTGGGGCTGCGCCGCGTGCAGCGCAAGTTCGAGGCCATCAAGGCGAGGGCGCAGGGGCCCGTGAAGCGCCTGCCCGCCTGCCCGCCTGCCTGCCTGCCGTTACAAAGAGGGGATGCTGGCCGCGCGCAGCTGGCGGGAGCCTGGAGAGCAATGCGGGGTGTTGCCTTGGGGCCTCCCCCTGTTCTCTGACACCGCCTCCCCATCGGTCCGATCTGGGTCCCCCCTGCTCCCGCGCCTGCAGACGTGGCAGGAGCCGTGGGAGAGCGTGGCGGCGATGGCGGCCATTGTGGTGCTGTGCTTTGCGCCGCGCGTGGCGGTGCCCCTGGTGCTGGCCTGGGTGGTGGCCGGCACGCTGGCGGTGCAGCCCGAGTTTGAAGGCGCGCGTGCATGGGCCCCCTGGGCTGGCTGCTGGCGTGCCGCGGCTGAAGGGTGCATGCCACCCCCCACCACCCCCGCGTGTTCCTCTGCTTGCGCCCCTTGCGCCCCATTCGCCCACACGCGCCCCCTGCTGCCTGCCTGCCTGCCTGCCTGCCCGTGCCTGGCCGCAGAGGGTGCGCTGCGCATGGAGCAGGACCCTCCCGACATCGAGCCCGAGAATGAGAGCCTGGAGACGACCACGGTCAACCCGCTGGTCAACCTGAGGGCCAAGGTGGACAGGCTGACGCGCATGGGGCTGCGGTGCAGAACGTGCTGGACGACGTGGCCTCCGCGATGGAGCGCGCTGGGGTGAGGAGCGGGCTGTGCCGGGGGCGGGACTGGGGCCGGGGCCGCAGCAGCGGGTAGGGGGCTGGGCTGGCCTTCGGAGTTGCGGGAGCAGGGCGCTCGTCGGGCGCTGGGCTGAGATGTGACAGTTAAAGTCTGGGGCGGCGCTGCAGTAGCGGGCGGGCTGCATGCTGGCTGAACCCCTCTCCCCCTGCCATGCGCTTCTGCAGGCGCTGCTGTCCTGGCAGGACCCGTCGGCCACGCTGGGCGTGCTGGGCGTGCTGACCGCTGTGGCCCTCCTCATCTTCTTCCTGGGCCTCTCCACGGTGGTGGCCTTTGCCCTCTGCTTCGTCATCCGCCCGCCCGCGCTGCGCACGCCCACCCCGCCCCTGCCCGCCGTCGTCTTTGGCAAGCTGCCCACACGGGGCGACCGCATCGTGTGAGGCCCTCCCCGGTGGCCGATTTTAACGCACCCTTCATCTTGCTTTATCATGTTGCCCATGATGGTATCTGGCTCCTCTGCACTTCCTTTGTATTGCTGACTGGCCATCCGAGGCCAGGCACCAAACGGACATATCCTCCCTCTGTTTCCCTCTTGTTGCGCAGTTTTGACCGTTGCCATATTTCTCGGCTAACAATGCAACATCATATGTTTCTTACCTGATCGAAGCCCATCAGTGGCAGTTCTTTTCAGGATTCATCGTCCTTGTGATGAACACATTGCCCCCCGTCGCCGCCATGTCAAGGCGGGCCGCCAAGTGGCATTGCGCACAGCAGCACATTGGTGGAAGGATCTTTCATCCGAGCTCTGCTCCTCATCGTTACAGCTGCATTTCCTGTCTTCCAGGGCCTCCGCGCCGCGCTCTGCTGCCAGCCGACGCAATGGCCGAGTCTTGTTCAACAGCGGCGGTGCCGCTCGAGGACCTGGTTCCAGGTACTGATGCTTGCCGTTGTGCGACCACATTTGTGCCATGCCAAGTGCGCTAGCTGCGCGACCATGTTGGCCTGCCTTCCTGTCTGCCCCAGAGGAGGCCAGGGGATTCCATTGTCTGTTCCTACAACGCTTGGAGCGCAGCACGGGAGGACAGGTGCCTAAAAGCTACTGCCGGCGGCGGCAGCAGGCGGCGGCCACACACACACTCTCGCTCCCCACCCGTCTCCTCGCAGGCGATGCAGAGTCGGTGGACACGCGGTGGGGCCCCCTGACGGTGACGGTGTGCGGCGAGCGCGGGCGCACGCCCTGCCTGACGCTTCACGACGTCGGGCTCAACCACCGCTCCTGCTTTCAGAGCCTGCTGCTGGCCGCCGGCCCCAAGTCGCTGCTCAGCAAAAACTTCTGCTTCTATCACGTGGATGCCCCCGGCTGCCAGGTGGGTGCTTAGCCACGGTGCTAGGTGCCGGCAGCCTGTGTGTCCGCCACCAATGCATCGCCACGCTCGTTGCTGCTTGGCGGGCTGTGCGAGCAACCAGCGGGGCACGGCTGGGAGCCCCCACCTCGCCTTGCCCGTCCCCTGGTGCAGGCCGCAGAGGCGGAGACGCCCGCCTCCTTCCTGCCGCTCACATTGGGCAAGCTGGTGCAGGCGCTGGCAGATGTGGTGCGCCACTTCAAGCTGCGCGAGGTGCTAGGCATGGGGGTGGGGGTGGGCGCCTATTTGCTCACCCAGCTGGCGGCTGAAAACCCATCGGTGAGCAGGGGGCGCTGGGGACAGCTCAACAGAGGAGCTCTACTCCCTGCGCACTACACGCTTGTTTGGTTGTTTGGCCTGCTCTTCTGTTGTTACTGGTGCCTCCCACCCTGCCCTGCAGCTGTTCTGCGGCCTCATCCTGGTGTCGCCGTGCTGCCAGCGTCCGGGGTGGTGGGAGTGGGCGTGGGGCCAGGTGGCCTGCCGCCAGCTGTCCTACCAGGGCTGGGGCCCCAGCGTCAAAAAGTACTTTGTGCAGCGCCTGTTTGGGGAGCTCATGCAGCAGGCGCTGGGCGGGGAGTCGGACCTGCTGCAGGTGGGCGCCGCGCTGGAGGGCTGGGCCAGCAGGCGGGGCTCGGGCAGCCTGCGATCGCACTCCCCTGGAGCTGAGCGGCATGTGTGCACGCGCTCTGTGCCCTCCACACAACCCCGTGCCTGTGCCCTTGCTGCCGCAGGCCTTCCGCCGCGAGTGTGAGCAGCTGCCGCCGCTGGCCGTGTGCCACTACCTGCGGGCCGCTCTGACGCGGCCCAGCATCAGCCACCTGGTGCCCTCCATCCGCTGCCGCCTGCTGCTGCTGTTTGGCGGCGAGGCGCTGCACAAGGAGGACTGCGTGGAGCTGGCCACGCGGGCCAGCAAGGACCGCTTTGCCTTGCTGGAGGTGCCACAGGCAAGCTGGCGGGCGCTGGCTGGAGGGGCGGCCCTGCGGTGCTGGCTGCGAGTCGCTTGCGCACTAACGCTGCAGGCTGTCCTGTGCAGGCCGGCGTGTTTGCGAACGAGGAACGGCCGCAAGAGCTGGTGGGCATGATTGAGTCGTTCCTGGTGGCGCTGCAGTTGGAAGGCTACGGGTTGGGCCCAGGCCTGGTGGTGGGCGAGTGACGCAGCTCTGCTTGCGCATTTTGTGCTTTTGCTGTTCGTGCAGTTTAACTGCAATGACTTATATTCTTCAGGGACAAACATTTAGGTTCATTTACATCTCAATGGATTCAAGTTTCAACAGGCGGTGGTGCTGTGTGTGTGTGTGGTGGTGGTATTAGGGCTACAGAGGGGCTAGTACTCGCAATGAAATGGGGCAAATGAAATGGGGCAGGCTGAGTTTTGGTCGTGTGCCAAGTGCAAATATATCCAAAGGAGCTTTCTGACGTAATGTTCTTGCTTTGACAAACTGCTATCATGCCATACTCAGCTTGGGGAGAACCATGGCTCACTTCTCGTCCACAAACTTGCCGCTTCCCTCGTTCACAGCTGCGAACAGGGTGAAGGCGATGAAGCCCAGCAGCAGCGGCTCAGTCTGGCTCAGAGGCAGGCCAGTCTCGATGCCGATCTGGCCGAGGATGCCCTGGCCGGTGATTGCCTCGCCAATCAGGGCTTCACAACAAAACGGGAGGGGAGACAGGCAGGCAGGCAAGTGAGCATGGGGGTCCTCCATCGCCATTGCTTGCAGCAATAGCAGTGCAGGTCGCACACGCCCGGCTGCCTGCCGCGCTGCCGCCCGCAACATACCGGCAGCAAAGCCCAGCTGTGCCACGCGGCCCACAAAGAGCTCGTTCTCCTGCAGGCAAGGTGGGGGAAGCATATGTGAGTGGAAGCAGTGCCCCTGGCGGCCCGGCTGCCACGGCACGGCTTTTATTCAGCCGCTGCCAACAGGACTCACCTTGGAGAAACCGAAGCTCGATACGCCCAGGAAACGCTTGGGCTCCAGCAGGGAGATGCGGGGGTCCTGCAGCGGGCCCTTTGGGCGCTCCTCCAGCTCCGCCTCGTCGGGCACAAACTTGCCCTTGGCGGGCAGGAATGCAGCCAGCAAGTTGAAAGCAATCACTGCCAGAATCTCGAACTCGACATCAAAAATCGACTCTTTGAACTCGTATCCCAGCTGGGCCAAGGGTCCGCTGCCCGTCAGCACCTCGCCAATCAGGGCGGACGCCACCCCCAGCATGGCCTGCAGGAAAGGCAGCAGTGAGATTTGAGGCGAGGAACGTGCTGCCATGGAGGCAGGTGGTCGGTGAAGGGAGAGTGCATCAGGACTGGGCGCACGCACTCACCATACGGCCAACAAACAGCTCCTGCAAGTGGCAACAAAAAGGGGCTCACATCGCATGCACGAGCAAAGGGGCCAGGACACTTGCACGGACGACGCTGCCGCCAGTTGCAGGCAAATGCCACTCAGTGACTCACATTGGACTTGGTAAAACCAAGAGCGATGGTGGGCTTAGCAAAGCCCAGGTCAGCCTGGAACTGTGTGGCCTGAACCGTGGGGGTGGGGAGCAGCGGGGGGCGTGAGCACACATGAACGGCGACACGGCGGCGGCGGCGGCGGCGATGGTAGTGCCCCAGCCCGAGAAAGTAGTGAGAGAGGTCCAGCCGGCTGCAGCCAGCGGCTTCCTAGAGGCTGCCAGAACGCTCTCAAGGCAAGAGGACCATGCAGACTGGCCCGGAGAGACCCTCCCACTGTTCAGCCCGCGGCGCCAGCGCCATGTGCCCCCCAGGCCCAGCAAACCCAGCCTGCCCGGCCTCACCTTGATGTCTTTACCCGCAACCAGCACCTTGGCTCCAGCTGGTGCGTCCTGCACACCAAAACACCGTCGCGATCAGTAAAAACAGCCTGGGGATGCACAACGTCACCAGCCCCACCACAGTTTCCTAGGTCCCCGCCACACAAACGGCGTATCGAGCCACAATCATGTGGATGAAGCCACGAAAGACTGGCGCAGAGTGGTTTGCCACCCCCCCATGGATGATGCATCCCACAACCCTTCAATTCCACAGACACCTCCGCAGAATCACCTTAACGGTCTTGGTCTTGGCAAAAAGCGCCTGCAACTTCACCGCGGCACGGGCAGCGGAGCGGGAGGCGCGCTGGGGCAGGGGCAGGCGGGTGCCGGCGGCAAAGCCACTCCGGGTCATGGACGACTGCATTTCTAGGTGGCTGGCTGGGTGTGGAGAGTTTGCGAAGAGTGTCAGATCTGTGGGAGGGATGTGAGAATGTGTGTGTGGTAGGAGTGCAGGCCGCGCAGCATTTTATGCATGCAGACGGCGGGTGGAAAGAGCGGGATGGTGTGCATGTGTACTACAGCAGCGTGGTGTGGTAGTCTTGAGACAACTGCACGTGCAGGCACCATGTGTTGAGGTAGAGATGCCACATGTTAACCAACAACATGTGCTGTCAGGCTGAGAGTAGAGATTGATCAGCGCGGCAGTGCATTGAAGCGCGGCGACAGCTGCCTGCAGGTGGCAATGGCGCTGGATGGACTTCTAGCAGCCCATGCCGGGATCCTGGATCAGCGTGTGCAAGAGGCTGGTCCAACAACTGCAGCAGCAGCCACTAAATCCAGGCGGGGGAGGGTCTTGTCAGACGGCCGCGCTGCGACGTCGCGCTGGCACCAGCACGGCACCCAAACCGTATCGTGTCAGCACGGCACCCTAAGAATAACCGTATTATACTGATCATGTTGCAATAGATTGCACTGCGCACTGCCCTACCCCCCAGATGTGGGGCCCACCGCGTCTGTTTTGGTCCGCCGTGGCCCTGGCAGCCCTGGCGACCCTCACGACCGCCCATCCCGCCCTCGGTGAGGCCTCAGGCGCCGAAGGTTGGCCGGCAACAAGTGTACTTGTTATTAGGACATTTTACTCGATTGTGCCGGCTGCTCTTGCCACCTGCAGGGTTCACCAAGGTGTGATGAGCCCTGGCAGGGCGCAGGCCGCCGATCGCGAGTCGGGGTTCCCACCTTTTCCGCCCCGCGGCCCCTCGCCGGCCGCACCGGCCGGTGCCGCCCACCAGCGCCGCCCACCAGCCTGCGCCCCCCTGCCCTCTGCAGTGTACGGACCTGAAGTGCGTTTCATGTGACTCGAAGAAGAATCGATGCACCCTGTGCGTGGAGGGCATGTTCCTGGCCTCAAACGGCGTCTGCACCAAGGTGGGTGCTGTGCTGGCGCCGCAGCTCCTGCGCCTCTTCTTCCCCGCTGGCCGCAACCTGTTTCTCCACCACCTTCCTCCGCAGTGCAAAGCCACCGGGTGCAGGACGTGCTCCGCGTCCGGCACCAAATGCACCAAGTGTATGCAAGAGAACATGTACATCCACACGAGTGGGTCGTGCCGTGAGGTGGGTGCCCACGGCTGGAATGGGTAGGGTGGGCCCGTTCTTGCCGCCCTACCGCCCATTGCACAGCTGAAACCTCCCACACACCCACACACCCGCGGGGCGCAGTGCAACATTGACTTTTGCGCAACCTGCAACTCCACCGGGCAGTGCACCAAGTGCTGGGACTCCCTATCGCTTTCAATGTACCTCGCCCCCAACGGCACCTGCCAGTCCTGCGGCGACTACTGTGCCGAATGCCGCCCCGATGGCTCCTGCGCCAAGTGTTGGCCAAACGACAGTTGGACAGAGGATTACACTGAGCCTACCTTCCTGATTGTCAGGGCTCCCAATGGCACCTGCGCCAAGGTGCGAGCGGTGCAGTCAGCGGGCGGGCGCCGTGGGCAGTTATTGCAGCTTGCGCCATGGCCATGCCTTGTGCCGGGTCGGAGGAGCAAGGGACCATGCTGCTGAGCTCCTCAACCTACCCGTCGCCCGGCTGTGCAGTGCACCAAGCACCCCTGGCGCACAGGCTGCCGCGCCTGCAGCGCTGACGGCAGCAAGTGCACCAAGTGTGGCGAGGGCTCTGTGATGATCAACAGCACCTGCCATCCCTGCAAGGACAAAAACTGCGCCGTGTGTAGCCCTTCACCAGAGAAGTGCCAGAAATGCATGAAGAGGCCGGCCTGGGCTGAGTACACCGATGGCTATGGCGTTGCCCCAGTGTACATGGACAGGGAGGGCAACTGCCGCGAGGTGCGGCGTTAATAGAGGAGCAGAGGGCCAGCACCGGGATGCACATCGGCGCTGGCAATGCTGCCAGTGCATGTGCACCACCCACCCGTGGCTCCCGCCCCCTCTTCCTCCTACCGCAGTGCACACACCTGGTTGGCTATGGCTGCAAGGCCTGTGATCAGGACGGCAAATGCAAGCATTGTGATCCCGACACTGGCAGGGTCCTGCGCAATGGCGTCTGTGTGCTGGTGAGCCATTGGCAACCCGCTGCCGTCGACCCACCGTCAGAACAGGCACGCTGATGCCAGGCCCTTGTGTCCCGTGCACCTGCTTCCATGCAGTGTGATGGCTTGGTGGAGCACTGCAATGAATGCACCGCCAAGGGCAAGTGCACTGCCTGCGAAGATGGCTTCCATCTGCGCGGCGGCAAGTGTGTTCCCTGCGACCGCATCGACCCGCTGTGCGAGTATTGGGAGTCAACACCAGTTTGCAGCAAGCGCTGCGCCACCTGCACTTCATGGGGCCCCAACAACACCGCCACCTACCTCGACGGGAATGGCCGCTGCCGGCAGGTGACGCCAATGCCAACGGTGACTGGTGCCTGCCTGCCTGCGTGCCTGACGTGCCTGGCCAAAACCCACCCTGCGCCGCTGCTGGCTGCCGCTCCACCCGCCCCACACATGCCCGTGCGCACTCAACCCCTAGCCTTGCTGCAGTGTATGCCCAACTGCCTCAAGTGCAGCCGAGATGGCCGCTGCCGCACATGTGATTCCGGCTTCCGGCTGGTGGGCTCCATGTGTGTCGAGTGCCGCGACTACAGCGACTGTGTGCGTTGTGGCGACAGGTCTGAAGGGTGTAGCCAGTGCACTCCCGACGGCAAGCGTTGCTTGGCCTGTTGGGACCAGTACAAAGGCGTCCAAAAACAGTGCTTCAAGGTGGGAATTCTCGCCGCTGCCTGCACTACACCCTGGTCTTGGCAGCTGGCCGCCCCACTTGGCCGGCGTGTCACGGCTCCCTGAGCCTACTTGCCGCCATAGCTTGCCTGCAACCCTGCCGCGCTGCAGTGCCTGGTGCCGTTCTGCGACGCATGCTTGACCCCCACCAAGTGCGATGCCTGCGCCTCATACACCTACTTTGGAAATGGGGAGGTAGACACCGGTGTGTACAAGGACGCCAAGACGGGCCAGTGCCGGCAGTGCCAGCGCGGCTGCAGCGAGTGCAACGCCCGCCGCTGCTTATGGGCGAGCGAGGGCTATGTGCTTGTTGGCGGGCAGCCAAAGAGGTGAGGGGCTGCCGGGATGCTTCGCGGGTCGATGTGTCAAGGTTGCACAGATCAGTGCCTGTTGAAGGGTGCCCGTTGGCGGCAGCTGTTGGCTTCCGCCCTGCATTGAGCGCTGCCGGCTGTTGTGCTTCTTTCTTGCAGGTGCGCCGACCCGCTCTGCGTAGAGTGTGACGCTGCCACGCAGAAGAAGTGCTTGAGGTGCAACTCCAAGGAAAGTGGGTCGTACATGTTCCCTGGCGACATATATGTCGGCCCGGCGCCGCCCTACATCGACGCCCGCGGCAAGTGCCACAAGTGCACGGTGAAGGGGTGCGAGCTGTGTGGCATCGATGGGCGCTGCCGGAGGTGCAAGTACGGCTACACCAAGGTGAAGCCGGAGGGCAAGTGCGTGGTGGTGTGACGCAACGCAAGGCGCAGAGTAGGCGTCGACTGGAGCTTTGTTGTAAAGCATAATTGTTACGAAGCGATTGGTACTGAACACACACACACACATGCCATTCGACTTTTAAGAACCAATGCCGCACCCCCGCTCATGCGGGCGGCGGATGAGCTGTCAAAGCGGGGCGATATGTGTGTATCCTCGCTGTCGTTTCCCATCGCCACCTGCAATCGTGCTGGGAACGTTGCTTCGTTGCGTGCTGCTGCGCCGAGCAGTGTACCCTAGTGCCGGGCTGGAAGCACTGGCGCTTGCGCCGCGCTCCTAATGACTCCACTAGCACATCGCACAGCATGCACTTTTGCTGCACCCGGCATGCGTGGCTCGGCGACAGGGTTCGCCCATCTCGCCGGCACCACCGGCAGCTCAAGGGCCAGCAAGACCTCCAGCACCTGCAGCGAGCGGCTCCGACAGCTCCAGGCGCGCATGTCGCTGCAACCCCACCATCAGCCAGGCCGCCGCTCCGTGGCGGCGCGGGTCAAGGTGAGGAGCTCGCACGGCCTACGCAGGCCCGGCTGCCCAGCTGACCGGCTGTAGTCTACCGAGCTGAGCGTCTGTAGTCAGTAACAGGTGTACGATCATGCTCTGGGCTGCCGCCACTACTACCACGGATCACACCGATCCTTCCCGTCCCTGCCGCGTGCAGCCTGGCGAAACGCCGGAGCAGGCGCTTGAGCGGCGGCTGCGTGAGTCGGCTCAGGTGGAGGAGCGGGTCATCGACATCGTGGATCAGGCAGACTGGGAGCGCCAGCTGAAGCAGGTTGGCGGCTCGCCAGCTGGGTCAGCAAACCCGGCGACTGCGATGATCGCCGCCTGTGCCCACTTCCACTCCGCCAGCCTCATCTTGTGCTTCCACATTGCTGCCCGCCGTGGTTCTCTGCAGCACTGCTGCCGCGTGCTCCCTCCTGCAAACCGCACCGCTGATCGCGTGCTCCCCACCCCTCCCGCCACCCCTCCTCCCGCCAGGCGGGCGACAAGCTGGTTGTGCTCAACGTGCAGAGCGACCACGTGTGCCAGACGGGGCTGGAGGAGGCGGAGCTGCAGTGGAAGGCGGACCAGAAGGCGGCGCTGGAGCCGTGCAGCGGGCTGAAGCACACCTTTGCACGCACCGCACGCGAGTGCAAGGATGTCGTGTTCCTGTCGCTGGAGGTGGGCTGCCGCCTTGGCGTGCCTTGGCAAAGCCTGCCTTGGTACAGGCTTGAAGAAAGCATGTGCATGTGTGGCCGGTTGCCACCAGCGCGGGAGGGAGCCGCTTGGCTGGCTGCGTTGCTGAGCGCTTGCAGCTACCTCACCTCCTCCCGCTGCCGTCGCTGCCGTCCTCCCTGCAGGCCGACACCGACGAGGGCTCTGAGCTGTGTGATGTTCTGGGGGTGGAGGTGCTGCCCACGGTGCAGTTCTGGAAGGGCGGGGAGAAGGTGTGGGAGCACCGCGGCGTGGTGCGCCTGGACCAGACGCTCGGGGAAGGTGGGCGGGGCGGGGCGGGAGGGAGGAGGCTGGCGAGCGGGCGGAGGGAGGAGGGGCATGCGGGCGAAGGCTGGGGCCAGACCCGTGGCCCTGCCCCGCATGCCCACTCTCCCCCAACAACCAGCCCAACACCCAAAGCACGTGCGCCGCGCTCCCCGCGCCACCACCGCTTCCCACACAACCGCCCCCGGCCCGCCCCCGCCCCTGGCCCCCCCCACCGCAGGCGTGCTGTACTACGGCGATACCGCCGCCAACAACGTCAAGGCCAGCAGCATCATCACCGAGCTGGGCTCCAAGCAGGAGCTGGCCGACTTTGTGGCGGCCCAGCCGGAGCGCGTGCTCACGGTGGTGGATGTGTCGCTGCTCAGGTGCGGGACATCCGCCAGGTGGAGGCGGGAGTGGTGGGCACGCGGGTCGTGCAATGCTGGCCAGCAGGCTGGTGGTCAGCAGCAGGTCCAGGCCCCCAGGTCTTGCAGTGGGGCCCCTGTGGTGCCAGCTGCACCCGCGGCAGAGCCCGGCAGCCAGACAGCCCTGTCCGCCAGACAGCCCTGTCCGCTGCCCCCAGCCAGCCGCCTGCCTGCCGCCCTCACCGCCCCCGCCCTCGCCGTGCCTCCCCTGCAGCGCCTCCCCCTGCGTGCACATCTACCCTGCCGTGCTGGCGCTGGCCACCAACTTTGTGGGCTACGCCGCCTTTGCGCGCCTGCTGGGCGACGACAAGCCGCAGCTGCTGGCGGAGCTGGACATCAAGGAGGTGCGGTGTGCGGCAGGAGGCAGGGTGGTGTGCGGGGTGGCGGGATGGCAGGGCACTGGCGGCGGGCGTGGCGGCCACAGGAGTTGAGCAACCCGGGGTGTGGAATGAGGGGCGCCTTTGCTAGGCCCAGGGCCGTGCATGCCACCGCGGCTGCCTGCCACCCTCCGCCCTGCAGGTGCCCACCTTTCTGTTCTACCGCAACGGCCAGGAGGTGGGGCGCCACGTGGGCAGCAGCCGCGGGGACCTGATAGGCCAGATATTGGCGCAGCAGGCCAAGCTGGGCATCCAGGCGCCGCCGCCGCCCGGCGCCGGCCAGCCGCGCGAGAAGCGGCCCATGCGTCGCGGGCGCATCAAGCTGGAGCGGTGAAGCGGCCATTGCAGCCCCAGACACGCCCACCCCTGTACAGCCTGATGTTTGTAGGCTGGAGTTTTCCCTGTATGCCCCTGCAGTTTTTCTGCTCTGTACATTTGACCTGCAGCATTCCCAGTTTTGTCCTGATGTGTTGTGACAGCAAGATTGTGATGAGACCCAGAACACATAGCGCACGGCTGAGGCTGCTCTGAGGTGGCGAGCCAAGCTGCCGGGCGCAGCCCTTGGCGTGCATGGCACCAGCCGCGCCAGCTCTGTGCTCTGCCTGCGCCCTCCTCCATCATGTGCGAAGCTCCTTGGCGGTGCGCTGGCGCAGGTAGTACAGCTTGGCGCGCCGCACCTTGCGGCTGCTCAGTACCTTCATCTCGGTGATGTGTGGAGAGTAGCTGCGGGAGCGGGGTGCGGGCGGGGCACGCAGGCCGTGTGGGCAGGCGGGCGGGGCTGCCGAGCCAAGCGCCGTGCTGGGTGGCAGCCTGAGCGGCAGAAGCAGATGTGTGGTGCCACAGCCTTGCGGGCAGCCGCGCCTGCCAACTCCCACCGCCGCTCCACCCCCACCGCCGCCCCGCACTCACAGCGGGAAGGTGCGCTCTATGCCGCCCGAGGCGCCGTAGATGTTGCGCAGCGTGAAGGTTGTGCGCACTGAGCGGTTGCGGCGCGCGATGCAGATGCCCTTGAACACCGTCACGCGCCGCTTGTTCTCCGGCACAGATAGCCGCAGCTCGATCACGTCGCCGGGCCCAAACACGGGCCGCCTCAGCTCCGCCGCCATCTCGCTCTCCCGCTCCGCCTCCAGCGTCTGCGGGGTAGGTTGGAGGGCGGCAACAGGTGGGACGACAGACGTGGCATGAGGGCAGGGATACAGCACGCGCAACACCACAAAACAGTGCATGCGTTGATTCATGCCTCGTCGGCCGCTGCTGCTGCTGCACGGTCCTCCTCGGCACACACGAAGATCCAGCGGTCTCCCAGCACCAGCAGCAGTAGAGTAATGCTCACCGTCAGCAGGTGCTGCATGCGCTTGGGCAGGATTTTACGCTTCTTCAGCTCCCGCGTCGGCGTCCAAGGAGATGGCGGCGGCGGCGCCGTCTGCTGCTGGCCAGTGGGGGCCGCGGCGGCGCTCTGCGCTGCCCAGGATTGCTGCCTGAACCCCCTGAAGCTCAGCAATCTCGTCAAGGCCCGGGGTTCTAGCTGCACAGCCGATGCAGCGGGGTTGGTCAGGCATTCCCGGCTGGCGCAGGCCAACGCGCTCCTGGCCATGTACAGGGCCTGCCGCAACGCCTGAGACATGCTGGGCGGTCCGCGGGCTGCCAAGAAGAGGGTTGGGAGGTGGCGCGTGGGTGGGGCGATGGCGCCCCTGATTGCATTGATTTGCAACTTGCTGGATCGCTTGCCAATGAGACAAGTTAATGGCGGCCTCATTGGCTTTCACAGCATGGTCGCAGCAGACACCTCTGCGTTGTACGCAAGGTGGCGGCCTTTGCGCATTTGAAAACTCGCTGCTGATCAGGACTGCACAATCGAGGTGCGGACCTGACAGTGTCGAGCCCTGATGCTGCGCAAAACAACGCAGTCTCTCAGCTCTAAGCTGAGCGGAGGGCAGGTGGCCCTGCCAGGCAAGCCTGGGGCTTTGGACAGCCGCCAGGGGATGTCGGTGCAGCGGATGGCCGCCCTGAGCTTTGGGTTCCCCCCTGCCTGCAGCACTGGTCAGAGCCATGGGCACCCGCACCGAGTATGACACCTTTGGGCCGCTGGAGGTGCCAGAGGACAAGTGAGCCGGCGCCTGGCGGCCATGAACCGAGATGCCACAAACCCTGCACGCCGGCGGGGTGACTCAGCCGTGCGGCGGCGGCACGTGTTGTGTCGTGCCCTGCCCTGCCAACCACTCCCTGCCCTGCGCTTTGCAGGCTGTGGGGTGCGCAGACGCAGCGGTCCATCCAGAACTTCAAGATTGGGGGGCCCACGGAGCGCATGCCGGAGCCTGTGGTGCGCGCGTTTGGCGTGCTCAAGGGCGCTGCCGCCAAGGTCAACATGGACCTCGGCGTGCTCGACCCCAAGATTGGCAACGCTGTGGTGCAGGTGTGTGGAGGGGCTGGGTAGGGTCCTGGGGATGCAGTCTCGACGAGGACGAGGAGGAGAGGAGGCCGCCACGGCTGCTGGTCAGCTTGCGGGCGTTGCCTGCAGGGTGGAGCGCCATGATGGATGCCTGCCTGCCGTACCTGCCTGCAGGCGGCCCAGGAGGTGGCCGAGGGCAAGCTTTCCGACAACTTCCCGCTGGTGGTGTGGCAGACCGGCTCCGGCACGCAGTCAAACATGAATGCCAATGAGGTCATCGCCAACAGGTGCGCTGTCGCACGCTTGCTGGTCCGGGGACGGCATGGGCAAGGGCAAGCCGCATGGCGAGGACTCGGCCCCGGCTCGACTGAGCAGCCTGCTCTGGGACGGAGTGGTGCGCTGGAGGCCGACCTTACCTTGGTGCCCGCGCCGGCTGTGTTCTTGCCGCCGGTGCAGGGCCATCCAGCTGCTGGGCGGCAGCCTGGGCGACAAGGGCGTGGTGCACCCCAACGACCACGTCAACAAGGGCCAGTCCTCCAACGACACATTCCCCACGGTCATGTACATCGCGGGCGTCACGGGTGGGCACCTTTCTGCTGACCTGGCGCCTTGGCAGGCTCCCCTGCCGCTCATCGCCCCGGCCCTGCTTCGCCTCCGAGGAGCCCCCCCGGCGTGTCCCCTCCATGCAGAGATCCACGAGCGGCTGCTGCCGGGACTGAAGCACCTGCACGGCACGCTGGATGCCAAGTCGAAGGAGTTTGACAAGATCATCAAGATCGGGCGCACGCACACGCAGGACGCCACGCCGCTCACGCTGGGCCAGGAGTTCAGCGGATACGCCACGCAGGTGGGCGGGTGCTGCTGCTGCGGCACTTGCTTGGGTGTGGGTGAGGGTGGCTGGCGAGGGTGGCTGGCGAGGTGCAGGCAGGAGGGCAGAGGGTGCAGCAGGGCGTCGAGTTGGGGCTGCAGGCGGCGCAATAGACAGCTGGATGTGTTCCAGCACAAAAGGCAGGCTGGATGCGCACGGGGCGACCTCATGTGTTCATCCTCACACCTTGGCTGGGGCGCAGGTTGAGTATGGCATCGCTCGTGTGGAGGCGGCGCTGCCGCGGCTCTGCATGCTGGCGCAGGGCGGCACAGGTGGGGCGGCGGCCCTGGAGGAGCGGCCAGCCAGGGGGCGCCTGCCCGCGGCAACCAGCTGTGCTGTGCCCATCAAAACCATGCATCACACCTGCTGCTGCTTGCCTCTGACGGCCCTCCCTTGCTCCTGCCCCGCAGCCGTGGGCACCGGCCTCAACGCCAAGATTGGTTTTGCGGAGAAGGTGGCGGCCACCGTGGCCGAGGACACGGGGTACCCCTTTGTGACCGCGCCCAACAAGTTTGAGGCGCTGGCGGCGCACGATGCGGTGGTGGAGATGAGCGGCGCGCTCAACACGGTGCACGCCGCTTCCCCTGCCGCCCAGCCACCTCCTGCCTGGTCAACTGCTGCCGCTGGCCACTGCCTGCGCACCCATCGTGCTGCTGCTGGCCTGGCCTGCTTCCTGGCGCGCGCATGCCGCGGCTCAACTCCACCCGGCCGCCTCCTGGGCCTCCCCTGCAGATTGCGGTCAGCCTAATGAAGGTGGCCAACGACATCCGCTTCCTGGGGTCGGGCCCGCGCTGCGGCCTGGGCGAGCTGCAGCTGCCGGAGAACGAGCCCGGCAGCAGCATCATGCCCGGCAAGGTCAACCCCACGCAGTGCGAGGCGCTGACCATGGTCTGCGCACAGGTGGGCGGCGGCGGTGGGGAGGGGCCAGAGCCGCGACCCGCAGGCACGCCCCCACCCAAACTTGCACCCAGTGCCTGCTGAGCTGCCTGCGCCCCTGCCCCCCCCTCGTTCCCACTGCCAGGTGATGGGCAACCACGTGGCCGTGACCGTGGGCGGCTGCAGCGGACACTTTGAGCTCAACGTGTTCAAGCCCATGCTCATCCGCAACCTGCTGCACTCCACGCGCCTGCTGGGAGACGCCGCCGTGTCCTTCACCGGTGGGCGGGCGAGCTGCGGCAAAGCAGCCGGTGGATGCTGACGCGGCTGTGGCAGTGGCTGGGGTCGCCCAGGCGGCTGCCACTGGCGCTGGGAAGCTCAGGTCCAGGCAGCGGCGCTGCCTGAACCTGGGCACCACAACCGCCGCCCACCCTGCCCTGCGCCCCGTTCCCCCGGTCCCCTGCAGACAACTGCGTGTCGGGCATTGTTGCCAACGAGGGCCGCATCGCACAGCTGCTGCACGAGTCGCTCATGCTGGTCACCGCCCTGAACAACAAGATCGGCTACGACAAGGCCGCCGCCATCGCCAAGAAGGCGCACAAGGAGGTGGGGCGCCTGCGTGCGCCTGCCTGCTGACTCAGTGCGCCAGCCTGAAGATTCGGCAGGCCTGCCTGCCTGCTGGGTTGCTCTCCCGAGAACGCAGCCGTGCCCCTGCCTGCCCCATGCACCTGCTGACGTGCGCTGCGTCTCCTCGCGTGCCCGCCATGCAGGGCAGCACCCTGAAGCAGGCGGCGCTGGCGCTGGGCCACTGCACCGATGCGGAGTTTGATGCCTGGGTGCGCCCCGAGGACATGATTGCGCCCAAGTGATCCAGCTGCTGCACGCCAACCCGCACTGTAAGAGTGGGCGGCGCCGCATGCTGGGGCGGCGGGAGGTAGATGAATGGCCCGCCTTCCCCGGCACACGGCGTGCCGCCTGTGAAGGAATTTCTTCCGCTCTGCTGGTCCCGACCACTGTTGCTGGGCTGCGCCGTTGATGCACCTGCCCAACACTGTCCCCTTCTCTCCTTCCACTGTGTACTGCCAGTTTTGAGTTGCACGCTGCTACTTTGTTGTTAAACAAGAGAAATGTCGCGCCAAGCATGGGCAGCAAAATGGAAGAAAGGCAGGGAAAGCTGGCTGCATTGACAGCTGGGGGCAGGGGGTGACGCCACGCTGCCTGGCACGACAGGTGTTGGGACCCATAAAAATACAGCGCAAGGGCCATCGTGCTGGCTCGCAGCTCGTTTCCAACATGATGCTGTGTGGCTCCAGGCAATGGGCATGTCAAGCCGTGTAACTGATCCTGAATATCTGCAGAATACAGACAAAAGCAGCAACAGGCGCTCGGTGCCTGCCCGTGTCCTTAGCCCCTTGACAAGCTGCAAAACAAGTTGCCAAACAAGTCCAATGCACTGGAGAAACACAACACTCCTAGCTTGCCGATCACTCACGTCATTGTGCTGCACACATGAAAGGGACAAAACAGCACGAGGGCCAGTCAACACCAGCATCGGTGCACAACACAGCGCCGCCAGCAGGCCCAGCTCGCAAGACGCCACCCCGGTTGCCTGCTGCCGCTTTCCGCAAGCAGCTGCCTCCATCGCAGCCCACCTCTGTCAGGTTGGCCAGCTTCTCGTTCAGGTCCTTGATGCGCTCTCGGTGGCTCTTGGAGGCCGCCTTCTTGGCGCGCTGCTCCTCGTACTTGAGGTAGTGCGCCTCCGCCTTCTTCTCCGCCTCGGTGCGGCGGTCCACCACCGCAGACGGGTCCAGCACCACGCCGTCCTTGGTCACCTTGCCCTGGCACGAGCGCGGGCATGGCGTGGGAGGAAGGGTGAGCAGCAGAGCAATTTGGGCAGCAGCAGCAGCAGCTAAGACAGCATGGCAGTGCAATGCTGTGGAGAGAGAGCCTCATGTTGTGGAGAGAGAGCCATGCCAGTGCATGCTGCTCTTTCTGTGCCCTGGAATCTGTGCCCTGGAAGCTAGAGGAAACGGCTCCTGTCCCCCCAGCTCACCTGGTGTTGCTGCTGGTCGCCACCCTCGCCGCCCGCTGTGGCCGCATCCTGCTGCGCCTGCTGGTCGCCATCGGCGGGCACTATCGCCTGTGCATCCGCCGCCGCCGCCGACTTCTTCTTCTTCTTCTTGACGCCGCCCTTGAGCTGCGACACATCCACGCCGCCCTTGAGCTTCAGCTTGCCGCCCACAAATGTCGACATGGCTGGCTCGCTCTACGCGAGTAGATAGACTTGTCTCGGGCGCAGCGCCTAGTCCTGACGCCGGGGCTCGGCCGTCACGTAGTGATACGCAATCAGTAGGACGGCAATGATAAGGCCCAGGACGTTCTGAGCGGCGGGACAGCGGCAGCAGAGCAGTGAGCGACGGGGGCAGGCAGCGACGGCGGCGGCGTGGCTGCGGCAAGCCAGGGGCTCCCGTTGCCCCGCCCCTTGGGCCCTACGCCACGCTACCCCTTGAGCTGCCGAACAAGCGCCCCAGCTGCCATGCAGGCTGCCTGCAGGCGGGGCCGTGATCGCTGGAGCGCTCCAGACGCTTTTCTCCTGGTGCTGTTGCAACTCACCCCGAACCGGCCCAAGTCTCTGTCGTCAACCATAGGCGATCGAGGGTGCCGAGGGGCGCTGCACCAGGAGACTGCTCTCTACAGATGAGCGGCAGCGTCGTGAGCTACTGCTGCGGAGAACTGGACGAAACCAGGGAGAGTAGCTGAACTGCAGGGCTCTTCAACTTTGGAGCTGCATGGGCCCGACCCCGTGGCGCGCGCCTGCAGCCCAAATTCCAGGCTCCCGCCTATCCCGGCCTCTTTAATCGTTGAGCAGGTGGGGTACTGGCTGGCCTGCAAGGCTTGGGAGAGCCTGGAATGGCTTGGGGGGGCTGGTGTGCGTCCCGCCATCACGGCCGCTGCAGCCCTGTGCAGCGTGCAGCGCACTCATCAGCTTCTGGCCGTGCCTGCCGCAGGTTGTAGCTCGGCGTGGGGGCAACAAAAGCCGGCCACCATGGGTCGCATGCACAGCAATGGCAAGGGCAAGAGCCGCTCGGCTCTGCCCTACAAGCGCACCTCGCCCTCTTGGCTGAAGATCACCACCGCCGAGGTGCGGCGCGGCGGGGCTGGCGGTGGCGGCACTCACTAGCGCCGCTGCACCACAAGGAACAAGCCTGCCTCTGTTGCTGAGCCCTGCTGCTTGGCCGCTGCTCATGTGAGGCCCTCCTTCCGCACCTGCAGGTGGGTGACACCATTGCCAAGATGGCCAAGAAGGGCATGACCCCCTCCCAGATCGGCGTGCTGCTGCGCGACAGCCACGGCATTGCCCAGGTCAAGAGCGTGACGGGCTCCAAGATCCTGCGCATCCTCAAGGGCCAGGGTGAGCACCCGGGCGCTGCTGGAAAGAACACCGCGCTGGCCGGCTGGGCTGGAGCAGCTGCAGCAGGCGCAGCCGAGGAATCCAGCGGCAGCGGGATAGTTGGCTGTGACGTGCTGCGTGTGTCCTGCCGCTCGTGTCGGCGCTGCCTGCCTCTGCCTGTCTGTGCCTGGGCGCCGGCTTGACCGGCAGGCGCTGCCTGCTCACGGCTCCACCGCGAGAGCTGCTGCCTGCCGTCATCAACCGGGAGCTGCTGCTGCTGCATCGGCCCTCGCGGGCCGCGCATGCACGCTCATGCTCGCCGCGAGCATGGGGAGAGCCCGGCGGCGGCGACGGCCTCGTGCCTCTCCCACCCGACCGGCGCCAGTACCCTGCCTCCCGCCCCGACAGCAAGTGGCGCTCGGTCCCCCGTTCGCGGGGGGCTGGCCCACTTTGCTCGAGCGCACCGTATGCGAATGCGTTCCGGTAGCCGCGCCCCGCCTCTGTGCGGGGCCGCGTGCGGCTGGCGCATCTTGCTGGTGTCTCGCGCCCAAGACCGACGTCGCCCCGGCACGCCGCCCCCGGCCCCCGGCCTCTCCCGCCCCTGGCGCAGGCCTGGCCCCCGAGCTGCCCGAGGATCTGTACCACATGATCAAGAAGGCTGTGTCCATGCGCAAGCACTTGGAGGCCAACCGCAAGGACAAGGACGGCAAGTTCCACCTCATCCTGGTGGAGTCGCGCATCCACCGCCTGGCCAGGTACTACAAGAAGACCAAGAGGCTGCCCCCCAACTGGAAGTGAGTGGAGCATTTCCCGCCGGTTCAGCGTTGTTGCTTTGGATGTGCCCTGCATGATGCACCGCATATCGCGCCCCAGCAGCCTGCCTGACCCCTGCCACCTGCCCCTCCCCCACCTGCAGGTACGAGTCCGCCACCGCCTCCGCCCTGGTGCAGGGTTAAGCGGCAGGCCTGAGCTGCCAGAAGGGGCAGCGCAGCTCTGGAGGCAGCAGCTTCCCTTCGCATTTAGCACAGCGCAGCGTGGTTGACCGCGCGCTGGGATCGACTGTTGCACGGTGCTGGTGCTGTTGACCGCACCGAATGATGTAACAGGAGGCTGATTTGTTTAATGCTGGTTTACAGAGAGAGCAGGGGCGGAGCTGGACAAACATCGACTTGAGAGCAAAGGGATTTGGGGTTGCAGGGAGCAGCAAAGCGGGGAACAGAAGTGTGTGATATGGCGCAGAAAGGGGGAGGAAACAGTAAGTAATCAACTGCGCACATGTTCGCACATGCAACAGGCGCGCATTGAAAATTTGTGCGTTTTTACAGGGGCTGCAGGTACAGGCTGCGAAAAGGCGCAGCAAGGTATTGGGTGGGTGACTGGCTTGCTGGTCCGGGCTGGCCCCGCGTCAGCGGCGCTGCCGCCTCAAGACACCACCTTGAGGCCCTGTGCCAGCTGGTCCAGCACAACGTGGCACACCGCACAGGTGATGAAGACCCCGGAAACATCCATCACAACCTGCAGGCAGCAGTTGCAGGGTAGTTTTTTTTTTTGGTCATGAAGGAAGAGAGGTAATGAACATGAAGCTGAGATGGATTGGTTTGGTCACATGGGGCGTGCAGCGAGAGCAGGGTGGCCTCCCCACATCAGCATCAAGCATCCACCAAACTTCAAGCCCAGCAGGCACACCTGTATGCTTGTCCCCGCATTGGCCGGATCCACGCCCGCCCGTGCCAGCGCAAAGGGCAGCCCTGCAATTTGTTATGCACACTGCTGGTGAATCGCTGGGAAAGGGTGGTTACGCCTGACAATGAGCCGTGCAGCCTGCCAGCCGCCATGGTGCAATCTGGTCGTGCTCACCAGTGCCCGCCAGTACGGAGCACAGCACAATGAGGAAGAGCGAGATGGAGATGGCGGTTGCGTTGAGCGGGTCGCCATTGGTGATGTAGACGCGCACCCAGCCGCCCGCCGCCAGGCCCAGCCCCAGCATGAGCCCCACCGCCAGCTGCTGCTGCATTGCGCGGCGGATGCCCGCTGCTGTGGGCTTCAGGCTGCCGGTGGCCAGGCCGCGGATGATCTTGATGGCAGACTGGTTGCCCGCGTTGCCCCCCGCACCCACCAGCATGGTGAGGAACAGGGTGACCACCAGGTGCTCCTTCAGCAGGTCCTGGTAGCTGTCCAGCACGAAGGAGGACATCGACTGCAGCACCAGCAGGCCCAGCAGCCACCGCCCGCGGCTCCACGCCTCGGCCGCCACGCTGCGCTCTGCCGGCGGCGTGTTGATGATGCCCGGCAGCTCGCAAAACTCCAGGTCGGGGTCCCCCTCATCGCACCGCACGGCCTCCTTCTTGCCCCACTCCTCCAGCACCTTGACTTCTGCAGGCGGGAGCGACAGAGGAGGATGAGGCCGGGCAGAGGCAGCAGGGCGGCACAACGAGCTGCGGCGGGGGGTGTGGCAAGCTTACCGTCCTCGACAGCGGCCGGCAGCTGCGTGCTGCTGGCCCGGCGGTGCATGGTGGTGCCGTGCAGGGTGTGGGTGGCGTGCAGGCCCGCTGACGAGACGTGGCCCAGCACGCTGCCGGTGGCGGCGCCACTCCCGCCGCCCTTCTGCGGGTGCGGGGGCCGCAAAGCAGCCGCCTTTCCGGGCGCTGTCATGCCGGAATGCGTGTGCAGGCACCTGACGTCCAGCCTGCTGTGTGCACGAGAGAATCGGAGAGTGGCCATTCGGAGGCGGCTGAAACGGAGGTCCGGGCTGGTTCTAGCAGCACCCAGCCCTACTAGTGGCGTGGGCAAAGCACCTGATCCAATTGTGGCGGCCCTGGGAGGGGCTGGTAGTGCCCACCTGTACCTCGGTGCCGATGCTGAGGCTGTGAGAACGCAAGCACAACGCACCAACCAATTCTGTGAGTCGTGAGTAGTTAATGGCAACAGTGACATCATACATGCAGTGACATTGCACATTGACGCAGTCTGCAGGGCACCCAAAACCCGCTAGCCTCCTTTGAGCAGTCGCGCCAACCGCCATGGATGGTGCTGTAGGCCCTCCAGCCCGCAAGCGGCACAAGAGCAGCAATGGGGACGTGACTGGGGCGGCCAAGTTCAGCCGTGGGCCCGAGGTGGCCACCCGCAGGGTGAGCAGATGCAGCAGAGACACTGAGCGCAGCCAGCAGCCCAGCCTGGAGCCCTGCACATTTCGCCGCCACCCACCCGCCTCTCGACTTGCCGTGCACCCGGCCGGCAGCGAGCAACTCCCTCAGCCCTCCTCCTGCCTGCCACCCACTCCCACCCGCCCTGCAGATAGAGGACAAGAAGCTCAAGGGGCGCCTGCGGTACAGCGAGAAGGTGGTGAGCGATGCGCAGGCGGCGGCGGCCAAGGTGGACGAGTGGCTGCTGCCCAGCGATGCGGGCGAGCTGGAGGCGGAGGGCATGGAGCGCACCTGGCGCTTCAGCCAGCAGGATATTGTGGAGGTGGGTGTGACGTGGTGGAGGATGGATGACCAGGCCGCCGGCAGCCACGCCGCTGCTCTTTGCTTCTCTCGTCAGCCGCTGGCGCCTGGGACATTTTGCTCGTCTGTGCGAGTCTTCATGCGCCACGCCTCTCTCCGCTCCTGCTGCTGCCCTGCAGGCTGTGGATGCGGGTGCGGGGCGCAAGGTGTTTGACCTGCAGCTGGACCAGCTGGGGCCCTACTCGCTCGACTTCTCCCGCAGCGGGCGCCACATGCTGCTGGCGGGGCGCAAGGGCCACCTGGCGCTCATGGACTGGCAGCGCACGCGGCTCATCTGCGAAGTGCAGGTGGGGTGGTGCCAGGGGGGGCAGCTGGGGAGGCACCCAGCTGCATAGCACACTAAGCGATGTGTGTCGCTTCCCTGGCTGGCTGCCCTCCCTGCCGCCACCTGCTGTTATTGGCGGTTGCTACCCTGCCGCCCACGCCTGCCTCGCCTCGCCATGCCGACTTCCGCAGGTCAAGGAGACCACGCACGACATCAAGTTCCTGCACAACGAGCAGTTCTTCGCTGCAGCCCAGAAGAAGTATGTGTACATCTACGACAAGCGGGGGCTGGAGGTGCACTGCCTCAAGGTGCGCCCCCTAGGGTGGTGGCAGGCTGGAGGCGCGCGGAGCATTGCATGAGAGTGCGGTGTTCGCGTGGGTGTGGAGGGTTGCGCAAGCATGGCAAGCGTCGTCGGCAGTTGGAGCCTGGCTTCATTGTAGCTGAATGCAGGGAAATCCACCCTGTTCCTGGCCCCTCCCCTGCCCTAACCTGCCCCTGCAGGACACGACCGAGGCGACGCGGCTGGAGTTCTTGCCCCATCACTTCCTGCTCTGCTCGGTGGGCGCCACCGGCGTGCTGCGGTACCAAGACACATCCACTGGCCAGGTTGTGGCCACGCACCGCACCCGGCAGGGCGCCTGCGACGTGCTGCGCCAGAACCCGTGGAACGGCGTGCTGTGCCTGGGCCACGGCAACGGCACGGTGACGATGTGGACGCCCAACATCACCACGCCCGTGGTGCGCATGCTGTGCCACCACGGCCCCGTGCGCTCGCTGGCGGCAGACACCCAGGGGCGCCACCTGGCCACCACCGGCGCCGACGGCCAGGCAAGCGCACGCCAGCTGCTCCTGCTGCTGCGGTCGTCGATGTTGCTGCTGCTGGCAGTTGCGCCACCAGAAGCGGTGGCCCTGTTCCTGTCGCTCCCACACCCACCCAGCCCTCTTGCTGCCTCCCTCCCTCCACCCACCTCCACCCCCCCACACACACACCTGCAGGTCAAGGTGTGGGACCTGCGCATGCTGCGCCCGCTGCACGCCTACTTCTCCCCCTCCCCCGCCGAGTGCTGCGACATCAGCCAGCGAGGCCTGCTGGCGGTGGGGTACGGCCGCAGGGTGCAGGTGTGGCGGGACGCGCTGGGCAGCAAGGCGCAGAGCCCCTACATGACGCACACGCTGGCGGGCGGCACGCTGCGGGACTTGCGCTTCTGCCCCTACGAGGTGCGCCCGCCTGGCAGCCCGCCTGCCATGCTTTTGGCTTTGTTCGTGTCGCCGCTCTTCTGCGCCTTGCAGCAGCCCAGCCTGCAAGCTCCCATCCTCATTCCTGCGCTGCTTGCCTCTGCCCTCCCTAACTCCCCTACACTCTGGCCGCTGCCCTCCGCAATCCCCGCACCCTTGGCCCCGGTACCCCCTGCAGGATGTGCTGGGCATCGGCCACAGCGGCGGCGTGTCCACCATGCTGGTCCCCGGCGCGGGCGAGCCCAACTACGACTCGTTTGTGGCAAACCCTTTCCAGACCAGCAAGCAGCGGCGCGAGGCGGAGGTGCACAGCCTGCTGGACAAGCTGCAGGTGAGGGCGCTTGGCGGCAGGGCCTGGGGGGAAAACGAGTACTGCTGGAGGCTCCCTGGTTGCAGTTTGGGAGGTGCTGCCGGTGCCATGCCCCCTGCTGTTGGCGGCGTTGTTGCCTGCGTTGCCTGAAGCCTCGATGCACTGTTGAAATCACTCCCCCCTCGCCCCACCCTGACCCTGGTGCCACTCCTGGCCCCGCCCCCTTGCGCAGCCGGCCATGATTGTGCTCGACCCCGGGGAGATCACGCGGGTTGTGCGTGAGCCGCGGGACGTGCAGAAGGAAAAGCAGGCGGCAGCGCAGGAGGCCAACCGCGCCCGGCTGGAGGAGCAGCGGCAGAAGAACGAGGAGAAGAAGCGGATGAAGGTGGGGGTGGTTGGGCCTGTTGCAGCCCAGGGCAGGCTGCGGTCAACGGTATGCCGGCCCCTGCCCACCTCCTCACACACCTCCTGACGACCGGTTTGTTCCGCTGCTGCTGTCGCCCTCCGCCACCTCCTCTTGCCGCAGGGCAAGAACAAGCCGTCGCGGCGGCAGCGCAAGAAGCAGGCCAACATCGTCGAAGAGCGCAAGCCGGGGATCAAGGCGCGCATGCGGGAGCAGGGCGTCAGCGCCGAGTTTGGGCACAAGCAGCCGCGGGCAGAGCCAGGGGTGCCGGCAGACGTGCCGCGGGCGCTGCATCGCTTCTTCAAGAAGTGAATTTGACACCTTGCACCGAGGTGCTGCTCACATGCTCTCATTTGCCATGCCGCCCCATTCGTGTGTGCCTCCATTGCCTCCTGCCCCATCTCTGCTGCTCCATTGCGCCCGCTTTTTCTCAGCCACATCACTCGCACTCGTGCAAAACAACAAGCTAGCCTCAGGTGCTGGCTTGATAGCCAGCCCCATCAGTGCATTATGCGGGACTGGCTTCGTCAGCTGGCGCACCGCTGCCATCCTGGGCCGCATCTACTGCCGCAGTGCTGCACGTCTCCAGGCTTGCTGCTTCGGTGTATGCCACAAACGGCAGCACATCTTGCAGCCTGCGGAGAGGGCAACATGCGAGACAACTTCGAGGCACGCAGAGTGGCCAACCCTGCGGTTTGCATCAAGGTAGCTTTACCTGGCGACCAGCAGCGAGAGCACAGTGCCGCCGACAAGCACCACCAGAGGGATCTCAATCAGCTCCTGGTAGAACCTGCATCAGGGGCACAAGGTACCCACAGAATCGTGTCCATATGTGCTGGACACAAGACACGCTCTGCACCGAGGTCAACCAGCTCCTCCCTTCACTCACCGTGGCGGCATGGCATTCACCAGCGTCGACTTGGCCGCTTCCAGCAGCCGCCGTGCCGCCACCAGGCCGACAAAAGGGATGGCCAGCTGCCAGCGTATGCTGCGCAGCAATGCCCGGCTGCGATCGACCGCCGCCATGCCAGAGACACCTGCACGGACAGCGGAGAGCACAGCCAGCGGTATGAGCAGACTGCCACCTTCCTGTCGCAAGTCCAACTTGACTACTGCCCACTCACCCTCCACAGCTGCGGCAGGGCCGGCGCCTTGCAGGTCGAGGATGAGGGGCAGCGTGAGGGGGATGGTGACGACAGCCAGGCTGGCAAAGGTCAGAGGCACCACCGCCGATGCCACCAGCAGCTCCACAAGGAACATGCGGCCCCACAGGGAGCCAATCTGCAGGGGCCGGTGGGGCAGTGGGGGCCACTTAGGCTGGGTGATCTGCCCAAGAACAGGAGAGAGCTGCGGGAGCGTGCCTGCTGTCGCATGGATGCCAGCGACTTGAGCCCATGCCTGATGCCCCGCAGCGGCTGCCACAGGGGCACAGACGCCCCGTCCTCCTGCTCTCCCTTGCCTGCAAATCAGAGGGAGGAGCGTGCCTTGAGAGTTTGCCCCCTGCACTGCCCCACATACAATGTGTCGTCGTCACATGTTTTGTCCCACCTGCTTGCTGGCAGAAGAGGATGGTGGCCAGCGCCGCCCAGCTCTTCACGCCCACGACGACGGGGAATGTGAGCAGGAAGAAGACAAAGGTGAGCGGCTGGTAGCCGGTCTGGAAGTTGGCCAGCTGCGGGTCCACCGACAGCCACCACATGTTGCCTATGGCGGCGGGCGACAGCGCGCCTCCTAGCAGGAACGCCACCGCAGCTGCAATACCATGAAAACCGAGGCACAGCAAGCGCTATCTGTCAGTGCCAGGACTTGCCCCTCTCCGGCTGCCCCTCTCCGGCTGCCGGGCTGGCGCCCCAACCAATTGCGCACCTTCATTGGTGGCGCGATGGGAGATGCGGTGCAGCAGGAACACGGCTGCGTCTGCTATCGCATGCGCTGTCAGCAGCGGCCACAGGTTGCGATGCACCAGCGACACGCAGGTCTGTAGCATCGTGCGCCACAGCTGCGGTGCACGCTGCGGCTGCGCCGGCAGAGGGGTTGGCGTCACTGGCTGCTCCTGTGCCGGCACATGAGGCTGGCTGGATGCTACTAGTGGCGCTGAGGTTTGAGAGTCGCTGCCGTCACCGCCAGTTTGGATCGTGGCACACGGGGGCCGCGCCCGGCCGCCGGCCGCCGCCCGGCAGGTGGAGGCGGCAGGCGGCGGTTGACGCTGACGCTGCTCACGGCGCTGATCCTTGCCCCGACGCTGCACCGCCCCACAACGCCGGCGATGCAGCACAGAAGCAGCAGGTGTTGTCGCAGGGGGCTGTGAAATGATCATTTTGACTTGAATTGGCAGACACAGAGTTGGATGGACTCAAGAAGGTCTTGGCCGACGCCGGTGTATCAGTGTAGAGCATACACCTTGCTGTACTGCCCTGCTGCCCCCTCCCTGCTTTAAAAAGATTGCATGCATTGGTGCAACATTAGCTGCGTAAGATTGCCTTCGTGCTGCGGCAAACAAGCACCGCCGTGCAGCAGGATGTTGCTCCCAACTCGAATGAGCCCCGATGGACTGCAGGCAATGCAGAGGAGCTGCTTGGCTAGCGGTCGAGGTACCGAGATGTCAAATGCATGCGGAGGTTGAATCCAATTCTCGCCCTGCACCACGCCGCCCGCCTCACCGCCGCCGTATAGGCTCTTCGTTGCCTGTTTGCCTGCAGTGATGTGGAGGCAACGGGCTGGAGCAGCAGCTCTCAGGCACAGCCAGCATGCTGCACGCAGTTCCTTGGCGGCAGCACCTGCAGCAGCAGCGGCGCCAGACGCCCCCGCTGCAGCTGAGCAGGCCGCAAAGCCGCCGCCGCAACTGGAGCCGCTGCCGGCGGCGCAGCTGGCACGGAATGCGGCCTTGGTTGAGCGGCTCCGGGGCCAGCTGATGCTCGCGCCGCTGACGCGGGGAGGCTGCCTGCCGTTCCGCCGGCTGTGCGCAGCTCACGGGGCCAAGGTGACCTACTCGGAGATGGCCTTTGCTCGCCAGCTGCTCAAGGGCAACCGCAAGGAGCTTGCCATCCTGCGGCGGGCAGGCAACGAGCAGTGCTATGGAGTGCAGATCGCGACCAACGTCATCGACGAGGGCGTCCGGGCGGGCGTGCTGGTGGCAGAGGCAGGCGCCGACTTTCTGGACCTCAACTGCGGGTGTCCCATCTACGAGGCCACGCGGCGCGGGCTGGGCGCCGCGCTGCTGCGCAAGCCCCACAAGCTGGCACGTCTGGTCAACGGCATCGCGGCGCGCCTGCCCCTGCCCCTCACCGTCAAGATCCGGCTGGGGGAGAGCGCCGACAAGATCAACGTGCACGAGATGGTGGGGCTGCTGGAGCAGGCGGGCGCCGCGGCGGTGACGGTGCACGGCAGGTGCGGCGCGTCGGATTGTGTTTTTTATGAGCGCTTCGCATCGATGGCATGCCTGCCTGTGCGCCTGAGGGTGCCACCTGCCGTTCCTGTGGCCCGAGCGCCTGCCTGATGTGGCGCTGCCGCCCTGGCTGCCCTCCTCACCCTGGCCGGCCTGCTCAACCTGCGCCTGGTGAGCAGGACCATGGAGCAGCGGTACAAAAAGGCAGCCGACTGGGAGCTGGTGCAGCAGGTGGCCGCACAGCACAGCGTGCCGCTCGTAGGCAACGGCGACGTGCTGACGCACTACGAGGTGCGGCGGCGCCTGGACAGCCACGGCCTGCTGACTGTGATGGTGGGCAGGTGAGGGCGGGCTGGGGCGCCGCTGCCTTGCTGGCATGGCTGAGCAAGGCTGCCGGTCCCCGCGACGCCTCGCAGAGACATCAGGCCTGCCTGCCGCGCCTGCAGGGGTGCGCTGATCAAGCCCTGGCTGTTCCAGGAGGTCAAGGAGGGGCGGGAGCTGTGCCCCACCGCATCTGAGCGGGTGGGCATCTACCGCCAGCTGGTGGCGTACATGAAGGAGCACTTTCGGGATGACGCGCGTGGCAAGCGCGCCGCCTTCTACTTCCTCCCCTGGCATTTCAACTTCTTTGCCCGCTACCGGTGGGCATGCAGCTGCAGCTGTTGCGTGCCCCAGCTGCTGAGTGCAAAACCTCCTGTTTGGCTGAGCGGCCAGCGCAAACAACTCGGTCCCTGCCGCCCCCTGCCCCGCCTCCCATCCTGCAGCCCCATGCCAGAGGCCGTGTATGGCGCTGCCTCGCTGCAGCAGCCGCTGCTGAGCACGCGCTGGGACAGCATCGCCTGCGGCGAGCTGGGGGAGACGGTGGAGGGGCTGGCGCCGCTGGAGCGCCTGCTGCGGTGCGAGAACGAGGCGGCCTTTGGGCCCATCGCCGACGCGCTGTGGGAGGCGGCGTGCGATGCAGACGCAGAGGCGGCGCTGGTGCGCCTGGCGGCAGGCAACTTGCTGGAGTGGGAGGAGGAGCTACGGGCGGGCGGCAGCCGCGGCGGGCGGCGGGAGGAAGCCCAGGCGCAGGGCTGAGCATTGATGCTATGACCTTTCCCTCGTCTGCAATTATGCCTGAGCAAGGCCTCTTATGCGGCAGCAAGAAGCAAGAGCCAGTAGGATTCCTGGGCAGGTGTGCCGGGCGATGCCACGGGGCCACCCTGGCGGCCAGCAGCTGGAGGCGCAGCATATGCAGGTAAGATTGGATTTGCAGGAGTGGCCTGGCGCAGCTCGTGCAACAACGTCATAATGTGGCTGGACATTGTCTAGCCAAGGCGCAGCACTCTGTCCAGCAGGTTCGGGTGTCGAGGGCGGCGCAGCACACAGTGCAGCTGGCTCCAGCAGCTGATTGGTGCCACCTGTCATAATGAGCGGTGCAATTCTGCTATGCCTGTATCATTGGAATGACCATGCAGGAGGCTGGCCACAGTTCAAAAGTGCAGGGTGACGGTGCAGCGCTAACAACAACAAGGAAGGCAGCTACATAGTGGCATTGACCTCAACATCAATTGCGTCTTAACATTCATCTCGCTTCTACATCGCTTCCTGCTCTGCCGCCGCCGCATCACACCACCATGCACTTGCCCTCCGGCTTCACCTTTGAGTAGCCGTACTCGCACCTCCGGCAGCGCCCATCGATGCCACACAGCTCGCACCCCTTCACCGTGCACTCGTGGCACTTGCCGCGGGCGTCCATGTATACACCTACGTAGGGCGGCGTCGGGCTGAACTCGCGGCAGCTCGAGCACTTCTTCTGGGTGGCGGCGTCACACTCTACGCAGAGCGGGTCGGCGCACCTGCAAGAAAGAAGCACAACAGCCGGCTCAATGCAGGGCGTGACCCAACAGCTGCCGCCAACGGGCACCCTTCAACAGGCACTGATCTGTGCAACCTTGACACATCGACCCGCGAAGCATCCTGGCAGCCCTTCACCTCTTTGGCTGCCCCCCAACAAGCACAAGCCCTCGCTCGCCCATAAGCAGCGGCGGGCGTTGCACTCGCTGCAGCCGCGCTGGCACTGCCGGCACTGGCCCGTCTTGGCGTCCTTGTACACACCGGTGTCTACCTCCCCATTTCCAAAGTAGGTGTATGAGGCGCAGGCAGCGCACTTGGTGGGGGTCAAGCATGAGTCGCAGAGCGGCACTAGGCACTGCAACACGGTAGGGTTGCAGGCAAGCTATGGCGGCAGGTAGGCTCAGGGAGCCATGACACGCCGGCCAAGAGGGGCGGCCAGCTGCCAAGACCAGGGTGTAGTGCAGGCAGCGGCGATTATCCTCACCTTGAAGCACTGTTTTGGACGCCTTTGTACTGGTCCCAACAGGCCAAGCAGCGCTTGCCATCGGGGGTGCACTTGCTGCAGCCTCCAAACGGCTCGCCGCCTTCCGTGCACGGCACACAGGAGCTGTAGTCGCGGCACTCAACACACTTGGAGCCCACCAGCCGGAAGCCGGAAGCACATGTGCGGCAGCGGCCATCTCGGCTGCACTTGAGGCAGTTGGGTATACACTGCAGCGAGGCCAGGGAGTGGGTGCGCACGGGCATGTGTGGGTGGGCGGGTGGAGCGGCAGCCGGCAGAGGTGTGCGGGGTGGGCTTCGGCCAGGCATGTCAAGCAGGCAGGCAGGCCGGCCCCAGTCACCGTTGGCATTGGTGTCACCTGCCGGCAGCGGCCATTCCAGTCGAGGTGGGTGGCGGTTATGTTGGGCCCCATGAGACCAATGGGACCAATGGCCATGAAATGCAACTGGCGCAGCGCTTGCTGCAGACTGGTGTCGACTCCCAATACTCGCAGAACGGGTCGACGCGGTCGCAGGGAACACACTTGCCGCCACGCAGATGGAAGCCATCTTCGCAGGCAGTGCACTTGCCCTTGGCGGTGCATTCATAGCAGTGCTCCACCAGGCCGTCACACTGCATGGGAGCAAGCGCACGGGACACAAACGCCTAGCATCAGCATGTATGTTATGACGGTTAGTCGAGGGTTGTCAACTGGCTCACCGGCACGCAGGCGCCATTACGCAGGACCCTGCCAGTGTCGGGATCACAATGCTTGCACTTGCCGTCCTGATCACAGGCCTTGCAGCCATAGCCAACCATGTGCGTGCACTGCGGGAGGAGGAAGAGGGGGCGGGAGCCACGGGTGGGTGGCGCACATGCACTGGCAGCATTGCCAGCGCCGATTTGCATCCCGGTGCTGGCCCTCTGCTCCTCTATTAACGCCGCACCTCGCGGCAGTTGCCCTCCCTGTCCATGTACACAGGCCCGTAGTCGCTTTCGGCGTACTCAGCCCAGGCAGGCCTCTTCATGCACTTCTGGCACTTGTCTGGTGAAGGGCTGCACACGGCGCAGTTTTCGTCCTTGCAGG
>NW_005435085.1:728787-752231 GCF_000147415.1 Chlorella variabilis | reverse complement strand
TGGGGGGGGGGGGGGGGCAGGTGGTGGCCCTCGCAGATGATGTAATACTGGTCCCGCACCTTCTGCTTGGGGGCCAGGTAGTGGGCGGGGTGAGGCAGGGCAGGGGGGCGGGCAGGGTGAGCGAGGCAGGGGGCAAGGGACGAGGGGGGGAACATGCTATACCCATCAGCAATGAGCTCTGCACCGATCCCCACCTCCCTCCCCCCAAGCAACCAGCCCAGCCCAGCCCAGCCCCAGCCCAGGCCCCACCTGGTGCTCCTCGTCGCTCATCAGCCGGTACTTGAGCGGCGGCTTCCACCCCGTGTTGATGGACCGCGAGTAGGAGATGTCTTTGGCCAGCTCCTTGTATGTCTTGAGCGCCTGCTTCTGGGTCACCTGACGCATGATATCCGCCTCCTCCTTCAGCAGCCGCTCCTGCTCCGTCTCGGGGGGCACCTGCGGCGGGGGCGTTGGGGGGGTGCGGGGGCGCAGGATGGGAAGGAGGAGGTCAGGGAGGGCTGCGTATGGCAGCCTGGGTGAGCCGGCGCGTGGCAGGAGCACGGCAGGCAATGGGCCCGATGTTGTGCAGCGGGCACGCGCTGACAGGCCCCTTGATCGCAGCCCACACCGCCCATTGCCGGGGGCCCTCCTGCATCTGCTTGGCCTTCATGACCAGGAGCGACTTCTTTTGCCCGGGGTCGGACTTGGGATCCGTGGTCCTCCCCGCCCTGCCCCCCGCCGGGGTGGGCCTGGGATGTGGGTTGGGGCGCGCGACCCATGCGCGCCAGCCGCTCCTGCTCCTCCATCTGCCGCCGCTTCTTCAGCGGCACGTACTCCTCGTAGCTGCAGAGGGGCCAGCAGCAGCGCGCTCAGCACCCTGCACAGGTCCAGGAGGCGGGCGGCGGCGGCGGGGTTCCGCAGGAGCCCAGCCATGCGGCGCTCACTCGTCCTCGCCATTCTCCAGCAACGTTCTCTGCTCCTCCTCCTCGTCTAGCTCCGCTCGTCTGTAGCGCTTCACCACGGGCTTCTGCTGCACGGCAGCGGCGCCGTCCTGCTGCACGTCTTGCGGCGCATCCTGCGACCTGGCACCGCCAGAGGCGCCCTCGCCCGCGGCCATCGCGGCGCAAGCACTGCAATGAGCCTGATGTGTGTGCTGGGGAATGCTCAATTGCAGCTGGAAGGATAAGTTCAGTTGGTGGTAGGCTGAGGCGGGCTCACCGGGGCGATCGTAAAGCGGGGGAGCCAGGCTGGCGCCGACGTGGCAACCAGCCGCCGTCGCCGCCGTTCAGGAATCCAGCGCCACATACTCACAGCTGCATTTCGTGAGCAGGGGGTGCCGGGGCTCCGCACCAGAAGCACCAGATGGCCCTTGGTACGGGTCCAGGAGGCGGGCAGAGGCTGTGGCGTGCGGGAGGCTCACTTGTCCTCGCCATCCTGCGGCTGCGGCAGTGCACTCAATCTTACAGTGCATCCTGCCGCTGCCAAGGAGGAGGGTCCTCAATAGCACATGCATTGCATCCCTGTCCAGACGGCATTCTGCGCCCCTGGCAGCGTCGCCCCGCGCCGTCAGTCTTCCGCCTCAACGATGATGTCAACATGTGTCCTGTCCAAAACGCGCTTCTCCTGCTCCTCGACCACTATTCACATCGTTTCGCCAGAGATCACAACAACATCCAAACATGTGTATTCTCGCCACGGGTTGACCGAGGGCTCCGTTCACATCCAGACCAGCAGCGCCCGCTCCGGCTCGAACAGCAGGTGCACCAGGCTGCGGCTGAAGGCCTCCACGCCGGTGGCTGCCGACAGCAGCTGCGGCACGTCGCGCAGGAAGGCCTGGTAGCGCCCCGGGTGCAGCTGCAGCATCGGGCAGGCGGCCAGCACCTCCAGGCTGTCCAGCTCGCTGCGCGCCTCCAGCACCTGCGAGAGCGCAAGCAGCGATGGGCATACCGGCGGAGGGCCATGGATCCCACACTCCATCGCCACCACCGCCACACCAATCACGCACACGCCCTCCCACCACAACAGCAGGCAGGGCCCACCCACCCTGTCCAGCTCCCGCATGTACTCAGCATCCAGGAGGCGGCCCAGGGAGGAGGTCTGGCGGTGGTGGTATGCGCCGCGCGCCAGCGTGGGCGTGGCGGGGCCCGTGCTGTCGCTGCCGAGGCGGGAGGACAGCGAGGGGCATAGCACAGCGCGGATGTAGGCTGCAGCACGCAGCGGCCAGGCACAAGCGCAGTTGCTGGGACGGCGCTGGAGCGGGATCGTTTGGATGGCTGGACAGGGCTGCACACTGCAGGTGTAAGGCAGACCACTTGATGCTGCCATTTGATGCCGCAGCCCACCCCAGCCAGTGCAGCCGCACCCCCGCACCTGAGACAGCAAAGGCGGCCAGGCCCACTCGCACCGCCACATCCTGGTCCCTGTCGGTCACCTCGTCAAATGCAGCACCCGCGCTGCTGCCGCCAGCGCCCTGCCGGTCGGAGAGCTTGGTCTTGACCTTGCTGAGGCTGCGCCCCACGGCCTGGAAGCCCGAGCTGATCTTCTGCTTCACTGCCTGGCCCGTCCCGCTGCCCTCCGCCGGATCAGCCACCCCAAAGTGCCCCGCATCGGGGCCACCCAGCGCCGGCCCTGCCGCCTCGCTGCCAGCTGTGCCCCCGCCCTCCTCGGCGACCGTGCCCAGGCCAGAGGCAGAGTAGGGGCCGGGCCTGGCACTCAGCTGAGGCGGCACGCTGCCCAGCGGCGCCTCGCCTGCCTCCTGATCCAGCAGCGCTTGGTCGTCGTGCTCCCCGCCACGCCCCATCCGCGCCAGCCTGTCTCGCATCTTCGCGCCCCAGCCCTTATGCCCTGGCTCGCCTGCACGCAGAAGGCGCCCCAAAGCATGGCCGTCGTCGAGGCGTAGGAGCGCAGATCGGCTGATGTGCACTGGAACAAACAAAGTAGTGCAAAGCAAGTGAGCCACAAGCATGCAAAATGCCGGGTGAGCATTCCAGCAGATGGCGGCCCTCACCCTCGGCGCCCTGGCCCGCAGCAGCAGCCTCCCTGCCGCCACTCTTGCCCAGCAGGCTGCGGAAGCCGCTCTTCAGCTTCTGCCCCAGCTGCTGCTCCCCGCCACCTGCGCCAGCCTCTGCAGAAGGTGCCGCGCCATAGCCAGCACCGCTGTCCTCTGCCAGATGTGTGGCGCTGGGCCCCGCGGCACCGGGCGCCTGGCCGGTGATGAGCTGCCGCACTGCCTTGAAGCGGTCTGCCGCGCCGCTGAGCAGGCGGTTGGGGCTGCCGCCGCCTGCACAGCGCAGCCACGGCAGAGCGAGTGGGCAACCATCGCCTTGCCAGGCACCCAGCCCTGCAACATCGGCTAATCCACATGCGCACACACGCAGGCAAGCAGCATGCCTCCGCACCCACACACGCGCCGAACCCCACGTTCCATCCTTTCCTCACCCGGGCTGCCGCCCTCCATGCCAAAATCCTCTGGCTGCGCCAGCCTCAGCGCCACCACCCGCAGCTCCAGCGCCTCCAGCCACTCCAGCAGCGCCTCCAGGTGGGGCCCGCTGGGCAGGCGGCGCCAGCGCGAGTCGGCCACCCAGGGCAGCGCCGCCAGCCAGGCGGCCACCAGGTCAAACGGGTGCCCCGGCTCGGCATCCGCACGCACCGCCACCTGAAGCACCTGCAGGCAGGAGCAGCGCGGGAGAGAACTCACGCGTGACTGTGTAGGTGGATGGGGCAAGAATCTATCCATGGTTCGGGGGTCGCTTGGCAGCTCACAAAATACAGCTTCCGCTTGGCAGGAGCCAACAGGCAGGCAGGCGGAGGCGAGAGAGCGCCCCACCTGCGTGACCAGTGCCTGCCACTCGTCCTTGGGCAGCACGGTGGTGCCCTGGCGCAGCTGCTCCACAGCCAGAGCCGCGGTGAGCGGGGCATGCAGCTCTGCAGCCCCCTGCGCCAGCCCCAGAAGTGTGGAGGGTGGCACGCCTTGCGCCGCGGTCACGGCGACCCGAAGGCTGCTGCCAGCTGGGCTAGAGGGCACGCCGGCTGGCGGAGTCTGGGCATTGGCGCCAGCGCCCGCCGCCTCCAGGGAAAGGACCTCGGCTGTGGCGCTGTGCACGCTGAGATCACCCCCCGCCACAGCATCTGCGGCAGGGCGGAGCGGCGGCGCAAGAGCATGCGGCATGGCTGGATACCCGGCTGCTCCTGCTTGAAAGCCCGCCAACTCGGCCCCTCAGAATTAGGGCAGGGTGGCACACAGCACAGATCACAGCGAGGCAGGGCAGCCCCACCTTGGCTGGGCTCGGTGGCAGCCAGCAGGATCGAGGCAGATGCGCCCTGCCCCAGCGGCCCGCCGTCACGCTCGGGCGCCGCCAGGAAGCGCAGCACGCCCTCTGACAACGCCTGCGCCTCTGCGCTCGCGTGCAGCCCCGGGCAGGCATACACCAGGCGCAGCAGGCAGGCGGCCAGCGGCGCGCCGTCGCCATCCTTGCAGGCAGCCTGCATGAGGAGGAGCATCGGGGGCCGAGTGGGCTGGTGCGACAAGCTGGGCAGGGGGGCGCTGCGCTAAGACGCAGTGGCCCCCAGCAGCATCGCCTCACCAGCAGCCCCAGGCGTAGCTGTTGCCTGAGCAGCTGGGCATCCATAGCCCCCGGCGTCAGCCCCGAATGCTGCGCCCGCCGCCGTGCGCCAGGCAGCAACGCTGCCAGTGTCTGGTGGAGGCCCCGGCGCTGCGGGGCGGCGCTCGGGGCCGCCGAGCTGCCTGGCCCGCCGCCAGCACTGCCGCCGCTGGATTCGGGGGCGACAGAGACGTAGAGTGCAGCCTGGGTGTCCAGAGGGAGCTCGGCATTAGAGAAGGGGAGGCGATCGGAAGTGAGGATGGTGAGCGGCCGACGCGCCAACGGCACCAGCAGCGCCGCCACGCCCGCCGCCTCGTCGGCTGCGCGGCCTTCCGCGGGCGCCGAGGGCGCTGCCGCCGCTGCCGCGCTCGCGGCGTGCAGCAGGTCAGCCAGCCCAGGCTGCCGCCACTGCACCAGCCCGCCGTCGGCGCAAGCTGGGTCCCCGCTGGCCAGATCACGGGGGCAGTGCTCCAGCTGCAGGCTGGCTGCCAGCGCTAGCGTCGCCTGGCTGGCCCCTAGCGGCACCAGCGCCGCCTGCAGCAGCTGGGCGTGCTGGTCGGCGGTCAGGCTCCAGCAGCCCTGCACCTCAACCAGCGGCAGCACCTGCTCCTGCTCCTGCTCCTGCTCCTGCTGCTGCTCCTCGCCGCCAGCCTGCTGCTCGCCGGCACCTGCACCCGCCGCTGGCGCCGCGCCCGCCGGCTGCTGCTGCTGGGATGCGTCGTCGTTCAGGTGCAGCTGGCTCAGCTGCTGCAGCTCCTGCCGCTCCCGCTCCTGCTGCTGCAGCAGCAGCAGCTGCTGCTCCTCCACAGTGTCGGCCAGCAGCTCCAGTGGGAAGCCCTCAGGGATCACAACTTGCTCCTGCTGCGCACGCTGAGCCTCTGCCTGCGCGGCGGCGGCGGCGGCGCCCGTGCCAGCCGCCTGCGCCGCGGCCCGCTGCGGGCGCTGGCTGCCGGGCTCGTGCTTGGTGCCCTGGCACAGCGTGCACAGCAGCAGCGGGGTGACGGCGCCGGCCGCGCACTGGGCGGCCTGAGGCGAGCCAGCCAGCACAGCCGCCCTGCACAGCAGGCTGGCGGCGTGCACCAGCCGGCCTCCAACATCGCCCGCCATGCTGGCTGGCCCCAGCAGGATGGGCAGCAGCAGCCAGGGCGCCCCGGCCCCGGCCGCTGCCTGCTCCGCGTGCATGTCGGTCGCCAGCTGGCGCCAGTCTGCTGCCGCCATCAGGTGTGGCAGCAGAGGCTGCTGCTCGCCGGCCGCAGCCACCAGCGGCATGAGCGCCGCCGACTGCGGTGAGCGCATCAGCGCCGCCACATCCTCCGCGTCGCCAGCCGCGTCTTCAAAGGACGCCGCCGCGGCCTGGGCCGGCGCCCCGTGCAGCAGCTGCCGCAGCCAATCCGGCTGGTCCTGCAGCCATGCCCGCGCCACACACCATGTCAGGATGCAGCGCTGCCCGCCTGTCCAGTGGCTGGATGCCCATCCTCTGCCTCTCCTCATCAATCCAGCTTGGGAACTCTCATTGCCTGGCGCGTCCCCTGTCAGCCTCACCTGTGGCGGCAGCGCCACGCAGCAGTCCAGCGCCAGCAGGGCCAGCTCCGCTGCCCAGACGCCTCGCCCGCTCGCGTCTCCCGCATCGCCCATCTCCTCTTCCTCCTCATCCACAAGGCTGTACACCTGCTGCACTCGCTGGGGCTCCTGCGCGGGGGCCGCCTGTAGAGGCAGGGGAGAGGCCCGTGGCGCAGGGTGTGCACCGCTGCCGAGCATGGAGGCAAGTGCAGCATTGCGGTCCGACTGAGGAGTTGCTTGCGAGCGGTGAGCAGTGCATGGCCGGCTGTGGCTGCGCCTCAGCTCGTACCTTGGCCAGGACGGGAGCAAAGTCCAGCTCACGCAGCAGCACCGCGGCTGCGCCGTCGGCAGGCGCCGCCACCAGGTGCAGGCGGATGGCGGCAAGGGCGGCTGGGGAGGCGGCATGGAAGTTGGACTGCACAGGGCGGCCCAGCAGACTGATGGATGGCAAATAGATGCAAGCACAGCTGTTGCCGTGGATGCTACCAGCCACACAAGTAGAAAAGCAGCCACAGCCAGACCTGACGCCAGGGCAGCGAGGCCCAGTAGGAGAGGAAAGCGTCGGCGAGTGGGCCGCCGCCGCCGCCACCGCCAACGGCGGCGGATGCGTCGGCCAGGAAGGGCCGCAGCGCCTCCTGCGCTTGCAGAGCACAAGTTCCAGGGATGAACGGCCAGCAGCGCAACAGCAGCAATCATTTTCAGGCCCAGAGGGTGCTGAGGGCGATAGCAGAGAAGTGCAGCACTTCTCCTGCCCTGGCAAACAAGGCAGGACCACACGCATACCCCATGCCTCCCTCTATTAAGGGTTGAGGGTGTACTTAGGGTGTAGAGTCCCTACCTGGTACAGGTGGCTCCACAGCCACTGCAGCAGCCAGCCGCCCTGCTCCGCCGCCGGCATCAGCAGCACCTCCAGAAGCTGCAGCAGCTCCTCGCTGCAAGTGCAGGACGGCGGCGGCACAGCCTGTTTGTTGGCCTTGGCCGCTCCCACACGAGAGAAATGGGTGAGGACAGGGGGCAGATCCAAGCAACCCATTCTAAATCCCTCACCTGAGGCTTGCTGAATCCAGCGCGCCGCCCGCACGCCGCAGCAGGCAGCTGAGCACAGCGCCCACCACCTGCTGCAGCAGCACCGCCAGAGGCTGGCCGCTGGGCTGCAGCGGCAGCAGCACCAAGCTGCTCTTGCCGTTGCCAGAGCCGCCCAGCCGCCGCGCCCCGCCCTCGGAGCCCTGCTCCGCCATCCTGCTGCTGCCGCTGGCTGCACGGGCGGCCAACTCGGCTTCATCGCCACCGCTGCCGCCGCTCAAGGTGCCGCCCACGCGCGCCGTCCACAGCTTCTGCCCGGCAAATGAAGCAGCATACTCATTGGCAGCCTCAGCAGCCGCCGCCTCGGGCCCTCGCTCCACGCTGAGCTGCATGCTGCGCAGTACGTGGGCTGAGCGGTACAGACGCCCCAGAAGCTCGTATGGCAGGAAAGGCGGCGCGAGCTGGTTGCCATCCACAGCCTCTGCAATCTGCACCAGCGCATCTGCCACCACTGGGGGCGGAAGAAGCTCAACGGGCACCCTGCACAGCATGCCCAGCACGTCACGCCGCGCCTGCTCGCCGCCGCACGCCAGCGCCAGCTGCAGGGCCGCCCCCAGGAAGGCGGCCGGCTGCAGGGTCAGCACGCCCTCCAGCAGAGCCATGCCCACACTGTCGGCGCCAGGCTGCGAGAGGCTGGCATGGGCCAGGTCAAGCAGCTGCTCCATGCTGACGCGGGCGTGCGGCGTGGCCGTGCTTCCGCCGCCGCTCCCTCCGCCGCCGCCACCATGGCCCCCGGCCTCCCGTTGCTCACAGACCAGCACCGCAAAGCGGGTGGCATCAAAGGGGGCCAGCAGGGAGGCTGTGGTGTCCGCCGGAAGCGCGGCAGCGGCGCAGCCATCCACCACCATCTGCGGGCAAGCAGCCGAGCCGGCAATGACTCCAAGGGGCACACTCGCACCATTCAAACTGCCCCACTGCTGCCAAAACGAGGCAGACATCGATATCAAAGGCAGCACACAGCTGTGGGCGACAAGGCCACGCTGCATCTGCTGTGGCACATAAACCGCACAATGCCAAACCGCCCCAACCTGCTCGCCGCACCTTGAGCGTGTCGTAGAACTGGGTCAGCTGCCCGCCATTCAGCATGGCCTCAGGCCTGAGCAGGCTCTGCAGCAGGCCCACGCCCTCGTGCTGCCGCAGCAGCACGCGCCCGCCGGGCTGCGGCGCCAGGCCTCGACAGATCATGGGCACAAGCCGCGCCTTGTCCTGCTCCCCCACGCCAGCCAGCTCCTCGGCGCCCTGGCGCCGCAGCCCCTGCTGCAGCAGCTCCGCCAGCAGCGGCACCGCCGAGGGCGGCGTGCTGCCATTGAGGAGCGCCTCGGCGATTCGAACCAGCAGCTGCTCCCAGGCTGCCGCCGTCTCAGGGGGCAGCTGCGCCTCCAGCAGCAGGTAGCGCAGCTGGTGCAGCTTGACGGCGGCAGATGCCATGGCGTCGTCTGCACCAGGGGAAGAAAGCACGGCCTCCACTTCTGCCCAGGTGGGAGCCCAGCAAGCTGTGTGCAGCCAGGGTGCACAGCCAGGACCATCAGAGGCAGCGTAGCTGCATCTGTGAGCCCCCAGCCCATACCCAGATGTCTGCGTACCGTGCAGCGTCTGCAGCGCTCGCGTGCGTGCATACCCCCTCTCCTGCACAAACTCAGACTCATACGTCAGAGAGGGCTGGGCCGGGACCCGCTCCCCGTCGGCATAGTCGTCGGACGCCGCCTGCAGCGCTGCCAGGTCAGCGGGGCGGTACCGCTGGCACACCAGCTGGCGCGTGCGCAGGTCGGAGGCTGCCTGCTCGTCGTCGTATGATTGGCTGGCAGCCCACAGAGTGGCCTGAGCCTGCGAGAAGAAGGCAGGGGGCAGGCGGGGCAGGGGCATGCCACACGTCCTTGGCAGGCAGGTCTTCAAAGCATAGCATGCCGCCAACCACTCGCTCCAGCAGCAGCCAGCAAAGCGGGAGCCCACCTCTGCCAGCATGGGAGGCACGTCGCCCTCCCGCACACCCGCCTCGTCCCCGGCCGCCGCCTTCTCGCCGCGCCGGCTCCAGAAGCGAAGCACATCGGCGGCATCCGACAGCTCCTCGAGCAGCGCCGCCTGCCGCACCCGCAGCTTGTCCAGGCTGGCAGCCAGCTCACCCGACAGGGTGGCGCCGCCGCTGGGCAGTGCACCCGCCTGCGCATCGGCGGGCTGCTCGGCTGGCAGCGGAGCAGAGAGCGCAGCGACCACCTCCTGCGGCGCTGCCTCGTGGCCAGCCAGCAGGTTGCCTGCATCGTCGCCGCCGGCTGCACGCCAGGCTGTCGCCACCTGGACCGCCAGCTGGCACAGCAGGGACAGCGTGTCGCGCAGGCTGCGCTTCCGCAGCGCCGCCACCGCGCCGTGGGCTCCTAGCAGCGCATCCAGCAGGCCTGCCAGCTGCTGGGGCGGGGCGGGCTGCGCAGGGTCTAGATCCCTGCAGAGAGAGAGAGGACTGGACGGTGTGCTGCGTCTCTCGAGCGTGCTGGCGCAAGCACCGGCGCCTCTCCCAGTCTCGTGCCCCACCTCTTGAGCCTGGCCAGAGGCCCCAATGGCTGCCGCCCCTCACCTGGCCATCACCACCACCAGCTGTTGCTCTGCCACCTTGACCTGCAGCGCCGCAGACGCCGCTGAGCTCTGCACCGCCCGACGCCACTGCTCCAGCGACCCCGCCAGCTCCTGCTGCTCAGCGTCGGGTTGGAACACGGCCTCCTGCACGGGCGGGTGGGCGGGTGCAGGGGAGCCGCACGTTGCGCAGCAGAGTGGTGCAGTGAGCCAGCCGAGCGGATCATTGTCCACACAGTGTCTACGCTGCTGTGCTGGCTGGCAAGACAGCGGGCAGCCTCTGGCCACCCACCTGTACCGTTACCGTCTTGTGCCGAAGCATGCCGCCTCGCAGCTGCACTGGGCGGTCCTGCAGCCGCCAGCACCGGTCTGCTGCCTGGTACACATCACGCTCCAGGGCATCCAGCAGGCCGTCCACTGCACCTCAGCAGAGGCAACGCACACAGCCGCGTGCGGCAGCTTGGGTGGTGGTGGCGGCGCGGCGCCTGTCCTGGCCTCCAACGCTGGCGGCGCTCTCCCTGCTTGAACCAGGCTCGCACACAGGCCGCTGCCCTACCTCCGTCGACATACGCTCTGCACGCCACCACCAGTCCCTCCGCTCGATCGGTCGCCTGCTGCAGGACCTCAGGCTGCGCCATCGCTGCTGTGGCGCAGTTGTGATCACTAACGACAGTAATCTGCCGGAAGATGGGCCCGGGAGAGCGAGAACCCTGTCGTTACTCGATAGCCCCACGCCTGGGCTGGGCAGCTGCAGGGCTGATTTGAAGCCTTCAGGATGATGCTAACACGTTAGGGTGAAGGTGCATCGCGAGATCGATCATCCGCTGGCCAATTGCCACCTGTGCAGCTGCGGCGGTGCGCTGCGGCGGAGCCCGCCGCTGCTTCCTTCATCTTTTCGTTCGTGTGATAAGCTCGTTACATGCGGGGGTTGAGGCTCACTATGTGCATGTCATGCATTCAATCTTCTTCCCTTTCAACTGTTCAATCAATCAACAATGATCCCATTTGCTCCTGGCTCATGCACGTCGTCGGCAAGCGCTCCTCATAGCTGCGCCCTCATCTATGCTTCCGCTCGCTCCTGGGCGGGGTCGTCAGGACTGTAGTCGGGGTCTCGCTTGTCCTGCGGAGCCAAGGGCAGAGCATTGCAGTGCATGGGAGTACACCACGGACTGGACGTCCACAGAGATGCACGGTCCCAGCGCTTAGCCTGGGCGCATGCGCACCCTGAAGGCCTCGATCTGCTCCGCCTCGCGGTCGCCCTGCGCCACCTGCTCCGCCACCGCGCCCTCTTCGCCCTACTAAGGAAATGAAAGCAGCAGGTTGATGCTTCTCCTTGTGCCAGCCGGCGCTGCAGGCCATCGCCCCACCAAAAGCGCATCCCGCTCCCCCGCCCACCTCACGCTCCAGCTTCCAGGTGCCGCCCCTCAGCTCGGCCTCGTAGCTCTGCGGCTGGCCTGGCACCGGCCCGATGCCAGGGCCCACCTGCACTCAGGCAAGTGCCTCGCTGGTTGTTTAACTGTCATTGACATTGAGGCAGGGAAGACACGCGACATGCCGCACGTGCTTGCCTGGTCCTTATGGCGGGTCTCTGCTGCCTTGCGGCTAGACGCCTTGCGGTCCTCCTCGGGCCGTTCGGCTGCAGGGAATGTGGGGTGCTTTAGGAAGGAGCTGAAAGGCTAAGCAGAAAGAACATGCCTTTTCAAGTCCTACCGGATGCCTTGCCGCCGGCGTAGCCGCCAGGCAGCTTGCTCTCGTCCTTGGGGAAATCTGTGGGCAGGCGGTCGGCGGCGCGCGGGTGGAAGGCGGCGGGCAGGCGCTGTCAGCGGGTGGTGCCACCTGCCCCTAAATGTCCCCCGCGCTTGTGGGCTGCTTTCACACACACCAGCCATGCTGGAACGAGTGCAGGGTAGAAGGAAGAGCCGTCCAAGGCTGCTTGTGGTGAGGGAGGAGCCTGCACTGATGGCTGTGCTTTGGAGCCTTGTCCACACCCCTGGCAACTGCTCTTTGAAAGCACACAGCCAACAAAGGTTACAGAGGGTGCCTGCAGCCAGCTCCTTTCCAGCTGGCTTCTTTCTTGCTACGCTAGGGGATGTGGGAAGAAGGGGGGTTTACAGAGTTGGGCATACACATTGTGGAGAGAGCAGCCGCTGCCGCTGCCTCAGCAACCGCCGCGTAGCGCCAGCACCAGGTGCAGCACGCTGCCACCCTCGATGTTGTAGTCCTTGGCCATCTTGTCGTCGTTCATGGCCTTGCCCGCAAAAATCAGGCTGCAACGCACGTCGTTGGTTGTTGCTAAAGCAGGGGAATGGAGCTGTGCAGAACAACTGCACCCGCCTGCCTGCCTCGGTTCATCAGCAGCCAGCCCTGCTGCCGAATGCGCTGCTGATCCTCTCCCAGCCCCCATAGCCCCTCCCTTCAGCTCACCGCTGCTGCACGGGCGGAATGCCCTCCTTCTCCTCCACCCTCTCCTTTATGCGCTGCACGGTGTCTGTGGGCTCGATATCAATCTCAATCTCCTTGCCCGTCAGTGTCTTGACCTGCGCACAAGGCAGGAGAAAGGGGTGAGCTGATGCCGGCGATCTGCACTTTCCTGGAAACACCCACCACTGCAAAATCGGATGCTGCAAAATGTCCTCGACACGAACCCAGGCGGTAGCATTGTCACAGCCAACCCGCCAACCTTGATCATCATGCCGCCGCGCAGGCGCAGCACCAGGTGCAGGGTGGACTCCTTCTGGATGTTGTAGTCGGCCAGGGTGCGGCCATCCTCCAGCTGCTTGCCCGCAAAGACCAGGCGCTGCTGGTCAGGCGGGATGCCCTCCTTGTCCTGCATGCCGAGAGCACGCAGCCGCAATGCAATGGTTGGTTGAACCGCAGAGGGCTACATCAGGGCCGTAATGCGAAGATGCGATGCCTGCTGTTGTTGGGCCCCACCACAGCAAGCCGCAACCCCCACCTGAATCTTGGCCTTCACATTCTCAATGGTGTCGCTAGACTCCACCTCCAGCGTGATGGTCTTGCCTGCAGCAGCAGGAAACAGGGTTGATTAGGTGATGCAGTGCTGGTTTGCCACACAGTGCAAGCTCCTTTTCCTTGCAGTCGATGCCGCTGACTGTGGCAGCTCTCTCACCCGTCAGCGTCTTCACGAAAATCTGCATGCCGCCACGCAGGCGCAGCACCAGGTGCAGGGTGGACTCCTTCTGGATATTGTAGTCGGCCAGGGTGCGGCCGTCTTCCAGCTGCTTGCCCGCAAAAATCAATCGCTGCTGGTCAGGCGGGATGCCCTCCTTATCCTGCACCCACAGCAAGGCAGGCGCGTGAGCAAGCAGGCATGAATGCAGGGCACGGATCCAATGGCAAGAACAGGCACACCCGCCAGGAATGCGCTGACCCACCTGGATCTTGGCCTTCACATTCTCGATGGTGTCACTAGACTCCACCTCTAGCGTGATGGTCTTGCCCGTCAGGGTCTGCAGCAAGCAGCACGTCCACGTGGAAGGCGGCGGGTTGCGGGAGCGGCTGGCGGCAGGCGGCGGTCTCGGCGGCAGCAGCGGACCACCAACCGGCAGGCACAGACTCACCTTGACGAAGATCTGCATTCTGTAAGCCAGGAGCCTGACCTGTGAGAGGGAAACCTGCAGAGGGAAGAGTTTGCAACATGGTAGCGCGCTTCTGTTGACCGCTGGCCGCTCCCTGGCTCCCGCAGGATCGCCCACTCCACCGCGGAGCAGGCCAATGCGCCAGGCGGTGGCCAAAACTCGGCCGATCAGAGGGATGACGGCTCCTGAGGCGCACCTGATCCGGCTGGGGTTGTATTGAATGAGCTGATCGGCTGCGCAAGGTTTCGCACTCTGCGGCACTGCAGGAGTCGCGCGCCACTGAACCAAGAGGTACAACACATGTACCGGAGGTTGGCATGTAAATCGCGCGCAGCGTATCCGGCAGTCAGCCAGTCAGCCAGCCATCAGCCGCAGCCATTCGCGCGATCCACCGCAGCCCCCAACGGCCTCTAGAAGCTTGGCGGGAAGCCGCAAGGCGACCACAGGCGCACGCATAGCGGCAAATGGCGCTCAACGGCATTCAGTACTCGTGAGTGGTGGTGTTGACAGCGGGCACGGGCCCAGCTGCGCGGCCGGGCTTGAACTGCCCGACTCCCAGCTCCCTCGCTTCGCCTCAGCCGGCGCTCCCTGCCCCCAGCTGATTGTCATTGTCTTCTGGAACGCGCCTGGGCGGCAGCAGGCCACCAGCCTGGGTGACTCGCCCGCCGCCCCCGTCCCTCGCCATTGCCGCTGCTCTGCCGCGCAACCACTCCTGCCCTGTCCTGCCTGGTGGTGCAGGGAGCGCTACTATGACGACGTGTACGAGTACCGTCACGTGGTGCTGCCACAGGACATTGCGAAGCGGCTGCCCAAGGACAAGCTGCTGAGCGAGGCAGAGTGGCGGCAGCTGGGCGTGCAGCAGTCGCGCGGCTGGGGTAAGTGCTATTTTTACAGTCCCTTCACATTGATGGGAGAGCAGTATCTGAGGGTGCAGCAGAGGCTAAATGGTGCTCCCTTGGGCTGAGCAACAAGAAAATGCCTGGGGATGGCTGTGCGGGCATGCACTTGCCTGCCTGGAATCGGCTGCTTGCTTGCCACTTATGATTGCCTGCTCCTGCACTTGCCTGCAGTGCACTATGCCAAACATCGTCCGGAGCCCCACATGTAAGTTTTTGCTTAAATGTTTTACTGATCTCGCTGCCGGGGGCTGCGGTGCCGTCTTGGCCGCCGCTGCCGTGCCATGTTTGTAGATATGTGATCCTGAGTACTGCTATACTCACCCTGCCGCTTGCGCCTGCAGCATGCTCTTCCGCCGGCCCAAGGGCTACGGCACCGCGCAGCAGGTGGCGGTTCCCATGCAGCAGTGACACTTCCCGAGGCTGACACGATGCGTTCGCCAGCGTCCCAAGCAGTCTGGACGCACAGTTTTTAGAGACAAAGTCGGCAAGCAGTCAGACAATCGACGGTGCACCACTCTTTATGCCGTAAAACAGCCGGCTTGGCCGCTTATGGCCCTAGATCTTCCAGGCATGCACTAGACAGGCATCGCATCGCAGTTTGGCAGTGTAACATACAAAACAGACAGGTGAAGCGGGGTGTGCTGAAAGGCTGTGGAACTGAGCAGCTGCTGGTGGGAGCGGCACGTTGCGGACAAGAGCAGGGCATGGAGAGCAGAGCGGTGAGGAGCAAAAGCATGCATGTATGGGTGCAATTTGACGCGTGGGTGGCCGAAAATGAAAATCAGTGAAAACGTGGGGAGAAAGTAACGGTGGAAACAAGGAGTGCAATGGCAGCATCACCAGGTCAAAACAGGGTGGTGCTCCTGCTTGGGAGGGCCGGTTGTCACGCTACACCTGTCCGCTGCCGGTGAGCGAGAACACCTTGACAGTGCCCATGCTGTTGGCGGCCAGCAGCGTCTGGGCCCCGGGCCGCCAGCACACGGCCGAAATGAAGGACTTGTTGTGCTGCGCGGCAGGGGCGAGGCAGGTGGCGGGTTAGCGGCAGGAGGCCACTCCATTTCAGGACACCATCCGCCGGCTGCACAGAGGAACAGCTCAGCAGTGGGGCATCCCGTCGCACCTGCGTGTCGGCGTCCCCTGCCTCCCCGGGAGCAGTGAATGCCTGCTGTGCCACCGGCTTGGACAGGGCCTTGTAGTAGACGTACAGGTCGCTGGTCTCGCTGCCGCAGGCCAGGAAGTCGCCGTCGGCTGCAGGTGGGGGCGGGGGCAGGCTGGAGCAGAGCCAGCTGAGACAGCAGCGATGCCGGCAGGCTGGGAGGCTGTTTGACAGCCCCTTGAGCCAGCGTGGGCGTGCCAGGTGGCGTGGCCCAGCCCAGCGCCGCCCCTGAGCCCATGGCAGCCCACCTGCCAGGCCCACGAAGTTCTTCTCGTTGGAGTGGCCCTCAAACACGCGCAGCGCGTCGGTGGTGGGGGCCCCCAGCCCCCACAGGCGCAGCGTGGAGTCAGTGGAGGCGGACACCAGCTCGCCCGAGCCGCAGAACCGAACGTATGAAACAGCCTTCCTGCGGGACGGCCATGGGGGCCGCGAGGAGGAGGCAGGGTGAGGGGTGGCTGGAGGCGCAGAGGCACCAGCGACGGCTGCACCACGGGTGCGGTATACACGCCGTGATGGCAGCCTTCCCATTGAGGTCAGCCGGGGGCAAAGTGTGGGCGCCCAAGCCGGCCCAAGCCTGCAGCCCCGGCCCCAACTCCCCACCGCCTGCCCACACCCACCTGTGCCCCCGGAAGGTGGCCACCGGCGCGTCTGTGCGGCGCGTGTCGTACAGATACACGCCATGGTCGGCGCTGCCCAGCGCCAGCTCGTGCGCTGACCCGGGCCGCCACCGCACCGTGCACACATTCGCCTTGGTGTCGATCTGCGTGTGAGCAGGAAATGCCGGGAGCGGGTTGGCGGGGGCTGGAAGGGCGAGGCGGGCCGCAGGGTGCTCCCCTGCGCTGCTGCAGCGCTCGATCACGCACCCACCCAAAACCATCACCACCTCGCTGCCACCATGGTTGTGCAACCCGCCCACGCCAGCCGGTCAGTCCCCCCAGCCCTCCAGCCAGCCCACCTGCGCCACCGACGACGGCGACTTGGTGCTCCACACCTTGACGGAGCAGTCGTCGGAGCCGGAGGCCAGCAGCGTGGGGTCGGCCTCACAAAAGTCCACCGACCAGATGCGCTTGGAGTGGGCCTCATACTCCAGCAGCTGCCCGCTGGTGCCCACATCCCACACGCTCACCACGCCTGCAGCACAGGGGGCAGGGGCCAGGATCTGACAACAATTACTCGAACTCGAGCGGAACCGGCTCCTTGGAGAAGTTAAGCATCAAAGACAAGGTGGCGGCAGTAGCGCAGTGCGCAGCCTGGTGTGGGGGCGCGTGTGGCATCCACGCTAAGCGGGCGCACCCTCGTAGTCTGAGCTGGCGATGTGTGCCTGTATGTACTTGTTCCAGGACAGGCACGACAGCTTGGAGCGAGACACCAGCTCCACCACCGGCGTGTGCAGGCCGGGGGAGGCGGCCGAGGGCACCACGCTAGCAAACTCAAAGATGCTGCGGGAGGGGAGCAGCGGCGGGGTGCGGGGAGAGGTCAGGGGAAGATAGGCAGGAGGGAAGATAGCCAGCGGACGAGCAGGCAACGACGGGAGGGCAACACAATGGCGCAAGGGCACAGCAAGGTAGCCAAGGGATGCAGCCCGGGGCCACGACCTGCACCACAGTGTGGAAGTGCCCCGCCACCCCGCCCCCCCCGCACCGCACCTGATGCGCTTGGACACGCCCGCGGTGGCAAACAGCGCCCCCTCCTTGTCAAACTCCAGGGACGACACAATGGCGCTGGACTGGCGCAGCGGGGGGCGCTGCACCTCCGCCACCAGCTGCATATGCAGGCGGGCGCGGGCGGGGGCACGGTGTTGGGCACCCCCGCAAGGGCAGGGCATGGGCGAGGCGTGCATGCCTGCGCTTGCCTGGCTCGGCATGTTGTCACCAGCGGCAGCAGGCGGACCGCACCTTGATCTTGTTGCAGCGGGTGATGACAGACAGCAGGCGGCTGAACTCCTGCAGCCCCTCGTCAATCAGCGCCCCCACCGCGCCATCCGCCGCCGCCTCGCCCGCCCCGTTGCCACCAGCAGCTGCTGCCTGCGTGCGGCGCAGCTGCGCGGCGCGCAGCTGCAGGTAGCTCTGCTGCAGGTCGTCAAACTGTGAGGCGATGCGGCGCTTCTTGTTACGCAGCAGGCTCAGCACGTCGCGCCCGCCGTTGCGCCCGCCCGCGCTGCCGCCGCCGCCGCTGCTGGTGCCACCTGGGCTCAGCAGGCTGCCATACATGCTTGTGAAGCTGGGGTGGGGCTGCTGCGGATGATGGTGATGGGGTGGCTGCTGCTGTGCGGGCCCGCCTGGCCCGCCTGGCGGCGGCACGCTTGGCAGCAGCAGGGAGTGCGCGGGCTGGCTGGAGCCGCTGCCCAGCGCCCGCGCAGCCAGGCTGGCAAACGCGGCACCCGCAAAGTCGGCGAGCTGCTGCGCCTCCCGCTCCTGCGCCTGCTGCAGCGCCTGCTGCTGCTGCTGGAACAGCTGCTGGTGGTGCAGCGCGGCCTGCCCCACCGCTGCGGCAGCGGCGGCGCCTGCCGCTGACACATCGCGCCCTACCGCTGCTGCTGCAGCTTCCTGTGCAGCGGGCAGCGCAGCTCCCGCTGCAAGCTGCGTGCCGAGCGCAGGCTGCAGGTGCCCTCCGGCAGGCAGACCCGCCGCGGCAGGCTGCTGCTGCTGCGCCTGTTGCGCTGCGGTGAAGGCGCCATCTAGCCGCTCTTGGGACTCCATCTCCGCGTCATCCTGTGCCTGCTCCGCTGCTCCTGCCCTGATCTCCACTGTTGCAGCAGGTCCCACCCCGGGTGTTACGGGGCGACCCTGGTGGCTGGGATCGGGCACCGCTGTTGCCACTGCCCCCGCCGCCTCCACCTTTTGGATGTCGCCGTCGAGGCACTGCAGCTCTTGCTGCAGCTGCGCCAGCCGCTGCACCTTGTCCTGCCTGCAAGCCAGGGGCAACCAAACAGCTTGCACATCGTGCACAGTTTCTCGCAAACCGGGCAGGCAGGGGAGCGTTCAATGCTCCCAAACAAATGGCAGGTAGGAGGTTCGGCAACAGCTCACCTGCTGCTGTGCAGGAAGTGGAGCAGCAGCTCCATGCTGGCCTCCCGCTGCTGCTGCTGCAGCGCCTGCTTGTGCTCCCACAGCTGCTGCAGAAGCACATCCACATCCTCCTCCTTGAGACCCTCCTTGTGGTCGGCGACTGCGTGCTGCAGCAGCTCCAGTGCCGACAGCGGTGTGCCTACCGCTCGGCTGCGTGCCTGCTTCACAATCTGCGGCCAGGATGCAGGTTGGGAGAAGCTCGTAGAGGCGCGGGCCAGCACTTGTGGTATGGGCGGGCGGCACTGGCGGCCGGGGCACGCGGGGGAGCGCACTGTGTGGATTGCAGCCCTCCACAGGCTTCTACCGGCCCCTCACCTTGCTGAGCAGGAAGTTTGGGTAGATGAGGTCTGTGGTGAGGTAGTGGGAGCAGGCGGGGCAGTGCTTGTTGTGCTGCAGGCTCTGCGTCAGGCAGCCGTAGCAGAACGTGTGGCCGCAGGCGGTGACGAACGGGTCGGACAGCGTCTCCATGCAGATGGCGCAGGAGAGGTCCTGCTGTCGGACAGCCGTGCAAGCGCAGTCCGCATCGTGAAGGGCGTGCAGAGGCTGCTGGCCAGCCAAGGCGATCGGCACCAGGTGCTGGCCCTCGGACATGGCTGCGGGTGGGGTGTTCAGTGCTCAGGCCGCGCGACGGCGGCGGCACCGGTGGGCGCAAACCATTCTCGGTCCACAGAACTTGCTGCTCTGCACCTGCAGACCTCTGAAATGGTTTGTATGGCGGCTCAGATGTTTCGGGTGTGTACAAAATGCGATTTACGTGGTGCTCTGTGAAGTTTGATGTGCCGCTGCACGCTGTCGCCACGCGCGCATGGTGACCACCCAGCGCACCTCACGCGCGCAGGGGTGCCAAAGTCATGGGCCAGTAGCCAATTCACACATCATCCTGACTTACAATGCGGCAGTGAGTCAAAATGAGATGCATGCAAAGAAACAACGACTGCATCAAGTGAAGCTGGCTCAGCCGTCATCTCATGCAGGCACAGCCAACAGCACGACACTATGACTCCTGCATTCACGCATCAAAGAAGGAGGTTGGTAAAGCAGCAGTGCCCAATGCTTGCCTGGCCAGCTTCACACCTGATCTGGCAGCCACAAAGGGTGCAGCAGCAGTGGAGCTTGCCTGCTTTCGGCACCGGGCAAAGCACCCGCCGCAATAGTCATCCACACACAGCTCGTCGGCAGCGCAGGGGTTGTTGAACTCGCATGGCGCAACGAGGCAGGGCACCGGGTTCTTGCAGCCTGGGACCTCCTCAGGGCTAATCCCGCACCGAGCCGCGCAGTTGCAGTAATCGTTGACGCACTGCTGCCCTTCAGGGCAGGCCAGCTTGGCGACTGTGCATGGCACGACGGGGCAGTTGCTCTTCTTGCAGGGCTCCTGCACAAAGGGACAGGTAGGCGGCGCAAGCAAACCAAAGTTGGCAGGCCGCTGCTCCTGCGCACCGACCATGAACCGCCGCTGCATCAGGGCGCTGGCAAAGCATCACAGCAGCGAGGCTCACGCAGACAGCATCACATCCGTAGCAGTAATCGTCTCGGCAGGCCTGGCCCACGGGGCACTGGTGGAACTGGCATGGAGGCACGAGGCACATGACGGGCATGCATGGCCTGCGCATGCGGCCGACATGGCACGCGGGAGTGCAGCATGGTGTGAGTTATGGCTGTCAGCTGGATAGCCACACGCTGGAGTGAGGAGGAGCAGGCCACGGCCCCCCTCGACGAGGCCCCAGGCGCACTCCTCCCAGGGCGTGTCTTCATTGCATCGCTGGCTGCCTGCCCGTCTCCTCGCACATCGACCGTGCCAACGGCGCTTCACACAACAGGCCGCCACACCCGCCCGCTCACATGCAGGCCCGCTTGCAGTCCAGCTCTGTGGGGAAGTTGTTGGCGTTGCCCTGGCAGCCGCCATAGGTGAAGCGGACGCACTCGCCGGCCTCGCTGTTGTAATACCAGCGCGGGATGGCAGCCTTGCATGGCCCTGGGCGGACCGGCACCGCGCAGGCAGACCTGCAGGCGGGAGGCCGGGTCAGCCTGGAATGTTCAGCGGGCACCAAGCCGCCTCCTGTGCCTGGGTCCACAGCTGTCTCCTGCTCCGTGCTTGGCACAGCAGAATCGAGCGGCACACCCGCTCGCAACTCACTTTAAGCACTTGCCACTCTCGGTCTGCGTGAAGCCATCCTTGGTACGGCACTTGGTGCACCTGCCCTTGTCGTCGCAGCCGGCCCAGCCCTCTTTGTAGGGGCACTTGTTGCAGGGGTTGCACCTGCCCTGTTTGTTCTTGTGCACTGCTACTTTTGCGCCGTCGCCATTTCTGGCGAAGGGCATGCACCGGCGGCACTCCTGCTTGTTGGTTTTGAGGTTGAGGCCTAGCGCATTCTTGTGGCACACCTTGCAGTGCTTGTCACCCGACACGCTGGAGCACTGCAGGCACAGGGACAGGCGCACAAGGCAGGTGAGGGCGGGGGGGTCAGAAGGGCGGGGAAGACAAGACTGCACGTGCCTTGAAGCATTTGTTGTTCGAAAGAAACGCATCGCTGCCATCAGCCGACGGGTTGCAGCTCGTGCAATTGTTGCGTGGACTGCATTCTTTGCAGCCCTCAATCCTACAGCCCTTGCCGCCACCCTGCAGTCCACAAGAACACAAAGCGGTTCAATGGTACTGCCAGGCGGGTGCGGCGGCAGCTGAGCGCCACGCGCAACCCAGCGGAAGCTGCAAGCCGATGCCCGCCGCCGTTGTGAGTTGCTCAGGCACTCTCACCGCATACAAGCCTGCACGCAGGGCAGGGAGGGGCGGGGGCGTTGAGGAGAAACCTGCTCAAACGTTTCGGAGGGAGCGCAGATGCAGGCCGCAAGCGCACTACCTTGCGCTGATATCGCCGCCAGCAGGCAGAGGAAACAAAGACGCCAAAGCGTCCGCATCGCCGCGTTCCCAAAGCCCGAGGAGCACTCCTGTCGACGGGCGCCTCAATACGGGTGAGATAAACAATGGATAAAGCGATCACTCTGTTTCGAGGTGGTCAGATGTGGGACACAGCTCATGTGGGCCGCCCGCCACCTCACCAGCCCCGCCGTCGCGACGACGCGTCGCCCGCCGCCATCACTTTGCATGCTGCCATGGGGTAGAGACCTGTTGCAGGTTTGCGAGCGAGTATACCATGTTCGTGTGGTCAATACGACAACTCAGCTGCCTGGCCCTGCATCCTCCGGCTGCCCTCCCGGCCCGCCCTGCTGACGCAAGCGGCGCTGGATGGCGCGCTCCTGCTGGCGCAGCAGCGTGGCGGGGGCGTGCAGCCTGCGGTAGAGCCCGACCTTCTCCATGAGGAACTTGAACCGCTCAATGTCGGCGAGGGTGCACCAGCCCTGCGCTTGGGGTGATGCATGCTCAAGGCGGTGGGAAGGAGGTAACGGGGCACCTCAGCATTGCATAAAGCAGTAGGGCGCACCCTCAGCCCATTCCAGGCAGCACGGCACCATGCACTTGCCGCAGGCTTCCGCCACTTGCCTGCTGTCCCAGCGTGGGGTCTGTGCAGCGCACGCGGGCGCCCTCGCTCAGCACCATGCGGGACAAGAAGAAGTCGTGGGCGGCGGCAGGGCCCCGCGCTGCCGCCATGTATGCGTCCACATCAAAGTCAATCACAAAGCACTCCTTCACCTGCGTGGCAGGACCAAGCAACACGGCGCTGCTTCCTGGGCCGCCCCTGCATCTTGCAGCCTCCTCCATGCCCGCTGCCATGCTTGCTACGGCCCACCTTTGCCCTGTCCCCCCTGCGGGCCGCGTCCACGTAGGCCTCGGGGCAGCTGCGGTGCGCCTTGGCTGCCACCTCGTCTGCCGAGCTGTACGCATAGTGAAGTACCACTGAGTCGTCGCTCACGTCGTCCCGCCACAACCCCGTCGGGTTGTCCGCCGTCTGCCACCTGGAGGGTGGAGCCGTGAGGGGCACGGGTGGTTGCACTAGAGCAGCTTGCTGGCACAGATGATCCACTGCAGCAGAAGAGTCTTGTTACCACAATTTGGGCTGGGCCCACCTGGGGGAGGGGTTGCCTGTGAAGAAGTGGGGCCCCAGCGGGCGCACCCCGGGCGCATCCACACGCACCGCCGACTTGCCGTTGGCGTAGAGCGTGAGGAAGGCTGCGGGCAGCAGGAGGCACAGCACACGCATGTGACGTGCACAGCACAGCTGCGGCATGGCATGGCGCAGCGATCTTTCTCGCGATCGCGCTGTGCCCAGGTCTGCTCGCTGCACGCCCCGGCGCACCTGGCGAGCCTCCCAGCACATACAGGCCGCGGTAGAACTGCCCCTCAGGGGTGATGAAGTGCTTGTGAACCCGGAACAGAGTGACCTGTGGGGGGGGAGCGGATGGGGGGGGGGCGACAGGGCACACGTCGGCACAGCGTGCACGGCATGCCACGGCTTACAGCCTATGGCAGCTGCAGCAATGGCATGGCCCTGCTTGCCTGCTCGATGCGGTTGGTGATGTCGCCGGCCTCGGGCTGCCCCTCAAAGTTCATGAAGCGAACCGCCGGCACGTGCGGCGGCTGCCGCGCCAGCGTCGCCGTCAGGCTGAAGGCCGGACCGCCTGCGGCGGCGGGGCAGCAGCCAGCGATGAGCTTGGGGGGGGAAGCATGCCACAGGCTTTGCCTGGCTTGCTCAGCATGTGATGCATGGCCAGCGATGCCGCGGCTGCTGCCAGCACTCCCGCACCCACCCGGGTGCAGGAGCTCATCGGGGTCAAGGTGCAGCAGCCAGTGCTGGCCGTCCTGGGAGGCCAGGCGCAGCGCCTCGCTCAGGCCGTACCTGGGGCAGTGAGCAGGGCAGATGCGTGGGCGATGCCAGGTGGCAGGGATTGCATGGGGGACCCAACCCAGCGCTGCCTGCTGGCCCGGGTTGCGATCCCTGCTACCGCCCTCGCCCACGCATCTGCCCTGCTCACTGCCCCAGGTA
>NW_005435085.1:699770-728319 GCF_000147415.1 Chlorella variabilis | reverse complement strand
GTGCGGTGTGGTACTGCATCCAGGGCAGCAGCTCGCGCCGCACGCCCCGCACATCCGCCGCCGTGGTGGCGGCCAGGCACACACGCAGCGTCTCCCCCGCCTGCACCTGCAGCGGGTCAGCACTAAGCAAGCAAGGTGCATGAGGAGGTGCCGCCTGCCACTCAAGCACAGGTGCACCCCTTTCACTCCTGCTCACTCAGTGAATGAGACTCGTTCGGCTGCTGGCCCGCTCCATTCCCCCTTGTCCTCCACCCACACACCCCTCCAACCCCACAAACTGCCATCACCACCACCTCCACCACCAGGCTTGCCTCCTCGTGCAGCTCGTTGAGGAAGTCGATGCGCTGAGGGATGGAGCCTGCGCCCTCCTGGTCGTCGGCAGGCAGCAGGCCCAGGTCGGCGGCCCGCGTGCGGTGCTGGCGTGCGGCCGCCGCCCCCTCCTCCAGAACCATTGCCTCCACCAACGCCTCCCCGTACGCCCGCAGCTCGGCGTGCAGGTCCTCCACGCCTGCAGGCAGCAGCAGATGGGGCGGCGAGCTGGTTCTGGTTTTGTGCCGGCCGAGACTGTGCGCTGATTGGGAGGCGGCACAGTCACGGCCTGCTCGTCAGCGCCCTCCCTGCTGCCATCCCCGCGCCTCGCACCTGGGATGTTGGAGCTGGACTGGCGGCCGTACCGCTCATCCACCACCCGCTGTACCACCACGCCCGGCACCGCCAGCTGCTGGCCCTTGGTGAGTATGGGGCTGGCGGGCTGCTGCGCTGCGGACCCCTCCACAGGCTGCGCATCTGGCAGGCCCAGCACCCAGGGGTGGGCATCAGACAACGAGCGCAGGATGCCGCCTATCTCGCGGCGCAGCAGCTGGCGGTCGGCCTCGGCCAGCTGCACCCTGGTGCAGTTGGTGCCGCCAGCACCGGAGGGGGGCATGGCGGCCGCCACGCCAGAGCCGGCCCCTGCTTGCCCGCCCAAGGTTGGCTCCTGCTCTGCCCAGAAGGCGGCGCCGTCGGCGCTGCCGCTGCCACTGTGCCGCTCCAGCAGCATGCCTCGCCGCTGCAGCTCCGCCGCCTCCAGCCCTTTCTGCCGCTCCTGCCGCACAAGCTGCTGCACTCTGGGCGCCACCAGCATGTCGTGGGCCTTGCCCACGCCCCAAACCACCAGCAGCGCCAGCAGCACGCCGGCGGCTGTGCAGCCGGCGCCACGCAGTCCCAGCTGTAGCTCGCTGGCCCCAAAGCTGGCTCCGCGCCGCCGGCGCTTGCGGTACTTGTGCCCTGCCTCCAGCTCGTCTGGCGAGTTTGGCCCCGGGTGGGCCTGCTCGAAGGGCGAGCGGGCGCAGGCACGAGCGGGCGTGGCCATGGCGCCCTGGCTACCTTGGAATGCGGCTGAGCTTTGCTCACGATCGTGGGGAGGGTGCGCCTGCCGAGGCCCAGGCACATGGGGCGGCGGCCGTGGAAAGTCGCGCCGGCATCGCCAGCGTGCCTGCACACCTTCCCCTGTTCTTGACCCCAAAGCAGTCGCAAACAACTGAAAACATGAAGGCTGGCAATGGGAAACTCAGGCGGAGCACCATCCCAGGGGTTCCCGCTGTGATAAACTTGCATGTATCCGCTGACGCCCGCCGAGCGCCGTCCCCTTGCCCACCTTGGCTTCGTTTCCAGCACCTCTTTACAATCAGGGTTGCAGCACAGCCAGCACCCCACTGACAAGCATGCCCAGCAAACCCGCCAGCATGCTGAACAGCAGCAGCACCTCTGCAGGCCCTGGCCCGCCGCCGCCGCCGCTCGACTTTGCTTGCAGCCCGCCCCCCGGAGTGGATGCTGCCATGGAGGGATGGTCGATCGATGCATCTGCTCTCGCCAAAGGGAACACAGCAGACTCATTTGACAGGGCAGAGGCTGCCGATGGCTCCGCCCCGGGCGGTGGCGGCAGAGCGTCGCTGCCGCTGCTCACGCTACGGCTGCTTCGCGCTGGTGAGGGCTGCTGATGCTCAAGCCCTCCTGGCTCCACTGATGCCGCTGCCGACGGGCCTGCCGCGCCGCTCCCTTGAGCCGACACCGATGCCGCGCACGCACAGCTGCCGCCCTGCTCTTGGCGGCAAGCGTCAGCCGTGGAGTCCGCCGCTGCACCCTCGTGGCTCCAGCGAGTTGCTGGCTGCTGCGCCTGCGGTCCCTGGGGCTGCTGCTGCCCCTGAGCAGCAGCGCCTGGCCCAGCCTGCTGCGCCCGCTCGCTGCTGCCATTGACGCTGCAGTTGCTGCTGTCATGATGTGCCGCATCGCCGCCTGCCTGGTCTGCCTCTGCCGGGGGGCGATACAGCACTCGCACCACCTCTGCCTTGACCGACCAGCGGCTGGCAGACACCACCCGCGCCTCCACCACGCAACCCAGCAGGCTGCCGCTGCCGTCGGGCGCCTCGGCAGGCACTAGCACCTGTGGTGGTACGCAGGGGGTGGCAGGCAAGGCGGGTAGGTAGGCAGGTGACCCATCGACACAACCGCGCACTCCTTCAAACAGCCTCCTCCTGCCTCCAGCTGCACAGCCACTACAGCATTACTGCTGCCAGCCCACGCCTATCAAGCCCCTACCTGTGTGTATGCCTTGTTGTGCGCCACAGCGTGCACGCCGTCTGCGGCGGTGTCCACCACGCAGCAGCGCTGGGTTGCGCCCACCAGGCCCGAGTACGAGCCGCACCATGACTCCACCGCCGCGGTCACCTCCCGGCTGCGCTGCTTGACCACGGCAGTGGGCACGCGCCGCATGCGCGCCGCGGGCGTGCCGGGCCTGCAGCCATGCAGGAAGGCAGAGGGCCACTTGTCGGTACATCGGCCCCCCCAAAAAGGAGGCCACCCAAGCCCCTGCACCGCAACAGACCCGGCACCAGCGGGGCCCTGAGCCCCTGGCTCACCGCGGGTAGAACTGCGAGATGTGGCAGTGAGGGAAGCGGTACTTGTCCAGCAGAGCCAGCGTCGCGCCGTGGTCCTCCTCAGTCTCACCGGGGAAGCCTGCAGGTAAAAGGAGGCATGGCTCCGTGTCGAGGCCGGGGAGCAGAGCAGCCTAGTCCGCGAGACACAGTGGCTCCAAGCGCCCCGCTCAGTACCCTCTGCTCTGGCTCCCTGCCCAGCAGCGCCAGCGGCTGCTCACCGCAGATGATGTCTGTGGCCAGCTCCAGCCCCGGCACCGCCGCCAGCAGCGTGTCGCACACGCGCCGGAACTGCGCGGCGCTGTACTCTCGCCGCATGGCCGTCAGCACCGCGTCGCTGCCAGACTGGACCTGCGCGGATGTGCAGGGAGGGGAGGAGGTGCGGTGGTTGACCACTGTCCAAGCAGCTCGGGCGACAAATGGGACACCCGCAGGCGCTCAGCATGGCATGCTCTTCGCCCCACGAAAACAACTCCCACCCAGCCGCCCAGCCACCCACACGTACCGGCACGTGAAGGTATGAGAAGACTCGGTCGTCCCGCAGGATGGCCCCCACCTCTGCCAGGTGCTCCAGGATGAAGGGCGGGTTGGTCATGCCCACGCGCAGCATGCACCGCCCGTCTGCAGGGCAGTGGCAGAGCAGGCAGGAGGGCAAGCGGGGGCAGGGCGCGGGTCGGGCGCTGCTGAAGTGCTGGGCATGAGCGGAGGGCAGACGCAGGCAGGATGTGCCGTGGTCGCAGGCGAGCCGCTGGAGCGGCCACACCCACCCGGCGGCAGCACCTCCACCAGCTCCCGCAGCAGGGCGGGCAGGCTGGTGCCGATGTCGCGCCCATAGGCCCCGGTGTCCTCGCTGCTCAGCCAAATCTCCCGCACCTGCACACCAGTGGGGCGCAGGCGGGCCACAGCGGGCTACGAGCTGAGCGATGCTGCAGGAGGCCCCGCTCGGCCTCCTGACATGGCCATGGCACCTCACAGTTCGCCCTGTCCCCACACCCAACCACATCAGCTCACACACACAGGCCTACCTGCGGGTCTGCTGCCGCTGCCGCCGCACGCCGCACCAGCTCAGCTGGGTCGTAGCTGCCCAGCTGGCCACGGGCGTGCTTGGTCTTGCAGTATGTGCAGGCGCCCAGGCACCCCGTGGACAATGGCAGGATCTCGATGTGCCGGTTGCGCCGCACCTGCCCCACAGGAAAAGAGAGCGAGCACAAGCGCACAAGCGCACCTTCAAGCCGAGGCAGCAGCAGCAACGCAGCAGCCCGCCGACTGACGTCCCAGCCACGCCAGCCGCCCGCCTGGCCGCCGCTGGCGCCCCACCTTGGGCAGATCCAGCCTGGGCAGCGCCTTCTTGGCCAGCAGCTGCACGGTGTGCCCCTTGAGCGTCTCCTCCACCGCCTCCACCACGCGGTCGATCTGCGTGACGCCCAGCAGCGACAGGCCGCGCAGCTCCGCCGTCCGCCGGTCGCCCTGCGTGGTCAAGCAGCCAGGGGTGGGTTTGGCTAGGCGAGGGCTTCCATTCTGTGATGTGTGTAAGCTCACGCTCAGCCCAGGCAGCAGTGAGGGTCGCAGTCGCGTGACCCACCCAGCCGGTGCCAAGCCAGAGCGTGCCCCTACCTGCGGCACGCAGCCCGCCACCAGCAGCGCCTTGCCCAGCCGGCGCCCCCGCCGCAGCAACGTGTCCATCGCTGACTGGCTGGGGCTCTTCACTGTGCACGTGTTCAGCAGCCACAGGTCGGCCGCAGCGCTATCCGCCTCGTCCACCAGCCTGCGGAGGGATCAACCACACGCAGTTGTGGCAACAGACAAAGGTGTGGCAACAGACGGGCTGTCAGGAAGAGGCGGAACGGGGAGCACTCACTTGAAGCCGTACTCCTGCAGCTGGCCCATCATATACTCGCTGTCGCTGGAGTTATGGGAGCAGCCAAACGTCTTCACCCAGATGCGCTGGGTGCCCGGCACGACCGAGCCGCCATCACTGGCGGCGGCAGCGGCGGCTCCCCACGGCGGTTCTGCCGCCTGCTGCTGGGCGCCTGTGCCCGCCTTGCTCACACGCTGCACATGGGCCTCTAACAGCCTGTCTGCACGCCCCGACTCGCCATCCAGCTCGAGGTGCACGTCCTCGATGTCTGCCACCACGTCCTCCATGTCGGCCTACACCATGATGCGACTCAGATGTGCCAGCGCCAGGCGTGATAGCCCTGGCAGAAATTTGCGGTACCGTGTACTGCTGCGACCTCTCGTTTGGAGCCGGAGCCCTCCCTAACTGGAAGAGGTGCTGCATTGAGTCGTCCGGAATTGCTCCCAGCACTTCGCAGCTGCAGCGCTTCGGCATGTGGTGAATTCATTGTCTCTCAGCCGGCATCCTCCTTCGCAATCACAGCCCTGGCTGGTGGCTGGAATAAGTATATCGCGAGATGTTGAAAAAGGCGAGCGGGGGTCAGCTCTGGCCTTGGTGCCGGCACGGCTCCCTCTCCATTCGGGCTCATGGGGAGCCTGCGCCCACCATTTTCCTCCCTGTGTGCGAGTCCAAGGCTCTGGGAGGCCCGACATGCCCGCCCGTGCCAGTCAACCCTATGCCGCTGTGAGCCGCCGTGACGGTGCAGGCGGCGGCGGCGGCAGCAGCCAAGGGAGTTGAGGGGCAGCAGCAGCAGCAGCCGTCGCCAGAAGCACAACCACAGTTACTGCCGCCGCAGAAAGACGTTGCGGCGCGCATAGAGGACTCGTTTCGAGTGAGCGTTGGAAAATGCACTCGTGTGCCGGCCGACGTGCAGAAGCGCTGCGCACTGAGCTCCCTCTGCTGCTGGGCATGTGTTTTCTCCAAGGCGCTGCACCTCCCTGCCGCAGGACCTCAAGCTTGAGTCCTGCCGGCTGGAGGACTTTGAGGTGGGGCGCGTGCTGGGCACCGGCAGCTTTGGGCGCGTCAGCCTGGCACGGCACCGAGGAACGGGGCTTGTGTGCGCTATCAAGGCGCTGTCCAAGGCGCACATAGTGAAGAACCAGCAGGCGAGAGGCGCTGGGATTGCCTGCAGCTGCAGCTGGTGCTGCATGGGCCTGCCGTTTGCCGCGCTGCACTGCACTACTGGTGAATGCCCATTGTTCCAGCAGCATGGCGGGCACAGAAGGTTGCTGGGGGTTGGGGCTGCAATTTTAACCGCTCCCCCACGGTACGCGAGACGCTTGCCCTGGCCCCCTCCCGCGCCTTGCAGATTTCGCACCTGCGCAGCGAGCGCGACATCCTGCGCCAGCTGGACCACCCGCTGCTGGTGCGCATGCACGGCTGCTGCCAGGACGAGCAGTGCGTGTACTTCGTCATGGAGTATGTGCCAGGTGCGGCGCGGCTGGTGCGATGGTACCGGGTGCCAGAGCGGCAGCCAAGCGTGGTTGGGCTAGGCCAGCCTTCCAGCAGGATGTGCAGCGCCACAGGCTGCCAGGTGCACGTGGCAGAGCGGCACTGTCCACGCAGATGGTTGCATCAGGCCGTTTGCGGCCCACGCCGCTACCCTGGCGCTGCCCTGCAGGCGGCGAGTTCTTCAGCCACCTGAAGAACAAGGGCAAGCTGAGCGAGGAGGCTGCGCGGCTGTATGCGGGGGAGGTGCTGCTCATGTTTGATTACCTGCACACCCAGGACATTGTGTACCGAGACCTCAAGGTATGGGGCGGGCTGTGCTGCACGGGCTGCGCTGGCTAGGTAACCGGTCGGTGGGAAGCCCAGCGGGCACACCCGCTTCTTCCCGTCCCTGCTGATGGTGGGCCCCTGCTTGACATCTGAAGGAAGCTCCTGCCTGCCTGCCCACCACCCACCCACCCTGCCGCACGCCCGCAGCCCGAGAACCTTCTGCTGGATGCAGCGGGGCACCTCAAGCTGACTGACTTTGGGTTTGCAAAGGCCATCGGTGCCAAGCGCACGTACACGCTGTGTGGCACGCCAGACTACCTGGCCCCGGAGATCATCCTCAACAAGGTGGGTGCCTCGGGCGGTGGTAGTTGTTCGGGGTGGTGATTGTGGTGGTGGTGGTGGTGGTGGTGATGAGGTGGCACGGCAGGAAGGAGAGAGTTGTTGGGAGGTGCAGCGGCCCAGCTTGCACCGCATCATGCGCTGGCAGCCACCAGCCGCGTGCCAAGTGTGCGCCAGCGTGCACACGTACACCCCATGCAGGGCCACGGCAAGGCGGTGGACTGGTGGGCGCTGGGGGTGCTGATCTACGAGATGCTGGCGGGGTACCCCCCCTTCCTGGATGACGACCCGCTGTCCACGTACAAGAAGATCCTCAAGGGCGTGCTCACCTTCCCGCCACACCTGTCGGTCACGGCGCGCGACCTCATCCGCAAGCTGCTGCAGGTGGCCGGGGGATGGGATAGGTGGTGGGCATGGCTGGGGTGGTGGCTGGTCCGAAGCAGTTGATGATTGGTTCAGCACGGCCACGGGGCGAGGGATGCCTCTGAACGGCACTGTCAGGTGCTGTACATGCCCCGGCAGCGCGCCCATCTCCACATTGCCTCACACTGCCCCAAGGCGAGTCCCGCAGGTGGACCTGAGCAAGCGGTACGGCTGCCTGGCGGGCGGCGTAAACGACATCAGGAGCCACCCCTGGTTCCGCCCACTCGACTTTGCCGCACTCAAGATGCGCACGCTGCAGGCTCCCATCAGGTGCGGCCTCGGGCTGCCTTAGTATGGGCCAAATCTTGGCGGCTCCCAATCTCTTGAGCCTCATGCTGGAGCGTGCGCCAGGCCGTGCACTCTCCTGCTCTTTGCCCCATCCATCCATTCCACCTTCCACCCGCAGGCCCACCGTGTCTGGTGCAGACGACACCAGCAACTTTGAGGATTACAGCGAGCTGGAGCCAATGCAGCACGCCTTCCAGCTCAGCACCGCGGAGCAGGCACTCTTTGCAGAGTTCTGAGGCGCGCCATGCAGTCCAGCAGCAGGGAAGGCGAACAGGACGGAGGCATCCTGCTGTGACAGTGGCCCCATCACCCGTGCGTCGGTTTGTGCTTCTGGTAGCATTGCTTAGTTCAAGCGCCGCTTCCACTGTTTTTACACCGCTCCCACCTCCCACCATTTTCACTGACACCTGGGCCCCAGACCTTCACACATGCATCCATTCAACAACTCGGCAACTGATCTCATGCCCACATGTTGCATGAAACACCACGCAGAAGCAGACAGATGGGTCGCAGGCAGACAGATGGCAGGTAGTGCAGAGCAGGATGGTCGGGGCTCAGACCACAGGCAGGTGTTCACTATGGTCGTCACTGTACTGCATGATCGCCACATCCGGACGCAGCTGGCGCAGGCGCGCCCTCCACTCCTCGGGGCATCCAAGACTGCCTGCCTGGCAGACGCGGACGTGGCTATGTTACATGTAAACCACACTAGCAGGCTACTGTACACAGAGGGTGGGGACAACGGTGCAGCCTCGACCGGGCAGTGGTCGCCCCGGCCGCCTTCAGCTCCACAGCCGCCCCTCTCCCTCCCCTCAGTCCTCTATCGGCACATCCACGTGCAGCTCCGCCCCCACCCCCTCCAGCGCCGCCCGATACTCTGCAAAGGTGAGGCCTCGCTGCGGGTCTGCCGCCGCGCGCAGGACCCTGGCCACGATGCTGTGCAGCTCGTCGTCGCTCAGCGAGCTGCCCGCCAGCTGGCGCAGCACGATCTCCATGTCGTCGCCAGACACCGCGCCGTCGCCTGCGGGGATGGAGGGCGCATATGTGTGTGCGCGTGATGGTGGCGTGGGTTGGAGGGACGAGGCTCAAAGGGAACGCAAGGAGCGGCAACAGGTGGGAAGCAGTTGCTAAGGCGGGGGTCGGGCTGGTGCGAGGGCAGGTGGCTGCACGGCAGGGATGTGGCGGTGCACCCCCACCCACCGTCCACGTCGTACACGGCAAACATGCAGCGCAGCTTGTCGTCGCGGCTGGCGGCGGGGCTGAAGGGCGCGAGCAGGCCCTGTGGCAGGAGAGGGCGGGTGGGGCAGCGTCATCGTCAGCCAGCATTGGCGGGCACCCCATGGGCTTCCACTGGTCCCGCCGACGTACACCACGACCAGCAGCTGCTGCAGATGGCCTCCCAGCGCGGCGACAAAAGCTGCCGAGCCAAACGCCGCTGGCCCAGGGCTGTGCTCAGCCAAACCCCGCCGCACAGGCCCTCACCAGGAACTCCTTGAAGTTGATTGAGTCGTACATGTAGGCCAGCCGCTTGGCCAGCGGGTTGATGCTCAGCTCCGGGATGCTCAGCACCTCCTCCGCCGTGATGAAGCCCTGGCGGGGGAGTGGGCAGGATGATGGGGCCCGGCAGTGGGAGGAGCTGGCGAGGGCGGCGAAGCGGCAGGTGGCACTGACGCGCTCAAGCACTGGCAGACGGGCGGGCGCCTGAGCAGAGTGGTTAAAGATCTCACCTTTCTTCCCCTGTCCAGTGACCTAAACCGCTTGTATAGCGCCTCAATCTCTGGTTGCGTGACTGCGGGCAGGAGCGGCTAATGGTCGGCGGGCGGCTTGGCGGCGGGAGCCGCGCCGGCAGCGAAACCCCCAGCCCCCATCGCTCTCCCACGACTCACATGCTCCCTTGCAGTAGGCTATAAGCTCGTCGACGTCATACTGCGTCAGGCCAAAGCTCATGGACTGCCCCATCGCGGCCTGTCGGACGTTGAGCAGCCAGAGGGGCAGGCAGCGACGATCAGGGACGCACAAACAGGCATGGAGCCGTGCAGACTGCGTCCAAGCAGTGACTTCTGGCATCCGCCGCCCAGCTGGCGCCGCCTCCCCCCCGCCTGAGGAGCCGCCTCATGTTTGCATGCTTACAGGTGCAAACAGGCAGCTGGTGCTATGAGTTTTGCAGAGCCTCGCTGCCTCCTTCCTCCTCCTCCTGCACCAGTGTCCGGGCTTCAGCCTCTGTCGCTGCCGCCGCTTTCGCTGCCGCTTTCGCCGCCGCCGCCGCCTCCCGCTTCTTCTGCTGCCGCGCCGCCTCGTACTCGTTGATCGGCGGCAGGCGCGCCAGCAGCTCCTCTGCCCGCAGGTGCTGGTCGTGCGGCGTGCACAGCAGGTTGCGCCCCTTGCTGCGCGGCAGGCGGCGCACCAGGCAGCCGCCGCCGGTGAAGACGGCTTCCATGCGCCCGTCCAGCAGCATCTGGCGCAGCCGGGTGGTGTGCACCAGCGGCGGCGGGTACTTGCGGCCTGCAAACAGAAAATCGGTGCTGCGGATCAGGCATGCCGCGCCGCTGCCCACACATGCACGGTATCCCTGAGCAACCCAGAGGCACACACGAGCAGAGCGCGGCAGGAAAGATCAGCCGCAGGTGCGCACGCTCGGCGGCGCCCACCTGACACAGCTTGCAGCACGCGCCCCAGCGCGCCCAGCGCCACCTGCTCCTGCACCTGCCCCTCAAAGAAGCAGGGGGCGCTGAGCAGGGCAAAGGGCACCGACCGCAGCGCGCGCGCCACCTGCGGCACAGCAGGTAGGCGGGCGAGCGTTGCAGGCAGGCAGGCAGGTCGCCAGGGAGCTACAACACCCCAACATAAGCAGGCTGATGCTGTGGCGGCACAGCCCTTTGTGCGGCCCCCGCACCAGAGTCAGCCTCGCATCCCAGTCGATGAACCAGGGCTGCTGCGACCTCCACGCGTGCCGCACCGCCGACTCTGCCTGCCGCCGCTGCTGCCGCCGGCGCCATGCCTCCAGCTGCGCCTCCGACATCTCCCTGCCCGGCCTCACCAGCAGCGGCTGCCCCGCCTGCTGCTCCTCCCGCGGCCGCGTGGGCAGGTCTGGGCACGAGGTGCGCAGCACCGCCCATTGCAGCACCTGATCGCTCAGCATTTGCTGCCGCTGCCCGGCAGCCTGGCAGCGCCGCTGCAGCAGCAGCAGGTCTTCGACAATGGACTGGCCGTCGCTGCCGCCGGTGCCGGTCCCGCTGCTGTCGCTGCTGCTGCTGGATCCAGAGCCACGCTCAGGCACCTCTATCTCCTCTTGCCAGATGGTGGCAGGCGCGGCAGGCCTGCCTGCCCCGGTTCCCGCCAGCCTCTCACTGCCGCCGCTGCTGCTGCCGCCGCCGCTGCTGCCGGTGGCATTGTCGCCGCCGCTGCGGTCCGCCAGGGAGGGCATCTGGCGCAGCACGTGGCGGATGCGGTTGCGGTGGTAGGACAGCTCAGAGTTGGTTGGGTCCACGATGTACGGCAGCCGGCTGCGCTGGCAGTACGCCTCCAGCTCAGCCTTGTGGAAGCCCAGCAGCGGGCGCACCACCTTGATGCGCCCAAACTCTGCGCAGGCAGGGCGGGGACGGGACGGCGGGGGGCCATTGTCATGGCACGCGCCTGCTATGGGCTACCTGGATCATAGTGCACATCACACCAGCCAGCCACACGCCCGCCTACGCCACCCGCCAGACGCTGCCAGGCCCACCTGTGCGCTTCTCGGCCACGGCCGGCATGCAGGCCAGGCCCACCACGCCGCTGGCGTGCAGCAGGCGCAGCAGGAAGGTCTCCGCCTGGTCGTCGGCGTGGTGGGCCAGCAGCAGGTGGGTGCGCCCCATCTCGCCGCAGGCCCGCAGCAGCGCTGCATAGCGCGCCTCCCGCGCCGCCACCATCCTGTCGCCCTGTGCCACCTCGCCAGGCGGCCAGCCCAGGGCAAGCACCCGCGTCTGCATGCCCAGCCCTTCTGCCTGCACGCCAGCAGCAGCGCGGCAGGGGGAGAAGGTGTGATGCAGCAAGGCGGGCCAACATTCTCAGAGGGCACATCCAAGCCGAGCCTTATTCACAACTTGGGAATGTTACGTGGCGTTGACATGCCCCGCCCGAACCAGAACCAGCCAGGACGCGAGCACACGGGCTGTGAAGGGCGCTACATGCATGCCACCAGCAGCCCTGCACCTGGGCTGCCACCGCGTGTGCCTCCTCCGTGCTCTCTGGACGGAGCTTGTGGTCGACTATCAGGGCCAGCGGGGTTTGCTGCAGGGGGAATCGGGTGGCGGCACGAGCGCGTGGACGGACGGCAGTGGGATGCAGTGCAGCAGGCTGGCCACGGCAGCCACCTGCTGGCGGCACCTGCGACCGCAACCGGTCCCTGCGCAGCACCTGGTTCCGCACAAATCCCTGCCACCACACGGTCATGGAGGCCAGCGCCAGGCTGTCGGGGCCGCCGCTCAGCGCCACCGCCACGCGGTCGCTGGAGCGCAGCCCGCAATTGCGCAGGGCTGCGACGTAGCGGGCCAGGGTCGTCATCCTCGTATTCAGGAGGATTCAGAGCTCCAGCCGGGGGCCCTTGGAACCTCACTGGGGCTTGGCCGCAGGGGGGTGCATGGGCGCGCGGCAGGGGCCAAGGCAAGGCGGCTGATCGGCTCCCAGCGATTATGAATCTCTGGGTGCAAGGATCAATGCGCCGATGGGCCATCAGCGCGCCGACTCGATCGAATGAATAGTGTAGTGCCCCCACGCAGTACTTACCGGTGAACAACGTTTTTGGGCCTTGTCCGAGGCATTCGTTCGAGTCACGGCCTCTCGCCGCTGCACAGGCATCAACCTGCCAGTCTCCCACGCACATGTGGTCCACATTCGGTTGCCTTTGACAGCCCTGGAAGCGCAACCACGCTTGCTCCGCTCCCTTGTATGTCGGAGGCTAGTGTTGATGCCGGCCAGAGCCAGCCGGCGGCCCAGGATGGAGTCGCGAAGGCCCCGGTGGCGGCGCCAACTGGACCTGCGCCTGGTGCGGGAGGCGGACAGGCGCCGCCGCACTGGGGCCAGCAGCCTGTGGGCCCTTCCGCCGGCTGGCATGGAGATGTTCCTGACGGTACCACGCCACCGCCTGGCTACTATTACATGATGCCGGGCGCCGAGTACATTCCGGCGAGCTGGGGCTCGCCGCCCATGGCCGCAGATGGCGGCGGCGCTGCCCAGCCGGGCATGGTGCCACCGCCTCCCGGCGCATTCATGGGGCAGCCCACGTGGGGGGAGGCCTACCCTGGGCCTACCTTTGAGCAGCAGCAGCAGTACATGGCCATGTGGTGCCCGCCTGGATACGGCGGTCCCGGCTACCTGGTGCCAGATGCACAGCAGGCCAACTGCATGCCTCCGCCACCATACGAGGAGCAGCAGTACGAACAGCAGCAGTACGAGCAACAGCAGTACGAGCAGCAGCTGATGTACATGCAAGCCTACCAGCAGCAGTTCTACCCAATGCCTCCCCAGCCGCCACTGTTTGCCATCTCGCCGGCCCAGCCGATTCAGCGCCAGGTGTCACGCCGCCAGCAGCTGGTGCAGCGGCGGCAGCAGCAGGAGCAGGGCCGGCTGGCGCGCAAGAAGAAGGCGGCGCTGCCGGCGGAGGCCTCCTTTGGGTGCGAGGGCAGCTTCCTGGCCAGCGCAGAGGCCAGTGTGGTGGATGACGCGGGCTCGGCGGCGGCCACACCCCGCTCAAGGCGCAGCATCGACGGCCCCGCAGCGCCGCCACACCACGCCCGCCGCTCCTCTGATGCCGGCCCCGCTGCGGGGGGTGCGGAGCTAGCGCAGCTGCGTGCGCCAGTCCTGTCGTCGTCCTCGCTGCCGCACCCCCAGCCAGGTGCGGGCAATTCCCAGTCGCCCTCCATAGTGTATGACCGCGCCCCCCGCGCCGTGGCCTGGCGGCCCTACAGCTATGCCGACTACCGCGGCCGCAACTATGATGCCAAGGCATCGGGGAGGTACTGGGAGCTGGGAGGGCTGGGACCCGCACACGGGGCGGGCACCGGCACCAGCGACGCGCAGTGGCAGGCGCAGCAGGACAAGCGCGAGCGGCAGCAGCAGTTTGGGCAGGCGGTGAGTGAGTGGGGCGCTGCTGCATTGCCAGGCAGGGCCTGTCTGGATGGCTCCCTGCTGCAGCTGCTAGTGTATGGCAGGCGAGTGGACCAATCCCTGGTCGCACCACCCCATGCATGCCTCGCCCTCGCCGCTCGGCGCCGCCACTCCTGCAGGCCAGCAAGCAGAACCGCGAGCGCATCGAACGCATAGCCTCCCTGCCACCCCGCCGAGTGGTCAAGCTGGCGATTCCTGAGCCATACAGCTACAAGCAGGCCGGCAGCAGGGCAGGCGGTGCCGCCGCTCTGCCGGCCATGGCGGCTGAGGCTGAGCAGCAGGCTGGAGTGGAGGAGATGGCCCCAGCAGGAGATGGGGCGCCCAGCGCGATGGGTGATGAGGCAGCACCAGATCGGGATGCCTGGTCAGGGCTGCCTGCTGCTGCCCAGGGAATGCTGGAAGAGCAGGCAGTGGCGCACCTTGAGGCGCTCACCCTGGAAGCAGCCGCCACCAAATAGATGTGTTGAAATGGATCGTTCATGTCGCTGTGGGCTGAGCCATCCGCTTTTGAAATTCCAATGAGTTATCTTTTTAGTCTTTTGTGCCATATTTTCTCCCCTTGGAGGTGGATGTAAGTTTTGAGAAGCAAGTAGAGCATTCGGCATGGGCGCGGCGCCTTCACGCAACCATTCAGGCCGAGTAGACATCATTTACATCCATTCCGTCAGCCCATCCATTTTTCGATTGCCGCAGAAAAGGCTCCAAAGCTCACACATCCTATAGCGCACGCCTTGGGCCCGCCGCTGTGCGCCAGGATGGCCCCCGTGGCGCAACCCGCGTAGATGCTGTTGCGGCTGTCGTGCCGAGCCCGGTACGACTCGATCAGGCACTCGGTGCCAGCAAACAGCGCGCCCATGGCGGCAAAGCCCTTGGCATACGACCTGAGGGGGGTGGGGAGGGCGTGGGTCAGTCGCAGCACACACATGATTGTTAGACAACACCTGTGCCAAACCACAGCAGCGACCCGGCGCCCTGCCGAGCCCACTCACTTGCTCTTGCTCATCGTGTTCTTGGCCATCTCCCGGAATGCCTGCCGCAGCATCTGCTTCTGGTACTCAACAGTGCCGCCAATGGTGGACCCCTGCAGCCCAGCACAGACGGCAGCGCATTAGTCACAGGCTGGCATCTTGACAGCCGCCTGACGGCCCTGCCTGCAAGGTGCTGCTTGGAACACCGGCAGCTGTGTGCGAGCTGAGCATGCATGGCAGGAGCAGGGGCGCCCCACCGTGTCCATGGTGCCCATGAAGATGCCAAACATGACGCCCATGCCGCTCCCCATCACCGCGCTCAAAACCGTGCGCACCACACAGTTGTTCATAAAGTCCTCCTGCAGGTGACCGGTGGCGCGGCGGCTGCTCAGTGAGGTGCGGCTCCAGCGGCGGCAGACGGCGTGGGGGCTGCCAGCTGTGGCGGCGCCGGCAACACGGGGGAGCTTGCAGGCGTCCCACGCACGGCGCATGAAATGCTCGAGCTCACCGAAGCTATTTGCTCTGCCGTGGGAGCCTCAATTCGTCTATAGTTGCGCTTGCCAGGAGGCAGGTGGGACTGGTCTTGCGGCGCCTGGCTGCTGCTGCTGGCAGGCGCCTCAGGCACCTCTACTGATGCTGAGGCCGACATGGGTGGCGATGGTGCTGCCTGCTGGTGGGGATGACTGGCCCCTTGCTCTTCCGCCGACCAAAGAGCGGCTATATGAATCTAACAAATTTTGGCATGGATGCTGCAGATGTGCGCAGGGGGGCAAGAGCCCTCATGAGGCCTTAGGATGTGCGCTGCCCCAGCGGCGCCTCAGCATGGGGCGGCGGTGGCGTCAGCACATCACAGATTACAGACGGCATGGCATGTCAAAGCAATAATTGCAACAAAAAGGAATCATCAAGAAATTATAAGACTTGTGCCAAAGATGAATAAGAAGAGAGGCTAGCTGGTCAGCCCCAGCTCGCCCAGAAACTGCCGAGCCTTTGTGGATGCCCAGCTGGTGTTGCCCCAGAATCCCCAGCCGGCCATGAACCGCACGTAGTCACAGAGCGCCAGCCTGTAATCGCCAAGCATCGCCTCATACGTGTAACGCTCCACCGCCTCCGCCGCAGCTGCAGGGTCAGCGATGCCGGTGCTGCCTCCGCCGCCCGCCGCCGCCCTCAGCCCCTCGATCAGCTGGCCGTGGTAGTGGCGCAGCAGCACCTCCTCCTGCTGCGCCAGAAGGCGCGCCGACAGGCCGCTGCAGAAAAGATACACCACATCCTTCATGCCGCTGCCGCCACCCACATACTGGAAGTCGTAAGCCGCGCATTCGTCACTGCCGCTGCCAAACAGCAGGTTTGCGGTCTTGTAGTCGCCGTGCGTGAGCGTGCGGAAGGGCGTCTGCCGCAGCCGGTGGTCCAGCTCATGCGCCGCGGCCTGCAGCGCCCGCCCCTCGCGCCCAATGTCTGCCAGCTCCTCCAGCCTTCGACGGCGGGGCAGGGTTGGAGGGTGAGTGGAAGGGTGGAAGGACGTGGGACAGCACCAGGCAAGACTGCAGGTAGTGGATGGCCGCAGGCAGCAGCAGCAGCCCAGACACTGTATCAAGCCTGCAGCATCCCGGGCCCCTCGCTCACCGCGTTTCCAGGTGCCAGTAGCAGCCCTCTGGCCACAGCCCCAGCCTCTCCGCATCCGCACCCCAGCAGGCTGCGTGGAAGGCTGCCAGCCACGACAGCGCCGCCCTGGCATGCTGCTCATCCAGGCTGCTGCAGCTGCGGCCGGGAAGGAGGGGTGCATGGCTCACTTGCGAGTCAAGCCGGCAGGAGTAGCGGTGCCTCCATACACCCGCCACCCCACCACAACCCACCCAGCACCTCACACCTGTTTGGGAAGCGCTGCCGCAGGTCGCTCATCACCAGCTGCATGCCGCCCGCGTCGCTGCTGCTGTCGGCGTCCAGCGTGGAGTGCACGCCCAGGCAGTGCGGCACGTGGCAGGCGGCGCCGGGCGGCAGGTGGGGCGCCACGCGTTGGTAGAAGGCCGCCTCAATCTGGTACGAGCGCATCTTGCGGGCGTGGGACACGCCGCTGCCCGGCGGCGGCGCCACCTCCTTCACTATCAGCAGCTGGCTCGGCTCATCGTCCGTCTCCACCTCTGTGATCGTACCGTATCCGGCCCAGAGGCTGGACAGCGGCCGTGCCGAGCGCACTCCGGTCGGCACGGCCTCGCCATCTGCGGTTGAAGAGAATTCAGAGCAACTTGGTTGGAGCATAGTGCAAGGCGCACGTGTTCAACCCTTCTTTCTCGCAAGAAAGCTTACCACGATGGGTTGCTGCAGCGATGGCCGCTTGTGCACGCTGCTCGGCGGGGGTGCTGCCGCGGCCGCCGCCGGAACAGCGCCCGGTGCTGCTGCGCGCCATCCACCTTCTGCTGCGCGGCAGCAGCCGATCTACTTGCACAGCTGGCTCCTGCTGCCTGCTCCAGCGGCTCCTCCCCGCGGCTGCAGCAAGGCACAGGTGCAGCACAGCCCGGCCCTCCAGTTTAGCGTGAGCAATTACTATTTGTGTGTGTAATTGTCACGAGGCTGTGAGTTCATCCAGACCGATCGATGGGGAGTGAGCTGCAGAGCGGTACTTGCGGCGGCCGCCGCGGTCGGCGAGGTGGAAATGAACACCCTCCCATTCACATCTCTCCCCAGACGTGCTCATTCAACTGACGCGGTGCTCATTCAGCTGACACGGTTGAATGGAACTCACATAATGCACCAGCAGCTGCTGCACATGATCATCATCCAAGCCCCGCCTGCTGCCCTTGCTGCCGAAGCTCCTGGATGCGCTCCATGGCCCAGAAGCAGGTCGTGATGGAGGGCAGCAGCATCTCGCCTCCAAGCATAAGGCTGCGCAGCTCCGGCAGCCCAACACGGCACACCTGCAAGCAGGGGGGGAGGGGCGGCGTTGCGTCAGGCGGTGATCGCAGTTAGCGGCCCCCACACCACCCCCAGTCCACCCCCGGCAAACATGCCTGAATGTATTCCTCCTTGTCCCGCGCCCCCGGCTGCGCATCAGGCTGTGGGTCCAGCACCAGGTAGGCATGAAAGCGGTTCCTGTCGAGGGACGGACGTAGGGCAGCGCACTCGGTGTGGTGTAGCAAACACATGACCGCAAGCACGGGCAGCCCAGGGGCCACGCATGGCTGGCGACCAGGCAGCCAGGGCCGCACCTGCACCACTTGACCTCCGGGATGCCCGGGTGGCCGTCTGGCATGAGCGAGACCCAAGCGCCGCCCGCCAGGTGCGCCTCCTCGCTCAGCTCGGCGCGAGCGCACGCCTCGTAGCTGGCATGCTTGCGAGGGTCGTAGGCGCCGGTGGGCAGGCACCACACCATGCTGTTCAGGCCCTGGCGGCAGCGAGAGGTGGGGCCAGCTCTGGGGGCGTGATTGCTGCTGGTGCAGAAGCCGAATGGCGCCCAGCTCTGGATCCAGGCGGCCATGCCGCCAGGCTGACAGCGGGCCCACCTGCGCATACTCGCGGACTAGTGTGACGGTGTTGTCCTGGCGGTGGTACGGGAACACCACGGCATAGTGGAACTCGGCCTGCGGGTGCCCTGCCACATCAAATTCATGCACGGCTCCCTGCGGGCCGGGTGCCAGAAGAGCAGGCTGGACAGCCACCACCTCCAGTGTACGGAGGCTATCGCCGGTGGAGAGGCCGGGCAGGCAGGGGGCACCACAGCATGAACGTGACAGCATGCCGCACCTCGGCCTCGCCCTCGTGTGGAGGGAACGCGACCACTTGATTATACAAAGTAAGGTACCTCTGGAGCGCATGTACACAGGAGAGCGGTTAGGGAGGCTGGGTCGGCGGTGGCAATGCCCCCACCTTTTCTTCACGGCGCCTGCACCTGGTGCACCACCTCCTCTCGGACTATTCTGAACTGTGGCTCTGGCGATAGGCGCTCTGCTGCTATAAGCTCTGCTGCATGGGGCCCTCCAGCTAGCAAAGGCGGGTCCGGCGCCGTCGCCGCCGCCGCTGGTGGTTCCCCATCTTGCTGATGGTCGCTGCTGCCAGCCGCGCACGCTGATCGTGCGTCGTGCATTCGTCTGCTATTGTGCGGCAGTGCCCAGGAGCGGCCCAGGCACCGAGCAGCACGGGCAGCGGTGGGTGCGGCGATGCAAGCCATGTGCCGTGCAAGTGTGCTCATGCTAGTTCACAGGCTGCAAGGCCCTCTGCCTCGCCAGGGGCACGTGGCATGCGCACGTGGCATTGGCACAAAACATAGGCTGCAGAATCCAGTGAATCATCTCTGCAACAAGCGGAACAATTATATTCATTGCGCTGGACTGCGCCTGAGGGTGTGTGGCGGCAGCAGCATGTGGTTCTGCGCGCTGGCTCTGTTGCTGCTGGGAGCAGGTGAGGGTGGCTGGAGGCAGGCCGAGGGCGATGTGCATGCAGCCTCCAGAGCCTGCGCCTGCCGCCAGACCGGTGGTACCTCCGCTACCACCGCTGACTCCTGCCTGGCGGTGGCACCTGGGATGGCACGCCATCCCAGCAAGCACCCTGAAATGTGTGTGTTGCTGTCCCATGCAGGACCTGTTGCCGGCCGGAGCACAGCTCAGCCCACAGTGGTGCTGGTCATGCTGCCAGGCGGCACCAGCCACGCATTGCAGGGTGCCGCCATTGCACGCACCCTGCGGGGTAGGGGCTGGCGCACTGCGATGGTTCTGCCTGATTTTGACGCTGTCAACCTAGAGTCCAAGAGGTTGCTGGATGCCGGCCTGGAGACTGTGGTGTTTCAGACGCCACCACAGAGCAACGACCATTTTGAGGCAAGCGGCCGTGTGCGGCAGGCTGGCGTACCACACTTCACGTCCTGCCATTCTAATTGTGCTGAGCTGCACTGGGCTGTGGCTGTGCTGTCCCGCAGGTGGCAATGACACAGCTGGAGACCAGGCCGCAAGAGGTGTGGCACTGCGGCCTTACCTTCATTGGAATTGCTCGGCTCAGCCCAGCATCTGCCTACCTCCACCATGCGCTGCCTGCCCCTGCTGCTTGCAGTTCATCGCCCTGCACACCGGCCACTTTGAGAGCATGTGCCGGCACCTGCTGGGCGACTCGGCCGCCATGGAAGCCCTGCGGGGGCTGGACGCTGACCTGCTGTTTCTGGATGTTGCCTTCCCCTGCGGCCAAGCGATCTCGGGTGGGCACCAGCTGGCTGCGCCTGCTTGTGATGGGCCGCAAACGCCCGGCAGGCTGCAAGGCGCCGTACAGGAGCCGGCAGCCATGGTCATGCCGGATGCAGAGCTCGGGTGAATGCTTGCTGCGCCAAACTCTCACGCGTCAAGTGCCTGTGTGCCTCCCCGGTCCGCACAGAGCTGCTGGGCAAGCGCGTGGTGCTGTTTTCCCCCGTCGACATTGTGGACCCCTTCTGGAGCCGGTTTGGCCGCCTGCCTTACTCGCCAGCCGTCCACGCCGCTCTCGGGTCCGGCCTGGTTCACCCCATGGTGCGTGCCTGTTGCTGGCTGCTGGGCATGGTTTGAGGGGAGGCGGCCGGTCCTGGACCATTGAGCGCAGGGAAATGGTGAGCCTGCTGTGCGCCCTTGCCACCCAACCCACTCAATACGGCGCCGGACGCATCTGCCACGCGCAGACCTGGCGGGAGCGAGCGACCAACGCCCTGCTGTCGCCCCTCATGTTCTGGCTGGGCTCCTCGGTGGCGCGAGCCTCCGCCCAGCGCATCGCCCGCGACTTTGGCCTGCCTGGCGCCGGCGACCCACGCGACGCGTTCCGCGGCTCGCGCCTGCTGCTGGTCAACGCGGCAGACGGGGTGGCCGTGCCACGCTCGCTGCCCCCCAACATCAAGGCGAGCTGAGGCGGTGGCTGCCGATGCTGCATGCAGACTGCAAGAGAGCACCAAGCCAGGATGAGTGATTGTCTGGATGGGTTCACTGGTTGCCTTGCAGTTGGTGGGCCCACTACTGGTGGGCGGCGAGCCCAAACCGCTGCCAGCCGACCTGGCCGCCATCCTGGAGGGTGCTGGGCCCAGGGGTGCGGTGTATGTGAGGTGAGGGCTGGCGGCTGGGTGCCACCTCCACCAGTTCCAGGGTCAGGCGCATGCCAGCCAGGCAACGAGTGAATGCCACGTGCACACTGCTGCCACGCCCTGCGCGCTGCCTGCCCGCAGCTTTGGCACCACCTTCCGCCCCTCCAGCTGCGACGTGGTGCGGGGCCTGGCGGCGGCGCTGTCCGCCCTCAACCGCACAGTGATCTGGGGGCTCAACCCAGCCCGCCTCCCAGCCGCCTGCCCTTTGGACGTGTCCATCCTGCCCGCCAGCATTCACATCATGGAGTGGGTGCCTCAGGCAGATCTGCTGGGGCACGCGCAGATCAAGACCTTCCTGTCGCATGCGGGAGTCAACAGGTGGGGTGGCCAACACGGCGGGCACAGGAGGGATGGGGTGGGTGTGGCGCATGCATGGAAGCCTGCTGCAACGGATGCTGGGCTTCCCGGCAGGCCCCGCTGGTTGCCGCGCCTTGCATCAACGTCTGTACCATCTCCCCCACTTCCTGCAGCATCTATGAGGCCCCGTACCGTGGCAAGCCGCTGGTGTGCATGCCCTTGGCCGCCGATCAGTTTGATGGCTGCGCCAAGGTGCGTGCTCATGCATGCACAGCCGCTGCGGTGCCCCGCTGGTGGCATGTGGCCCAGCCCCAAACTTGGGGAGAGGTCGATGTTGCCCTCGGTGGGCCCTTGCCCCGCTGGCGCAGGCGGTCAAGGGAGGCTGGGGCCTGCAATTCAAAAAGGAGGAGCTCAGCCCCGCGACTGCCCACCGGCTAACAGCCAGGTTGGAGCAGGCGTCGGCCGAGGGGTCGCCGCTCGCGCAGCGTGCAGCGGTTGTCGGTGCCATGCTGAAGGCGCACTCGCGCCCGGCGCTGGAGCTGGCAGCAGGTGGGTAGAGCGTGAGCCCTGTCCGACGACTGCTGACGTTTGAGGACGTGCGCTGAATCCTATACGCCTGCTCTTGCTCCTGCTGCAGACTGGGTTGAATATGCGCTGGCGCTGCCGCAAGATGCTGACCTGTCTGATCCCGCCATGGCCATGCCCATGTGGAAACGGTACTGCCTAGACGTGTATGCGGCGGCGGCGGCCGCGGTGGTCGCAGTGCTTGGCAGCGCCACGCTGGTGCTGCGGGCAGGCGGGCGTATGGTGTGGCGATGGCTGACGGCCGGCCGGCGGAGTCACGGCAAGACTGAATGAGTGGCATGAGTGCCGCTCTGGTCTGCGCCCACCTGGCGAGTAAGTGTAATGTAGCCTTTTGTTAGTCAGGGCAATTTAGTTTGCAGCTCCAATCATCCGAGGCACATCCACGGCGGCATGTTGGCGGCGGCATGTCAATGGCGGCATGTCAATGACAGGGTTCTCGCAAGCCAGATGGTATTCCCGGAGTTGTGATGACATAAAAGTCATCCGCAGCCTCAAAGTGGCTTTGGCATGACCCAGCAGGCTCCCCACAGGCGCAGCAGGCTCAGCATGTTCGACTGTTCTGCTCCTCCAGCAGCCTAAAACGACCATTCCCCATGCCACTCACCTCCAGTTGTGTTGAAGATTGATTGACAGCATCCAGTGCCTTCTGATACAGCCGTGCAACGGGTTTGGAGAAATACAAGTCGAAACTGGTGCTCTTTGAACAGGTGAGAGTCCGCGCCCGTGTATGTGCAGCACTTGACTGTCGTTTTGTGGGTCTGGGAGTTCGCGCAGAGGTGATCGGCGGTGCGCGTGAGCGGCAGCGACCAACCTCGTTCGACCCAGCCTTCCACCGGCCGCAGGCAATGGCGTGATGTCGCAGCAGCCGCTGGCGAGCAACAGCCCCCAGCCGGCGCTGCTGGCGGGCGGCGGCGGCGGCAGCGGCACCGGTCCGCCTTCCTTTGGCGACGTGCTCCTCACTGCGTCGGCGGCAGCGCAGCAGGAGCAGCAGCAGCAGGAGCAGCAGCAGCAGCGAGGCGGGCGGGCCCAGTGTTCAGAGGAGACTCTGCGGCAGATGCTGGAGGGGGTGCCCGTCAGCGCTGTCAGGAGGTGAGCTGGCCTGGTTTCGACCCCTGGTGTGGGCACACTGTCTGTTTGTCAAACTGAGCTGCGGGCTGCTCACACCCTACCAGCTCCCGACTGCGCACCGCGCCCCCTGACCTCCCCATCATTGCAGCAACCTGGCGCGAGCGCCTGGCGGCAGCGTGTCGCAGCCCCTCCACAACGCCGCCGGCGCCTCGCAGCAGCCCGGCGAAAGCGCGTTTGTGACGCCCAGCCAGCCCAAGTCCAGCAGGCGCCAAAGCACGGGACACACAGACCCGCTGCGCCCGCAGGCCAGCCGGGTGTCGGGCGGCGAGCAGCAGCAGCAGCAGCGTGCGGCATCCATCTCGGAAGGCGCCGCCGGAGCGGGGGGCAGCCCAGCGACGGCGGTGGCATGCGCTGGGCCGCCACACGACGGCCCTGGCAGCCCCATCAGGCAACAGCAGCAGCAGCAGCAGCAGCGCCAGCCATCTGAGGCAAGGCATCAGGCCGGCGCTGCGGAGCAGGCGGGGGCAGCGGAGGGGCAGCAGCCAGGACCGGGGGCAGGCGCAGCGCCCACGTCCCAGCCTGCCCTTTGCGACTTCCCCGCCACCCAAGTGGTGCTGCTCCCCTCCGCCCAGCCACCCACGCTGCCGGCCACAGCCGCCGTGGAGCAGGCCACACTGCCGGCGACGGCCGCGGTGCTGCCGCCCACGCTGCCTGTGGCGGGCGCTGGGGCGCAGCCGACGCTGCCCGCCACGCAGGCAGTGTTTGGTGCTCTGGAGGAGGAGGAGGAGGAGGAGGAGGAGGGGGGCGGTGCCGGGGATGGAAGCAGCGCACCTAGCAAGGGTGCTGCACCGCCGTCCCCGTCCCAGGAGGAGCACGACGCGGCAGCAGTGGCGGCAGCTGCGGCTGCGGTTGCCGGGGCGCTGGCCTGCGCAGAGGCTGCCGAGCAAGCCCAGCCCGCCGCCCCAACGGCAGCAGGGGAAGCTGGCGCAGCAGGTGCTGCAGCAGAGGCGGGGGTGGCGGTCCGGCCAGCATCGGCGCCTGCTGCCGAGGCGGCACCGGAGGAGGCGGCAGCGGCGGCGGCCACCTCGGGGCAGCTGCCCAGAATCGCCGACCCGCTGCCAACCGAGCCGGCGGTACCGCCTGCAGGCGGCTCCGCGGAGGATGCTGCCGAGGCGGCATGTGCTGGCAGCGGCCACCAGAGAGCAGTGGAAGAGGCAGAGGCAGAGGCAGAGGCAGAGGCAGAGGCAGCTCGCGTAGACTCTGCACAGCCGTCTCCCGCCGCCCAGCCCAGCTGGGACAGCCAGGAAGCGGCAGCCAAGGAGCAGGCAGCCGCAACGCCGGCCGCGCCCGCTGCCCTCCGTGGCAGCAGCGGCGCCGGCGGCAGCGAGGCCAGCAGCCTGTCGTATGGCTACAGCAGCTGCAGCGAGGGCAGCGAGGGCGAGGGCGTACCGCCCAGCCCGCTGTGTACCGCAGAGGAGCTGGCGGCGGCGCGGGCGGAGGAGCAGGCGGCGCTGCTGGCCCACTCACCCTCAGGTAAGGACAGGGCCTGCCTGCTGCCAGCCCCGCCGCCCAGCCAGCTCGCCGGCGCCGCGGCTGGCCGGCTGGCGGCGAGCCGGCCCCTGCTGGCGCAACAGACCGGCCGACTGCCGTGCCTGCCCCTGTGCTGCCGGCGCAGGTGTGGGGCTGAGCATGGCGGAGGCAGAGGGCGTGAGCCAGTTCCAGAGCCTGCACGGGGCAGAGGCGGAGACGCAGGTGTGGGGGTGGGGTGGGGGGTGGTGGAGGGGCGGTGGTGTGCGGGGCTGGCCCGCTGTTCTGGTGGGGGAAGGACGGCTCGGGAGGCGGGCCGCAGCGTTGGCTCGCTGGCGGCGGCACGCGTCCACCCTCCCACCTCAAATCAACCACCCAACCGCATATCCAACCAAACGCCCACCCAACCACACTCCCCCTGCCCTCCCTCCCTCCCCTGCCTGCCCTCCAGCTGGACCTCGACCAGCAGCACCGCCAGTTCAGCGAGGGATGCGCGGCGGCGGCGGTGCGGGTGTTTGCCGTGGGCGACACCATCGCCAGTGAGGCCCCGCCGCCGCGGTGGCGGGTGCTGCAGGAGCTGCGTGCCAAGGCTGGCAGCCGGAAGGGCATCGCAAACCGTTTGGCCCTGCGCGCCGCTGCCGAGGGGGATGCCGGTGCTGCTTGTTTCCGCGTGCCAGCTGGCGGGGCTGAGCGCCTGCGCCCTGCCGCCTGCCGCCTGCCTGTGTGCAGGCACGCTGAGGGCTGTGCTGCCAAGAGAGGAGGCGGATCAAGTGTCCCTGCAGGTGTGCTGGCGGTGTGGGTGGGAGGGTGGGTATGGGGTGCGGCGCGTGCCCCCTGAACTGACGCATGTTTCCTGCCGCCGCCGGGCGCCGCCAGCGACCCGCGCCGGTGCCCTCGCCCGCGCGCTCAGCAGCCCCGCCCTCTTTCTTTCTTCCCGCGCCGCCGCCCCGCAGACCAAGTCCAGCCTGCAGCGCGCCATCTGGCGCAGCTTCCGGGCGCTGGGCCTGGACGCAGGCCTGGCCCTGCACGCGCCCGCCAGCGGCGGCGGCCCCCCGGCGGGCGGCCCGCCGCTGCTGCTGGGGGCGGGGCTGGAGGAGGAGGAGGAGGAGGAGGGGGAGGATGCGGCGTTGGGTCGATATCTGTGCAGCGTCGCTGAGGTGCGGGAGCGGCGGCAGCAGCTGGAGGAGAGCGGCGGGGTGCAGGAGGCGGCGAGGCGGCGGCGCAGGGCGCAGCGCGCCCAGCGCAGCGGCCAGCGCTCCTCGCGCCGCGGCGGCGCGCCTGCCGCGGCGGCGGTGCACGGGGAGACCCCCGTGCCTGGCAGCACCGCTCGGCAGCGGCGGCCAGGGGCAGAGCCTGGCGACCAGGCAGGCGCAGCTGGGCTGGGCGGCGTCGCAGCCGCGCAGGCAGCGGCAGCACCTGTGCCCGAACTGCAGCCAGCGGCGGCGGCAGCCTCACCCCTGCCAGCTGGCAGCCAGGCCCACGGCCCGGCAGCGTTGGAAGTGGAGCCCACACCGGGGGAGGGAGCGCCGCTGGCGGAAGCCGCGGCGGCGGGTGCGGCGGCGGCGCTGGCGGTGGCTGCCGGCGCCGCCGCCGACGGACCCTCCCAGCTGGATCTCGCAGTCACGCAAGGCGGCACCGGCACGATGGCGGCGGCGGCTGCCATGGTGGCGCTGCCTGGCACGGCCGGCGGGCCACCGCCACCCCGGCCGCAGCCTGCGCCCGAGCAGCGGCCAGCCGCGGCAGCGGCGGCGGCGGCGGCGGCGGCTGCAGCTGCGGCTGCGGCTGCAGACGGCGCCTCTCAGCTGGAAGTGGAGCCGACGATGAGGGAGGGCCGGCCTGCAGCACAGGGCCCTGCCCCTGCCCCTGCAGCACCAGAGCCAGCAGCACCAGAGGCGGCAGCGCCAGCGGCGGCACCAACGGCAGCGCCCCTGCCCGCCGCCGCCGCCGCCGCGCTTGTGACCACCCCCGCCAAGCACCGCCTGGCGGCATCAGCCCCGGCGCCGGGAGCGGCGCCTGGCGGCGCCTGCCATGACCCTTTTGACCTGCTGCTTGCCAGCCAGGGCAGCCAGCAGCCGCAGCAGCAGCCGCAGCAGCCGCAGCAGCCGGCGTCGGCGGGCCCCGGGGCAGGCGCGGCAGCTGCGGGCGGCAGCCAGGCCTCGCCTCCCCTCAAAGACCTCCAGTTCCGCAGCAGCTGGCTGCTGGGCGGCTGGGGCGGCAGCGCGGAGCAGCGGCGGCGGCAGCAGCAGGCGCAGCAGGAGGGGCAGGAGCGGGAGCCTGAGGCGGCGCAGCACGCGCAGACGCAGGCACCTCGTGCGTCGGCTCGGGAGCCGGCCGGCCCTCCGTCGCCCGCCGCGGCAGCACTGCAGGGCACCGGAGAGGACACCCCCAGCGGCGTCCACCCGCCAGCCTCGCCTCAGCCTGTGCTGGTCGATGACGGCGCGCAGCGGCAGGACGGGCCGGCGGCAGGTGCAGCGGCAGCGCGCGGCAGCGGCGGCCGATCGGGGGATGCGGGGCTGGGCGGGGTGCCCGAGACGCCGCCAGAGGATGCGGCGCAGCCGCCATCCCCCGACCTCGGCAGCGAGCCTGCTGCCGCTCAGCAGCAGCAGCAGCAGCAGCAGGGCGCCAAGGAGGAGAGCGTTGAGCCGACGCCGGCCGCCGCCGACGCGCACCAGGCTGCAGCTGGCGGCGGCGCGGCCGAGCAGGAGGGCGGCCTGGTTGTGCCAGACACAGAGGAGGAGCAGCAGCAGGCTGAGTTGCAGCGCACGGCGCAGCTGCAGCGCGGCGCAGCCGTCCTGCCAGCCACACAATTGGTGCACCTCGGCACCAGCCAGCGTGCCGCCGCAGACCCTGCTCCTGCCCCAGCCAGCACGCGCCCGCAGCGCAGCGAGCAGCACAGCAAGCAGCTGGAGCCGCAGCAGCAGCAGGAGCAGGAGCAGGAGCCGCCGCTGCAGGCGGCTGCGTTGCCCGCAGCAGACGAGAGCGGCGCGGGCCGGGCGCCAGCGGCGGCGGCGGCGGCAGCAGAGGCGGCGGCACCGTCTGTCCCGGTCGGCGGCAGCGATCCCGGCGACATGCCGCCAGGCAGCCAGGCTGTGCAGCAGGCGATGGAGGTGGTGGGCCTGCTTTCCTCCCACTTTGCCGGCACGCAGGAGCTGCCGCCGCTGGCGGAGCCACAGGTGTTGAGGCAAGCGCCTGGCGCTGACGCAGCAGCAGGCGCCGCCTCGCCGCCACGGCCCGGTGCGGCGCCGGCCGCTGTAGCAGTGGTGTCGGTCACCGGCCCGGCACCACCGCCGGTTGCCGGCCATGAAGGCCCCTTGGGCGTCAGCCCCAGGGGCCGCCGCCGCTGGCGGCAGCGCTTGGGCGTGTCTGATGGCTCTGAGGAGGAGGAGGAGGCGGAGCGCGAGGGCGAGGCGGCGGCGGCGGCGGCCGCGCAGCGCAGGCAGCGTGCCGCGGCGGCGCTCCCTGCCAACCAGTCCCCGGAGGTGGCTTTGCTGGGCAAGAGGTGCGCGCTTTGCCTTTGGGTTTGCTTGCCATGTGGCTGGGAGGAGCTGGTGGGTTGAGGCTCCCGGGTGGCTGGGCTGCCGGCCTCCTCCTTTTTTTGTCCAGCCTGTGTGCAGCCTGTGTGCAGCCTCCTGCCCTCCAGCTGCCCGCCCGCGCCTCGCAGCTGGCAGTCTGGTCGGCTGCTGCACTTCGCCACAACCTAGGATGGGCCTCTGTGTCAGCCAGATCGACCCCTTCCTGCAACACTCTCCCCAGCTCTGCCTCCCGCTGCTGCCTGCCTCCTGCAGGCCCTCCAGCCGCAGGGAGCTGGCCAAGCAGCGGCGCGCCTCCCACCTGGCGGCGGTCATGGCCCCCGCCGGCGCCCGCCCCGACCTGGGCCGCCCACACACCCACCAGCGCCTGGTGGTGCTGCCGGCGGCGGCAGCAGGCCGCTCGCCGCAGCCGCCGCCGGCTGCAGCGGCTGGAGCAGCTGGTGCCGGGCCTGCGCCTGCGCCTGGGCCGGGCAAGCAGCAGCACCAGCGGCGGCGCAGCAGCAGCAGGTCTCCGGCCGCGTCGCCGCGCAAGTCTCCGCGCCAGCGCCGCCCGGTGCGCTCGCCCCTGGCTGCGCTGCGCACGTCGCCGCCGCCGCCGCCGCCCGCGGCGGCGCGCGGCCCTGGCCGGAAAGCTGCGGCGCCGGCCGCGGCGGCGCGGGCGGCTGGCGCTCCTCCACCCCCACCGGCAGCGTGGGGCACCGCCCCTGCCAGCGCCTGCATGCCTGGAGAGGCCCTGCTCAGCAGGATGGCGGCGGCGGCGGCGGCGGCGGCCT
>NW_005435085.1:693228-699388 GCF_000147415.1 Chlorella variabilis | reverse complement strand
CGCCGCGGGCGCCGGGGGCGGCCGGCGCCGCCCGCGCCCTGCCGGGCGCTGAAGAGGCGGAGGCTGCCGCCGTGCACATGGTGGCGGCGGCCCGGCAGCGGCGGCAGCCGCACCACCCGGCCGCCGCGCTGGCCGTGCAGGCGGCGGCGGCGGCGGCCGGCGGCGGCGCCGGCGGCGGCGCCTCTTCCGATCCTTACAGGTGCGGCGCCGCCGGCCCGGCTGCCTGGCAAGCACTGCTGCCTGCAGCCGCCGCCACCCCGGAACATGCGAGCCACCCGCTGCCTGTCGCCACCGTCGCCGTGCTGCACCCACGCTTCGGCGCCGGGCATGCGCCTACCCTCCCCGTGCCGCAGGTTCCCCAGCGGCAGCAGCGGCGCCGACCAAAACGCCGACGTCGGCAACATGCCGCGGCCCCGCTCCCCCGCCGGCGCCACCCCCCTGAGCCCCGCCAAGCGGCGGCGGCTCAGCGGCGGCCGCATCGGTGCGCCGCCTTCGGCGCCCGCCCCGCGGCCGGCTGGGCCGGCAGGGCCTGCGGTGGCGGCGCCGGCGGCCCAGCCTGCCGCCAATGCTGCCTTTGTGGCGGCGGCGGCGGCGGCGGTGCAGGTGGTGGCGGCGCAGGAGGCGCCGGCAGCCGCACAGCCCCCTCCCGCCTTCGGCTGGCGGCGGCGGCGGTGCCAGCAGCAGGAGGAGTCGGAGGGAAAGGAGGAGGAGGAGGAGGAGGCAGCAGAGGGTGCGGTTGGCGGCGCCGCTGCCGAGCCAGGCCTGCTGGTCACCATGCTGCCGCATCCGGTGGTGCAGACCGCACCCGATGCTGCTGGCTGGGAGGGCGAGGAGGCGGCCGGTGCCGGTAGCGGCGGGCGGCCAGGCCGTGGCACCAAGAAGCCGGCTCGCTTTGCGGGCAGCCCGGCCCAGCCGCCTGCCAGGCTGCGCCAGCGCCAGGCGGCGGCAAGAAGGAGCAGCAGGCGCAGCAGCAGCAGCAGGCGAGCGGCCGGCAGGCGGGGCGCAAGCGCGGCGCGCGTCGCTGCGGCCGCACCCGGCCACGCGCCGCCTCCTGGCCCTGCCGCCAGGCAGGCGCAGCACGCGGCCAAGCGGCAGCGCACCACCCCTGTGGCCGGCGCGGCAGCTGCGGCGCAGGTCACCCCGCCAGCTGCGGCTCCGCTGCTCGATAGCGAGGAGCAGACGCTGTCCGAGGTGGGCTGGGGGCCTGGCAGCCCCAGGAGTCCTGCAGGCTGTTGGCTTTGCAGCTGCCAGGCATGGCTACACCGCCTTGCACCCCTGCCCTGCACCTACCGCTGGCGGCTCCTCACCCCATGCATGCCTGCTGCCTGCCTCCCCCCTCGCCGCCGCCCCCTTCCCGCCTGCCGCAGTATGTGCGCACCCACCCTCGGTCCCTGGGCTGCAGCAAGTGCCGGTACCAGCGCGGCGGGTGCGGCAAGTGCAGGGCAGATGCCGCGGCCGCGGCGCTGACCCCCAAGGGCGGCAAGACCGTGCCGCGCGAGAAGCCGCAGCAGCAGCAGCAACGGCAGCAGCACAGCACCGCGGCGGCAGCGGCGGCCGGCGGCGTGAGCCCCGCAGGAGGCCACCCGCCACCTCAGCGCCGTCGCCGCCAGGAGCGGCAGGAGCAGGCGGAAGGGGAGGCAGGGGGCGGGGAGGGCGGCGCGGGGCCGGCCACGGAGAGCCTGGTCAGCGGCCAGCCGCCGGCGGCAGGCCCCAGCCCCTCTGCCGCCACTCGGCGCAAGTCTGGCGTCGGCGCGGGCCCGGGTGTGTGGCCAGCCGCGGCCCGCACCATCCAGCGGGCTGCTTGGCGGCCGATTTGGCTTGCCAGCGATCAAGCCGCGTGGGTGCCCCCGCCTGGCCCTCCGTCACTGAATGAATGCCTTCTGACCTTCCCTCGCCTCCCGCCCCTGCAGGCCGGTGCTTTGAGGGCTGCGTGTTTTTGGTGACTGGCTTCAACGACGCGGCGGCGGCCAAGGCGCGCGTGCTGGCAGCGCTGCGGGAGGGCGGCGCCGCCGTGCTGGACGCCGTGCCCGACCCGCCCACGCAGGCACGCTGGCAGGAAGCGGGGCGGAGCTGCGGCTCTGCCTTTATGGAGGGGCAGCTGTGCCCGCACCCGGCTGCTCTGTGCCCTTGCCAGCCTGTCCCTGACCTGGCAGCAGCAACACCCCATCCCCTCCCACCACACCATGTTACCACACCACACCATCACCAAACCGCTGCGCCTCCCCTGCTGCAGGCGACCGCGGCAGGGCGGCGGCAGTCGGCGGGGGCTCGCCAGCTGGCGCTGCAGCCCTGCGTGACGGCCGTGGTGAGCGACCGCAAGGCACGCACCCCCAAGTTCATCTATGCCGCCATTCGCGGCCTGCCGGTGGTGCAGCCCGCCTGGGTGCTGGCGTGCACCAAGGCCCAGAAGCAGGTGGGCCGCCGCCGCCGCCGCCGCTGTTTTGCTGCCCTGCTGCTGCTGCTGCTGCTGCTGCTGCTGCTGCTGCTGCTGCTGCTGCTGCTGCTGCTGCTGCTGTGCTGGTTGGGTCCGAGCCGTTGCTGCTGACCAGGCTGCATCTGGCTGCTGCTCCTGCCCCACCCGCCCCGCAGCTGCCGATGAAGAAGGGTGTGCACCTGCTGTGGCAGCCGGCGGCCCCGCAGCCCGGCGGCGGCTCGCCCCCCGGCATCTTTGCGGGGCTGCGCGTCTGCATGCTCTGGCCTCGCCACCTGGACTGCAAGGCGCAGTCCCTGGGGCTGCTGCTGCGGCACGCCGGTGAGAGGGCCGCCGCCCAGTGCACTCAATCCAGTGCTGGGGAGCGACCGCTCTGCGCCCCCCCACTTGCACAAGCCTGCCCGACTCCCTGCGCACCCGCGCCCCTGCCTGCAGGCGCCACGCTGGTGCCGGGGCTGGAGGAGCAGGGCCCCGGCGGCGGCGGCCAGCCCGCCTGCGACCTGCTGCTGCTAGATGAAGAGGACTGGCTGGATGAGGCGGCGGGGCCGGGCGGCAAGAAGCTTGCGGGCGACATGCTGCGCCTGGCGCGCCGCCTGGGGGTGCCCGCACACAAGCGGGAGTGGGCGATCGAGGCGGGTGGCAGCGGGTGATGGGCAGCCGCTGCTGTGTGTGTTCCTTGTCATGCTGCTGGGGGTGGTGGGCTGACATGCTCTGCTGCTTATCTGTCCGCCCGATGCCCTGTGTACCGCAGGCAATGATGGACGGCAGGCTGCCGGATGGGTTTGCTGGCGCCGCCACCACCCCCGCCCAGCCCAAGCGGCCGCCGCCGCCGCGGGGCGCGCACAGCGGCAGCGGCAGCGGCGCGGGGAGCGTGCCCCAGGCCACCGCAGCGGCGGGGCCGGCCCTGGCCAAGCAGCCGCTGCCGAGCATTGGGCACATGGCTGCGGCGGCGGCGGGCGCGGCGGTGGCTGCCACCGCTGCGGCCATTGTGGCGGGGGCTTCCCCGCGCGGCACGAAGCGGCCCAGAGCCACGGCAGAGCAGCAAAGTGCGCAGCAGCAGCGGCGGCAGGAGCACGAGGCAGGCGGCAAGCAGGCGGCGCCGCGCAGCCCCCGGCGGCAGTCGTCGGCGGCTGCGGTCGTGGGGCTGGGCTGGGCTGGGCAGCCGCAGGAGCCGCCGCCGCCCATGCGTGCCTCGCTGCACCGCTGCTACTACCCAGCCTTCCTCAAGGCAAGCGGGGTGTTTCCGGGGCAGGACTGGAAGCTGGGCTGGAAGCTGGGGTGGGAGGTGGACATGCTGCACGTGGCATGGGGCCAGTGGTACCTGATGCCTGCCCTCTCAGCGGCAGGTACCTGCGGTACCGACTCCTGGGCCGCCCGTCGCGCCCGCCGCCCGCAGGGTGGCGAGCGCATCGAGCTGGGCGGCTTTGCCGAGGCGCGGCTGGCGGGGGAGGAGGGGCCGTGCGTGGTGCAGGTGATGGCGCTGTGGGGTGAGGAGCCGGGCCACATGTACGCGCGCCTCAGGCGCTTCTACCGACCCCAGGTGCGTGGCTGTGTGTGCTTGGGGGGGTGGGGGGGAGGTACTGCGTTGCTGTGCAGCTGGATGCGTGGAACCACGCCCTGCCACCCTCTGCTGCCTGGCCGCGCCTCCAGCCGTGCCTTCCAAGGCAGCCACCCAGCCGCCCTGGCCGCCCCGCTCGCCCGCCCTGCAGGAGACGCCCCTGCCGGCGCTGGGCGGCCCGCGCCAGCTCTTCCGCTCAGACCACACCTACGACCGCGTGTCGCTGACCACGGTGCTGCGCAAGTGCCGCGTCACGCTGCCCGGGGGCGCGGGGGCGGCGGCGGAGCCAGGGGTGGGGGCTGGGGAGGCGGGGGGGCACCCCAGCTACGTGTGCGTGGCGCAGCTGGATCACGAGGTGATGCTGGTGGGCGCGCTGCCGCCAGACTGCGGCATCCCGGCGGGCGGCGGCGGCGGCGCGGGCTGCTGACGCCCCTGGAGCCCCATGTGTATGCATGACCGTGTTCATTGTTGGCTGTGTTGTGCGCCCTTCGTGAACAAACGGAAGTTGCTTAGGCAAGGGAGGTGGGAGGACAGGACTGAGCTTTCTAGCCGTCCCCAGGGCCACATGCCCAATGGCCAGGCATGGTTTAACACGTCTCTCTCATTGAGTAGGCGGAGAGCCGAGATCCTTCAGCCTCCAGACAGTGCTCTGCTTTGCCTTCCTCTGTAAGACCAGACACTAGGCATAGGGAGCCTCGGCCTGCTCTATTCCCCCTCCTCCCTCTCTAGAGTAGCCCAGCATGAGCAGCCAGGTGCAGCCAGGGCAGCCAGACAGCCCTACCCTAGGTGCAGAGGCAGGCCAGGCGCGCTCCTGGCTGCCAGTTTCCATGCAAGAGGGGCGCAGCATAGCAGCAGGCGACGAGGGTGGTCTCCTGCTGGAAGCGCTACACCCCGAGGCGACGGTGCGCGGCGACGGCGCCAGCGGCGGCTGCGTCATCGGCCTGCGGTGCGCCCACACCCCGCCTGCCAGCCTGTTTGAGGTTGCCATCGGCAAGGTGCGGAGGGGGAGGGCCTCCAAGGTTGTTCCAAGGTTTCTCCTGCAGCGCAGCAAAGCAGGGCACCCGCCTTCAGTCGTGCCGCCGCCCCACGCTCGATCCGCCCCCTACCGTGCAGCTGCGGTGCCGCCGCTTCCTGGCACTCAGCCGGGCCAAGCTGTACTGGATGGTACCGCAGTGGGGCGCCTCTGCAGAGCAGGTGCCGGTCGAGACGCAGCTGCTGCTGCTGGAGCTGGAGGTGAGGCAACGGCGGCCGCGGCAGCTGCCCTGCCCAGCCGTTGAGCCCGGGCTGGCTGGCCTACGTCTGCTGCACAGGAGCAATATATTCGCCAGCGTTGCTGCCTCTTCCGGTTTCCGGCAAAGTGCAGGGCGGCGCCGGCTACGGCCTGCTGGCGCCCCTGATCGACCGAGATGCCTTCCGCACCTCGCTGCGCCCGCCGCGCCGCCGCGCGCACCCCGCCGGCAGCCTGCTGGTGCGTGTGGAGAGCGGCGACGAGTCGGTGCGCGACAACAGCTTTTCGGGTGAGAGGGGCGAAGAGCGGAGCTTGCAGTCAGCAGGCTCGGCGATGGGGGCAGGGAACATACCAGCCGGAAGGAGTGGAGCAGCGCTCGCCAGCTGGCCAGCGCCTGCTGCCCTGCACTCGTGCCTTGCAGGCGTGCTGCTGGCCGCCGGCGGCACCGACCCATTTGAGCTGCTGGACCGAGGAGTGGCGGCTGCGTGTTGCCCCCTGATGTGGCACCCTCCCGATTGGGCAACCCCCGCCCCCGCTCCCTCCTGGCAGCCCGCGCGGCGCTCCCCTCCCATACGTGAACTGACCCCATATAGCCCTGTTTGAGGGTTGAGCGGGGCGGAGCGGGGCTGCTTGCACACGTGATGGCATGCACGCTTCAACGCTCCCGCTGTCATCTCACCTCTCTAGCGTCAGAAATACAACTCTTACAAGCCAACCAACACGAACAGAGAGACCGAACAACAGAAATGAACAGGAAATATGAAGCCGCCACAGGCGGCAGCACCTTCCAGCGGAGACGGCAAAGCGTACAAGGCACACTTTTTCAATGGTTCTTGCAATTGCCACCCTTACCGGTTATACAGCCACAGTGCCGCCCACACCGCGCACCATTCTTCTTGCAGCTGCAGTTCCGGGTGCAGGCGCCGCGGCAGCCGCAGCGCAC